>NC_057801.1:804223558-804577308 GCF_018294505.1 Triticum aestivum | reverse complement strand
TTTTAGTAAATGTTTAGTTGAACTAGTTGAATTAATATATATATAGAACTAGTTTATTTTTAGTAAATGCTTTAAACTAATTGAATTAATATAACTAGTTTATTTTAGTAAATGCTTAGTTGAATTACTAGAAGTAGTTGAATTAATTGAATTAGTAAGTGATTAATGTTTCGCCTAATATGAACATAGGAAATGTCCTTTGACGACGAAAAAAATATCATTATGTGCGATTACTGTGAAGACCAGCGCGGCCAGTGCGACAGAAATTTCCTTGCTGATGGTAGGCGATTCAGCATCAAGCTGGATGAGACTTTTGAATTCGATACAGTAACTCACAACGACAAAGTCTGTTTTCGTAATTAAGCATGACTTATATATGCTTCATTTGCCTGACTTATAATTTTTAATTTTCACTACTCTATTAGCGCATCCCGTGCCATGCAAGAATTTTTGTCTTGGATAAGATAGGTTTCAAAGATATGGAAACTATGGAGGTAAAGAGAGCTTACCTGAAAACTGAGCATGATGGTTATACTTTCAACGTCAAAGTATACAATACACACACGTACACATATTTTGAATGCAAAACTTGGCAAGCACTATGCAAGGCTTATGCATTTGAGCCTGGTATGGTTATCACCTTTGATATTCGTCCGGAAGATAATATTGAAGGTAATAGAGACATATGGGTCGATGTGCAGACGCCTCCAGTTCTACCATTATGTGAGTTCTTCTCAACTATATTTTTGTCTTTGATATTGCTTATTCAAAAATAACTAACTACTAATTTCTATTGACAGCTTATCTCCATTCAACCAAACATGTCCGGCGTTTGGTAGACAGGACCTACTACTGTCCCGGAGCTGAACTAAACTGCGAGGAGATAAGTCATTATGTTTCATGGCTTGAGGATCTTCATACTGTTAAGAAAAATTTTCTTCCTGCACTTAAAAATGTTAGTACTCAAAACGTGCGACAAATAGTGATGGTATTGAAGTACGGTCACATCTATTTAGGAATGATGGTAAGATATTTACTATTTGTCCTCAGTGCATATTTTGCATACATAATTTTTTTGCTAAACTTTCATTGCTAAGTATATTAGTTAAGTACTATACAATGTTCTTCAACAGGGACTCCCAATGACAGTTGTGCCTTAGGGGATCGAGAATAAATGTTAGATGTCAATTGTTAGCTTACGGCCAAGATATCCTGCATTGCACATGAATGCATTCAGGATTTCTAGAAGCGATGAATGCTTAATAGTGAAAGATTGGAGAAAAATTGTTAATGATTGCAGAGAAGTATTAGGGGGCAGCAATAAGAAGCGCAGCCCACGATTAGGAGACAGGTTCATCGGCATGCTCCAGTATGATCAATCAGGAGAGCTATACGTATTCTGTGCTATTTTACCAGAGAGAGAGTAGCTAGCAGGAGTGATTTAGCTAGTTCTTCATGCCGCTCTTAATTAGTACTTGTCCTTTCTTGTCCGTGTTCTTCGTTCTGAACTTAAGTGATTTGCTTTTGTGGTGTTATATATATGAATGCTTATAATATCATGACAATCATGTTGAACTCGATTGATAATATTTTTGCTTCTGGTATACAAGTGAATGTTTCTTCTTTAAGCTAGTAGTGCTGGTGGTGATTAGATAGCTAGTTAATTATTATATCATTTAATGAAAGAAACCGCAGATTAGTTTCAGCTGGATGAATCCTACCTAGCTAAGTGATCAAGTATATGCCATATCCGTATATATTATATAGTTGATCAAGTATAATATGGATATGGCATATACTCTAGCTAGCTAGCTATATATAGAGATATTCAATAATGCATCTAGTCGAAACTAATCCGTGGTACTTTCACCTAATGATTTAACAACTCATTATAATGTAAAACAGTCACTAAATTAAATTGAAAACACAAAATTAAAGAAAAATTAAAAAAAACACCCAAACATTTAGTACCGGTTGGTGTTACCAACCGGTACTAATGCTCTCCACGCAAACGGGCCTGGCTCGTGCCACATGGTGGCACTTTAGCGCCGGTTCATGATGAACCGGTACTAAAGGCCGGGGACCTTTAGTCCCCACTCTTTAGTGCCGGTTCGCCAACCGGCACTAAAGGCCGTCACGAACCGGCACTAAAGCCCGGTTCTGCACTAGTGTGCAACCTTTGATCGCCGACACATCTGAGGTATTTGACAAGATGGCCAAAGGCTACCTTTTTCTTTTCCCTTGCCTTGCACTTCACCATTTTGGGTTTTCCCTCGTGGAGCAG
Organism: Triticum aestivum; assembly: GCF_018294505.1. Lineage (NCBI taxonomy): Eukaryota > Viridiplantae > Streptophyta > Magnoliopsida > Poales > Poaceae > Triticum > Triticum aestivum. Next base: position 804,575,024 of record NC_057801.1, on the reverse strand, counting down.
CGGATTTATGCAGTTGGCCAGAGTAAGCATCACCGAAGTCAAGGGGATGAATGTCCATGGTTAATTAGATGAGCAGCCTAAAGGAATGGAGACATGAGCGGATTGTGGTACGGGAGGTGGCGGCTATTGTGGCTAGATGAGCGGAGTCACCAGGGTTCCCAATCGAGAGAGGAGAGACCATAGACGGGTGAGCAAGATGTCGTGCTGATTGTTTTTTTTTTCTGTTTTTAAGGATATCCTGGTTGTTGTCTGAGATGGGCTTCTCGCCGGTGAGGCTGAATTAGCCATATGGCCCAACGAAACTACTTCACACACGACATATGATGGGACGATGCTTGCACGGTGGCTAATCTAACAACTTTTTGCAGTTCGGCCTTTTGCATGGATGGTGGCATATGCTGCGTCGTGCGTGTATCATCATTGAAGTGTCGTCCATGTAGCAACGCTCATGGCCCAATCAACAAGAAGGCACGGCTTTTTCCACTGGAATAGCGCCGCTTAATTATGTTTGGCCCGCTAAAAGAGAGACATGCATCATGCTAATTGATATCGGACGGACAAGAATAACTCTCTGTCACAGAACAAATGACTCTAAATGCTAAGGGAAACGTTTCGAAACGGCGCGCCGGCCGAACTTTCGGCCCGCCGCTCGCTCTCCACGCGCAAATCCTGCACACATGCAGCACCACGCAGGCAACTGCTCCCCGCACGTTGTGGGTCCTACGCAACTGGCCCCCTTTTCTACCTTATCTCCTCCCTTTCTTCTACCTCCAGCCCATATCGCCTTCACGCCCTCGTTTCTCCCCTTCCTGCTCTTAGCGACAGCATGCGCGCTGCTATGACCCACCACGAGCACCGGCTGCATCCGACTGCTCCATAGAAGCAATGGCACACCGTCGTTTTGCTACACCGCGGGGAGCTGCAACCAGTTTGTCGGAGAGCTGCAACCAGCAATGTGCAGTGTTACAACCAATAGAGCATGCGATGGGGAGAGATGCCATGGCCGGCGGAGCTGCAACCACGAGGGGTGCCAAGGCTGACGAGTGTTACAACTTTGGCAGCCAAATGCTGGGACCAACACTCAGTTTTGCTACCACCACGGTGACCGTCACTGTAGACGCTGAGAGCATGGAGGCACATGAGCTGCAACCAGCGGCACGAAAAGCTGGAACCGGCAGTAAAAAAAGCTGGAACCGGCTAAAAATAGCTGCTAGCCAGCGAGAGCATGGGCTATGAGACCCAACGCCGGCCGCTGCCCTTTGCTGCAACCGAAGAAAACAAAGCTGGAGCCGGCGACAAAAAAAGCTACATCGAGCGACAAGAAAAGCTACCACCGTCGAGCGTCTGCACGACGGAGCTACATCCATGTAAAACAAATGTTACAACCGGCAAGTGTTTTTGCTGGAACCAACACTAGCGCCGGAAGGCTACACGATGCCACTGTAGTTGCTACCATGGGGCCATCTCTGCCGGAGCTACGGCCATCTTCATCGGAGTCGCGGCCGGCACCACCGGAGCTGCGACATTCGTCATGGGGAGCTGCAAACACGAGAGGCACGCGGTTGACTACACGAGCCATGGGCAAAGCAGGAGACGACGACGGCAAGGGCAGTGACCGTCGGTGAAGGGCGGCGACCGGGGGTGAGGGCGGCAACCGACGAGATGTGCAGGGCGCTGCTTTGAAGCCGGACGCGTGCTCGTCCATGGCGACGCGATGGGCGAGGGCTGTTTTTCGCGGAGAAGAAGACACAGAGAGGGAGGAGGAAGGAGAATCGTGCGGCTGTAAATCATGCACATCGTACGGCTGCGCGTTGACCGGCCCAAATTTGGGCCGGTGCGCCGGCGCAGAGTGCTGCCCAAATGCTAATGGCCTGAGAACACTTGAAAGTAGTTCTGTTTTACTGTCCTAAAAACGTGGAATATATTTGAAATGAGTTAATTTTTTTAGGGAGACAGTTTAGAGGAAGGGTAGATGCAAACACAACTCCGTCAATGTCGAGGAGTTACATTTTGAGGGTTCTTTAAGGAGATAACTTTTAGAGGGGGAAACTTTTAAGGAAGGGGCTACAGTAAAGTACTAAGCTTGGCTGAATATTGGTACTTCTATTTGGATCGTGGATACCATGAACAGAATTCGGGAGAGGGGGAGGGCAGACTCTCTTTAAAAATTAGTGTTCCGGTTTCTACAGGGGAGGGGAGACCCTCTCTTGAAAAAACAATACACTAAGCACGTAAACAATTTGATATATGTTTGCAGGTTCACACAAAAACTTAACTAATCTTGTTTCTCTGGCATGTTAAATACATAGGGTCAGTGGAGACCGGTCGATGGACAAACTGCTAGGCATCCATCATGGCCTTGAACTCATCGAAGCAAACAACTCCATCTCCATTCAGATCAAATCTGCGGATCATGGCGCGGCACTCCTCGATGCCCTGCTCGGACCCCAGCCTGGCGAGAGTCCGCATCAGGCTCGCCGGCGTGATGCACCCTTCGCCCTTCACCTCGTACATCGCGAACGCCTCCCTCAGCCCCCGGCGCCGCTCCTCCTCTTCCTCTGTTTCTGGCGGTGCCACCAGCCAGAGGAACTCCTGCTCGTCCAGCAGCCGGTCTGGCATGCCCTAGGGAGGGATCCAGGGATTCATCACAGGCAGACGATCTCGATCTACGGTTCGTACGGGATGAAGAACAGAATATGCCTCGAATATACCCCTTTAAGATGTATGATTGTATAAGGTATATTGTTCTGAGATAATTCTCATAGGAACGGAATGACTTACAGACGCAATGCGTTGGCTCTTATATAGCCCGGCAAAGCAGGAAACGGTACAGTACAGTAACGGAAATGAATGAAACGCTACAGAACGGCGAGTCCTACGAGCCGTTGGATCATCATGAACCGGTACGCTATGTGTCGTTGGATAACTAAAGAAATAGATGTCTGACAATGCCCTCCTCTGAAAGGTTGCTTGTCCTCAAGTAGCTGCATTTCGCCAGCCTTCCACCGTGGATTTGAAGAACCCGGGGAATGTGTGCTTAATAAAGTCAGCATCTTCCCAAGTCGCGTCTTCTGGTGGTAGGTTTGCCTATTGAACGAGCCATTGCACCACTTGTAGGTTCCTTCGAGGGATCTGTCGCGTTTGCAGAACCAAGACAGGTCGGTCTTGATGTTGCATGTTGGGTCAACCAGTGGCAGGTCTTCACAAGGAACAACGGAAGGTCCAATATGCTTCTTGAGTTGACTGATGTGAAAGACTGGATGGATGTTTGCTGAAGCAGGCAGCTGCAAGTGGTAAGCAACATTACCCACTCGATGCAGCACTCTGAAAGGGCCATAGAATTTGCTCTGCAGTTTGATGTGGGATCGAATGCCAAACGCATTTAAGCGGCATGGTTGCATCTTCAGATATACCATATCCCCCACTTCCAGGACTCGCTCCGATCGTTTGCCATCAGCGTACTTCTTCATCCTGGTTTGAGCTTTCTGCAGATTCAGTTTGACTTCCTCAAGAAACTGCTGTCTATCATTCAGGAACTGGTGAGCTTCAGAGCCAGGAGGAGCAGATAAGGAAACTTCACTGATTTGAGGAGGTTTATACCCATAGAGGACCTCAAAAGGTTTTTTTGGAGTGATGCATGAAAGGATGTGTTATACCAGTATTCTGCCATTGGTAAGTGTTGCATCCAGTTCTTTGAGTGTGTCGAAGTCATGCATCTGAGGTAGTTTTCAATGCATTGATTTACCCGTTCCGTTTGGCCGTCCGATTGGGGGTGGTAGGCAGAGCTGTAACGCGGTTCCACTTTCATGCTTTTGAATATGTCCCTCCAGGTGTGGCTCGTGAAGATCCTATCCCTGTCAGATACAATTGCTAAAGGAGGCCCATGGAGTTTGATGATATTATCAATGAATGCTTGAGCTACTGTCTTCACATTGAAGGGGTGGGCTAGAGGGATGAAGTGAGCAAACTTAGATAGTCTGTCCACTACTACCATGATCACTTCCTTCCCTTGTGATTTAGGAAGACCTTCAATGAAATCCATGCTTATGTGTGTCCACACCATGTTAGGTATGTGTAGAGGGTCCAGCAATCTAGGGTAAGCACATGTTTCTCCCTTGTTTTTCTGGCACATAGGACATTCTGCTAAAAATTTATCCACTTCAGATTTTAAACCTGGCCAATAGAATATTTGCTTGATTCTGTGTAAGTTGCTTTCATGCCAGAGTGCCCTCCCAGAGCAGAGGAATGTAATGCAACTAGTAGCTTATGTTTAAACTCAGGTACATTACCCACAAGTACCCTGCCCTTGTGTCTGATAATCCCCGCATGGTAGCAGTCATGATCAATTGTGTTGTTTGGAGCCAGAAGGAGTTTTTCCAGTAATTCTTTGCTTTTGACATGCTTGAGATAGGACTGTTTCACTTCCTTGGTCCATTTGGGGGTAACAGAGGAGATACCTTGAGCTGGAACATTCTGGACAGAGCATCTGCCACAATATTACTTTTGCCCTTTTTATATTCCAATGTGTAGTCAAACTCCAGTAGCTTCAACAGCAATTTGTGTTGCATTGCAGTGTTCAATTTCTGGTCAGTGATGAATTTAAGACTCTGGTGGTCAGTCCTTATGATGAGCTTGTTACCCAGGAAGTAATGCCTCCATTTTTTTAGTGCTTGAACAATGGCCAGGGCTTCTTTCTCATAGGTTGGTAGTGCAGCATTCTTGGGATAGAGGGCAGTGCTGTAATAAGCAATTGCTCTGTTGTTCTGCATTAAAACTGCTCCCAGACCAGATCCTGATGCATCCGTTTCCAGGGTGAAAGGAAGAGAAAAGTTTGGTAAGGCCAATACTGGAGCTGTGGTCATGGCTGATTTTAACTCAGCAAAAGCTTTGTCTTGTGTATCAGTCCAAAAGAATTGTCCTTTTTAAGAAGATCATGCAGAGGCGTAGCAATGAGGCCAAAATGTTGAATGAATCTCCTGTAGTAACCACACAAACCCAAGAAACCTCTCAGCTGAGTGACTGTAGTTGGTGTAGGCCAGTCAACTACAGCAGCAATCTTAGCAGGGTCTGTGGCCACTCCCTTTTCAGTGATGATGAGACCAAGGTACTCCACTTGTTGCATAGCAAAAACACATTTGGACAACTTGAAAATGAGCTGATGTTGTTGGAGGAGTTGTAAGGCTAGCCTTACATGCTTGATGTGGTCTTCCAAGGTCTTGCTAAATATGAGAATATCATCAAAGAACACAAGGATGAACTTTCTCAGACGAGGACCAAAAACATAGTTCATTAAGGCCTGAAAGGTTCCTGGAGCATTAGCCAGCCCAAAAGGCATAACTAAAAATTCATAATGACCACAATAAGTAGTGAATGCTGTTTTGTGGATATCTTTTTCCTTCATCCTGACCTGGTGGTACCCTGACCTAAGATCTAATTTGGTGAAGTATTTAGCTCCATGCAGCTCATCAAGCAAATCCTCAATAATGGGTATTGGGAATTTGTTCTTGACAGTGTGGTCATTGAGATGCCTATAATCCAAACATAATCTCCATGTGGCATCCTTTTTCCTTACTAGGATTGCAGGGGCAGCAAAGGAACTTTGACTAGCTCTTATGAACCTAGCTTTGAGGAGCTTCTGTATTTGTGCCTCCATTTCATCTCTTTGTTTATGTGTAACTCTATATGGTCTCCTATTGGGAGGAATAGTGTTGGGCTTCATAGGTATTTCATGATCACACTCTCTGGTTGGTGGGAGTTCAGTGGGTTCTGCAAACACTGCTGGAAATTCCTCTATTATTTGTTGTAGTTCTGCAGGTGGTTGTTGTTGGGTTTCGTAGTAATTTCAAAAATTTTCCTACGCGCACACAGGATCATGTGATGCATAGCAACGAGGGGAGAGTGTTGTCTACGTACCCAACGCAGACCGACTGCGGAAGCGATGACACGACGTAGAGGAAGTAGTCGTACGTCTTCACGATCCAACCGATCAAGCACCGAAACTACGGCACCTCCGAGTTCGAGCACACGTTCAGCTCGATGACGATCCCCGGACTCCGATCCAGCAAAGTGTCGGGGAAGAGTTCCGTCAGCACGACGGCGTGGTGACGATCTTGATGAACTACAGCAGCAGGGCTTCGCCTAAACTCCGCTACAGTATTATCGAGGAATATGGTGGCAGGGGGCACCGCACACGGCTAAGGAATCGATCACGTGGATCAACTTGTGTCAACTTGTGTGTTTAGAGGTGCCCCTGCCTCAGTATATAAAGGAGGAGAGGAGGGGAGGCTGGCCGGCCAAAGAGGGAGGCGCAGGAGAGTCCTACTCCCTCTGGGAGTAGGATTCCTCCCCCCAATCCTAGTCCAACTAGGATTCCTCGGAGGGGAAGGGAGAGAGGGGGGCCGGCCACCTTCTCCTAGTCCTAATAGGACTAGGGGAGGGGGAAGAGGCGCAGCCACCTTGGGCTGCCCCTTTCTCCTTTCCACTAAGGCCCATGAAGGCCCATATGGCTCCCGGGGGGTTCCGGTAACCTCCCGGTAACCCGGTAAAATCCCGATTTCACCCGGAACACTTCCGATGTCCAAACATAGGCTTCCAATATATCAATCTTTACGTCTCGACCATTTCGAGACTCCTCGTCATGTCCGTGATCACATCCGGGACTCCGAACAACCTTCGGTACATCAAAATGCATAAACTCATAATATAACTGTCATCGTAACCTTAAGCGTGCGGACCCTACGGGTTCGAGAACAATGTAGACATGACCGAGACACGTCTCTGGTCAATAACCAATAGCGGGACCTGGATGCCCATATTGGCTCCTACATATTCTACGAAGATCTTTATCGGTCAGACCGCATAACAACATACGTTGTTCCCTTTGTCATCGGTATGTTACTTGCCCGAGATTCGATCGTCGGTATCCAATACCTAGTTCAATCTCGTTACCGGCAAGTCTCTTTACTCGTTCCGTAATACATCATCTCACAACTAACATATTAGTTGTAATGCTTGCAAGGCTTATGTGATGTGTATTACCGAGAGGGCCCAGAGATACCTCTCCGACAATCGGAGTGACAAATCCTAATCTCGAAATACGCCAACCCAACATCGACCATTGGAGACACCTGTAGTACTCCTTTATAATCACCCATTTACGTTGTGACGTTTGGTAGTACCCAAAGTGTTCCTCCGGCAAACGGGAGTTGCATAATCTCATAGTCATAGGAACATGTATAAGTCATGAAGAAAGCAATAGCAACATACTAAACGATCAGGTGCTAAGCTAATGGAATGGGTCATGTCAATCAGATCATTCTACTAATGATGTGACCTCGTTAATCAAATAACAACTCATTGTTCATGGTTAGGAAACATAACCATCTTTGATTAACGAGCTAGTCAAGTAGAGGCATACTAGTGACACTCTGTTTGTCTATGTATTCACACATGTATTATGTTTCCGGAAAATACAATTCTAGCATGAATAATAAACATTTATCATGATTATAAGGAAATAAATAATAACTTTATTATTGCCTCTAGGGCATATTTCCTTCAGTCTCCCACTTGCACTAGAGTCAATAATCTAGATTATACTGTAATGAATCTAACACCCATGGAGCTTTGGTGCTGATCATGTTTTGCTCGTGGAAGAGGCTTAGTCAACGGGTCTGCAACATTCAGATCCGTATGTATCTTGCAAATCTCTATGTCTCCCACCTGGACTAAATCCCGGATGGAGTTGAAGCGTCTCTTGATGTGTTTGGTCCTTTTGTGAAATCTGGATTCCTTTGCCAAGGCAATTGCACCAGTATTGTCACAAAAGATTTTCATTGGACCCGATGCACTAGGTATGACACCTAGATCGGATATGAACTCCTTCATCCAGACTCCTTCATTTGCTGCTTCCGAAGCAGCTATGTATTCCGCTTCACATGTAGATCCCGCTACGACGCTTTGTTTAGAACTGCACCAACTGACAGCTCCACCGTTTAATGTAAACACGTATCCGGTTTGCGATTTAGAATCGTCCGGATCAGTGTCAAAGCTTGCATCAACGTAACCTTTTACGATGAGCTCTTTGTCACTTCCATATACGAGAAACATATCCTTAGTCCTTTTCAGGTATTTCAGGATGTTCTTGACCGCTGTCCAGTGATCCATTCCTGGATTACTTTGGTACCTCCCTGCTAAACTTATAGCAAGGCACACATCAGGTCTGGTACACAGCATTGCATACATGATAGAGCCTATGGCTGATGCATAGGGAACATCTTTCATATTCTCTCTATCTTCTGCAGTGGTCGGGCTTTGAGTCTTACTCAATTTCACACCTTGTAACACAGGCAAGAACCCTTTCTTTGCTTGATCCATTTTGAATTTCTTCAAAATTTTGTCAAGGTATGTGCTCTGTGAAAGTCCAATTAAGCGTCTTGATCTGTCTCTATAGATCTTAATGCCTAATATGTAAGCAGCTTCACCGAGGTCTTTCATTGAAAAACTTTTATTCAAGTATCCCTTTATGCTATCCAGAAATTCTATATCATTTCCAATCAGTAATATGTCATCCACATATAATATCAGAAATGCTACAGAGCTCCCACTCACTTTCTTGTAAATACAGGCTTCTCCGAAAGTCTGTATAAAACCAAATGCTTTGATCACACTATCAAAACGTTTATTCCAACTCCGAGAGGCTTGCACCAGTCCATAAATGGATCGCTGGAGCTTGCACACTTTGTTAGCTCCCTTTGGATCGACAAAACCTTCTGGTTGCATCATATACAACTCTTCTTCCAGAAATCCATTCAGGAATGCAGTTTTGACATCCATTTGCCAAATTTCATAATCATAAAATGCGGCAATTGCTAACATGATTCGGACGGACTTAAGCATCGCTACGGGTGAGAAGGTCTCATCGTAGTCAATTCCTTGAACTTGCCGAAAACCTTTTGCGACAAGCCGAGCTTTGTAGACAGTAACATTACCATCAGCGTCAGTCTTCTTCTTAAAGATCCATTTATTCTCAATCGCTTGCCGATCATCGGGCAAGTCAACCAAAGTCCATACTTTGTTCTCATACATGGATCCCATCTCAGATTTCATGGCTTCTAGCCACTTTGCGGAATCTGGGCTCACCATCGCTTCTTCATAGTTCGTAGGTTCATCATGATCTAGTAGCATGACCTCCAGAACAGGATTACCGTACCACTCTGGTGCGGATCTTACTCTGGTTGATCTACGAGGTTCAGTAGTATCTTGATCTGAAGTTTCATGATCATTATCATTGGCTTCCTCACTAACTGGTGTAGGTGTCACTGAAACAGTTTTCTGTGATGAACTACTTTCCAGTAAGGGAGCAGGTACAGTTACCTCGTCAAGTTCTACTTTCCTCCCACTCACTTCTTTCGAGAGAAACTCCTTCTCTAGAAATGATCCATTTTTAGCAACGAATGTTTTGCCTTCGGATCTGTGATAGAAGGTGTACCCAACAGTTTCCTTTGGGTATCCTATGAAGACACATTTCTCCGATTTAGGTTCGAGCTTATCAGGTTGAAGTTTTTTCACATAAGCATCGCAGCCCCAAACTTTAAGAAACGACAACTTTGGTTTCTTGCCAAACCACAGTTCATAAGGCGTCGTCTCAACGGATTTTGATGGTGCCCTATTTAATGTGAATGTGGCCGTCTCTAAAGCATATCCCCAAAATGATAGTGGTAAATCAGTAAGATACATCATAGATCGCACCATATCTAGTAAAGTACGATTACGACGTTCGGACACACCATTACGCTGTGGTGTTCCGGGTGGCGTGAGTTGCGAAACTATTCCACAGTTTTTCAAATGTACACCAAACTCGTAACTCAAATATTCTCCTCCACGATCAGATCGTAGAAATTTTATTTTCTTGTTACGATGATTTTCAACTTCACTCTGAAATTCTTTGAACTTTTCAAATGTTTCAGACTTATGTTTCATTAAGTAAATATACCCATATCTGCTTAAATCATCTGTGAAGGTGAGAAAATAACGATATCCGCCACGAGCCTCAATATTCATCGGGCCACATACATCGGTATGTATGATTTCCAACAAATCTGTTGCTCTCTCCATAGTACCGGAGAACGGTGTTTTAGTCATCTTGCCCAAGAGGCACGGTTCGCAAGTACCAAGTGATTCATAATCAAGTGGTTCCAAAAGTCCATCAGCATGGAGTTTCTTCATGCGCTTTATACCGATATGACCTAAACGACAGTGCCACAAATAAGTTGCACTTTCATTATCAACTCTGCATCTTTTGGTTTCAACATTATGAATATGTGTATTACTACTATCGAGATTTAGTAAGAATAGACCACTCTTCAAGGGTGCATGACCATAAAAGATATTACTCATATAAATAGAACAACCATTATTCTCTGATTTAAATGAATAACCGTCTCGCATTAAACAAGATCCAGATATAATGTTCATGCTCAACGCTGGCACCAAATAACAATTATTTAGGTCTAATATTAATCCCGAAGGTAGATGTAGAGGTAGCGTGCCGACTGCGATCACATCGACTTTGGAACCGTTTCCCACGCGCATCGTCACCTCGTCCTTAGCCAATCTTCGCTTAATCCGTAGCCCCTGTTTCGAGTTGCAAATATTAGCAACAGAACCAGTATCAAATACCCAGGTGCTACTGCGAGCATTGGTAAGGTACACATCAATAACATGTATATCACATATACCTTTGTTCACCTTGCCATCCTTCTTATCCGCCAAATACTTGGGGCAGTTCCGCTTCCAGTGACCAGTCTGCTTGCAGTAGAAGCACTCAGTTTCAGGCTTAGGTCCAGACTTGGGTTTCTTCTCTTGAGCAGCAACTTGCTTGCCGTTCTTTTTGAAGTTCCCCTTTTTCTTCCCTTTGCCCTTTTTCTTGAAACTAGTGGTCTTGTTAACCATCAACACTTGATGCTCCTTCTTGATTTCTACCTCCGCAGCTTTCAGCATTGCGAAGAGCTCGGGAATAGTCTTGTTCATCCCTTGCATATTATAGTTCATCACGAAGCTCTTGTAGCTTGGTGGTAGTGATTGGAGAATTCTGTCAATGACGCAATCATCCGGAAGATTAACTCCCAATTGAATCAAGTGATTATTATACCCAGACATTTTGAGTATATGCTCACTGACAGAACTGTTCTCCTCCATCTTGCAGCTATAGAACTTATTGGAGACTTCATATCTCTCAATCCGGGCATTTGCTTGAAATATCAACTTCAACTCCTGGAACATCTCATATGCTCCATGACGTTCAAAACGTCGTTGAAGTCCCGATTCTAAGCCGTAAAGCATGGCACACTGAACTATCGAGTAGTCATCAGCTTTGCTCTGCCAGACGTTCATAACATCTGGCGTTGCTCCAGCAGCAGGCCTGGCACCCAGCGGTGCTTCCAGGACGTAATTCTTCTGTGCAGCAATGAGGATAATCCTCAAGTTACGGACCCAGTCCGTGTAATTGCTACCATCATCTTTCAACTTTGCTTTCTCAAGGAACGCATTAAAATTCAACGGAACAACAGCACGAGCCATCTATCTACAATCAACATAAACAAGCAAGATACTTTTAGGGACTAAGTTCATGATAAATTTTAAGTTCAATTAATCATATTACTAAAGAACTCCCACTTAGATAGACATCCCTCTAATCCTCTAAGTGATCACGTGATCCAAATCAACTAAACCATGTCCGATCATCACGTGAGATGGAGTAGTTTCATCGGTGAACATCTTTATGTTGATCATATCTACTATATGATTCACGCTCGACCTTTCGGTCTCCGTGTTCCGAGGCCATATCTGCATATGCTAGGCTCGTCAAGTTTAACCTGAGTATTCTGCGTGCGCAACTGTTTTGCACCCGTTGTATTTGAACGTAGAGCCTATCACACCCGATCATCACGTGGTGTCTCAGCACGAAGAACTTTCGCAACGGTGCATACTCAGGGAGAACACTTCTTGATAATTTAGTGAGAGATCATCTTATAATGCTACCGTCAATCAAAGCAAGATAAGATGCATAAAAAGATAAACATCACATGCAATCAATATAAGTGATATGATATGGCCATCATCATCTTGTGCTTGTGATCTCCATCTCCGAAGCACCGTCATGATCACCATCGTCACCGGCGCGACACCTTGATCTCCATCGTAGCATCGTTGTCGTCTCGCCAATCTTATGCTTCCACGACTATCACTACCGTTTAGTAATAAAGTAAAGCATTACATCGCGATTGCATTGCATACAATAAAGCGACAACCATATGGCTCCTGCCAGTTGCCGATAACTTGGTTACAAAACATGATCATCTCATACAATAAAATTCAGCATCATGCCTTGACCATATCACATCACAACATGCCCTGCAAAAACAAGTTAGACGTCCTCTACTTTGTTGTTGCATGTTTTACGTGGCTGCTACGGGCTTAAGTAAGAACCAATCTCACCTACGCATCAAAACCACAACGATAGTTTGTCAAATAGACTCCGTTTTAACCTTCGCAAGGACCGGGCGTAGCCATACTTGGTTCAACTAAAGTTGGAGAGGCAGTCGCCCGCAAGCCATCTCTGTGCAAAGCACGTCGAGGGAACCGGTCTCGCGTAAGCGTACGCGTAAGGTTGGTCCGGGTCGTCTCGTCCAACAATACCGCCGAACCAAAATATGACATGCTGGTAGGCAGTATGACTTGTATCGTCCACAACTTACTTGTGTTCTACTCGTGCATATAACATCAACATCATTAACCTAGGCTCGGATGCCACTGTTGGGTTTCGTAGTAATTTCAAAAAATTTCCTACGCGCACACAGGATCATGTGATGCATAGCAACGAGGGGAGAGTGTTGTCTACGTACCCAACGCAGACCGACTGCGGAAGCGATGACACGACGTAGAGGAAGTAGTCGTACGTCTTCACGATCCAACCGATCAAGCACCGAAACTACGGCACCTCCGAGTTCGAGCACACGTTCAGCTCGATGACGATCCCCGGACTCCGATCCAGCAAAGTGTCGGGGAAGAGTTCCGTCAGCACGACGGCGTGGTGACGATCTTGATGAACTACAGCAGCAGGGCTTCGCCTAAACTCCGCTACAGTATTATCGAGGAATATGGTGGCAGGGGGCACCGCACACGGCTAAGGAATCGATCACGTGGATCAACTTGTGTCAACTTGTGTGTTTAGAGGTGCCCCTGCCTCAGTATATAAAGGAGGAGAGGAGGGGAGGCTGGCCGGCCAAAGAGGGAGGCGCAGGAGAGTCCTACTCCCTCTGGGAGTAGGATTCCTCCCCCCAATCCTAGTCCAACTAGGATTCCTCGGAGGGGAAGGGAGAGAGGGGGGCCGGCCACCTTCTCCTAGTCCTAATAGGACTAGGGGAGGGGGAAGAGGCGCAGCCACCTTGGGCTGCCCCTTTCTCCTTTCCACTAAGGCCCATGAAGGCCCATATGGCTCCCGGGGGGTTCCGGTAACCTCCCGGTAACCCGGTAAAATCCCGATTTCACCCGGAACACTTCCGATGTCCAAACATAGGCTTCCAATATATCAATCTTTACGTCTCGACCATTTCGAGACTCCTCGTCATGTCCGTGATCACATCCGGGACTCCGAACAACCTTCGGTACATCAAAATGCATAAACTCATAATATAACTGTCATCGTAACCTTAAGCGTGCGGACCCTACGGGTTCGAGAACAATGTAGACATGACCGAGACACGTCTCTGGTCAATAACCAATAGCGGGACCTGGATGCCCATATTGGCTCCTACATATTCTACGAAGATCTTTATCGGTCAGACCGCATAACAACATACGTTGTTCCCTTTGTCATCGGTATGTTACTTGCCCGAGATTCGATCGTCGGTATCCAATACCTAGTTCAATCTCGTTACTGGCAAGTCTCTTTACTCGTTCCGTAATACATCATCTCACAACTAACATATTAGTTGTAATGCTTGCAAGGCTTATGTGATGTGTATTACCGAGAGGGCCCAGAGATACCTCTCCGACAATCGGAGTGACAAATCCTAATCTCGAAATACGCCAACCCAACATCGACCATTGGAGACACCTGTAGTACTCCTTTATAATCACCCATTTACGTTGTGACGTTTGGTAGTACCCAAAGTGTTCCTCCGGCAAACGGGAGTTGCATAATCTCATGGTCATAGGAACATGTATAAGTCATGAAGAAAGCAATAGCAACATACTAAACGATCAGGTGCTAAGCTAATGGAATGGGTCATGTCAATCAGATCATTCTACTAATGATGTGACCTCGTTAATCAAATAACAACTCATTGTTCATGGTTAGGAAACATAACCATCTTTGATTAACGAGCTAGTCAAGTAGAGGCATACTAGTGACACTCTGTTTGTCTATGTATTCACACATGTATTATGTTTCCGGAAAATACAATTCTAGCATGAATAATAAACATTTATCATGATTATAAGGAAATAAATAATAACTTTATTATTGCCTCTAGGGCATATTTCCTTCAGTTGTTGAGGAGGAGGAGGATCAGGTTTCCTAATATCTCTGATCAAGTGCAGAACATAGCCTGTTGCTCCTTTGTTCAGTAACTTCCTGAGTTCAGCAACATTGATTTCTGTAGCTTCATCTAGCTTGTCACAAACAGGTAATGTTACAACAGTATTACCTTTGTGAACAGTAAGTTTCCTGTTGCTGTGATCCAAGGTTGTGGGGTTGTGTGCAGCTAGCCAATCACACCCTAGCACAATGTCATGACCAGGTATGTCCAGAATTCTGAATGAGTGGTTGAAGGTTTCTGTTGCAATGGTAAACTCACTGGAAGGGATATATGCTCCTGACCATAACTTGCCTCCACCAGCCACTGCTACTGGTCTGGATTTATCCTATAGAATTGTGCAGGAAGTCTGCAAGGCAAAGTGGATGTTCATGAAAGTAGAATTACTGCCAGTGTCAACTAGGGCCACAGTTGTTTTTCCACCAATTTTAACCAGGACAGACATTGTTTTAGCTCCCTCAGGATTTAATGCTTGTTGGGATATTTTCATGCATTTGTCCTCTTCCTTAGTAGATTCTTCTTGCTCATCTTCAGATACTGAGTCTGGCTCATCAGCATTTTCAGTAGGTTCTTCTCCTGTTAGGACATTTATGACAGGAGCTTGTTTGCATTTGTGACCATGAAACCAAGCATCCCCACATCTCCAACACTTTCCTGGTTCTCTAGCTCTTTGTGTATGTCCAGTTTGCTTATCCATAGTCTTGCTATCAGCAGCACTAGATTTGTAAGCATTGTAAGGAGATTTGGAGTTAGGTAGGGTATTTTGGTGGTGTGATTTCCTTGGAGGAGCACACTGTTCCATGTCAATTGCCAACCAGTAAGCTTCAGTTAAGGTAGGTGGTCTTAAGGGTCTAAACTGAAACTTGATTGCAGATCTCATTCCATTGACATAACATTTAACAAACCACTGTTCAGAGAGGGTAGGGTTGTCCAATTGTAGTTCTGCCATGAGGTCTTCAAAGAGATCTGTGTATTCATTGATACTTAGGTTTTTCTGTTTCAGTGAGTTGAATCTCTCAGTGAGATCATAAGAACTAGTGGGGGGAAACCTGTGGAGAACTTGTTCGCAGAGTTGAGGCCAAGTAATCTTCTTCCCCACCATGTACATTTGTGCCAGTGATACTTTGTAATCATTAGGTGCCCCAGCCATTTGGAAGTATTTCTCACATTGCCTGATCCATCCACTTGGATTTTCACCATCAAATCGAGGAAAGTCCATTTTTGGTCCTTTGGTAATGGATTTTAGAAACTGAGTTCTCATTTCTTTTTCATAAGACTTGCTGTAATCTGCCCATGCATCAGTAGCATTTTGCTGTGGGACAGGAGGAAACAGAGAAGTGTGGGCATTTTTCATTTGACCTGTTGGACTTGGACCTTCAGATAACAGATCTTGGAAATTGGGTCTACTGAAGCCTGGAGGAGCACCTCTTTGTCCTGTGTTTATAGGAGGAAGCCTCTGACCTGCCAGTGCTGCCATTTGTTTTGTGTTTCTCCTGTTCTTCAAGCAATTTCTTTCGCAGTTCTTCTGTAGAAAGCCTCATACCAGTGTCATTCAGGTCTCTGCCTAGATCAGTTGGTTGTTTTGACAGATCAGTTGCAGGATCAACAGTGGATTCAGGTCCTGTGGTGTTGGTTCGTACCACTGGAGGAATTGATGACGCATGATCGTTGGTGTTCATGGTCTTGAGGATGTCAGTGATTGCAGACAGCTGTTGACTGAAGGTTGTGACGGCTGTTTGCATACTGCCTATCACCTTGTTCATGCTGTCTTGTTTGGAGTTGATCGTCAACACATCTTGCCGCAGTAGCTCCATGTCCTCTTTTAATTCTGCCGTTTCTTCACGATTTGCAGCCAGATCCGCCTTCATGGCGAGCAGATCCGCCAATCCTGCCTCATCTATGCTGGCCTTCGAACGCCCCATGTTAACTGAAGAATTCAGAGAGGAATTTTACTACCAGATTCCTGGCAACCCGATCTGAATATTCAGCTCAGCCGCCGCCCGATCTGACGCCTCCGATGCAACACCACCCACGAATCACCCAGGAATTTTACTCCTGGACGCAAGATGCTCGAATAACCCGGTGATGCTCGTGAGCTGTCGCCGAATTCAGTCTACCGCCGCCTTCGCCGCCATCGCCGCCGCCAACACCACCGGAATAGGGAGGGAGGGAAGGGGAAAATTTTCTGGTGGATCTCACCTCTCAATTCGCCAAGGAAAGGCTGTGCTCATGATACCAATTGTCATGACCTAGGGAGGGATTCAGGGATTCATCACAGGCAGACGATCTCGATCTACGGTTCGTACGGGATGAAGAACAAAATATGCCTCGAATATACCCCTTTAAGATGTATGATTGTATAAGGTATATTGTTCTGAGATAATTCTCATAGGAACGGAATGACTTACAGACGCAACGCGTCGGCTCTTATATAGCCCGGCAAAGCAGGAAACGGTACAGTACAGTAACGGAAATGAACGAAACGCTACAGAACGGCGAGTCCTACGAGCCGTTGGATCATCATGAACCGGTACGCTGTGCGTCGTTGGATAACTGAAGAAATAGATGTCGAGTTGCAGTCTGACACGGTCTCCGTCCGCGTCAGCCGAAGCCGACGCCACGAGCGCCTCGGCGTCCTCCGCTGACACGTCCTCGCCCAGCGCCGCCTTCATGCACAGCCGCAGCTCAGCCGCGGAGATCCTGCCGTCGGCGTCACGGTCGAATGAGGCGAACACGCTGCTGAAGCGCTCGGCCGTCGAGGCGTGCACCATCTTCGCTTGCTTGATTCGGTGATCACCTGAGATTCGTGGCTGTGGTAGCAGTGTGTGACCGTGTGTTAATGCATGCAACGCTAGCTAGCTTCCGGTGCTTGGTCTCAACTCTCAAGTGCCGATGCGTGTATATATGCAGGCGGCACAAGTACGTACGTAAAAGCTTGCAGCTAGCCAGTTGTGTTGATGGATCAATGCAAAATTATTGAAAGAATTGATGAGGCCGAGGAACTGGTCCGTTGACTGTGTCAATTTGTTTTCAGCCGTCGTCGAGCATGCATGGTCTTCTGTGAGAGAATATTTTGTGAAAGCTGAAGTTGAACGAGCACATCGGAGTATATAATTCATTGCATGCATGGGCCTTTTGTGACAGAATATTCCAGGCAATCCAAGCCGAGCCAGGGACATTCGTCGGCTGCTGCTAATATGTTATTCAGTGTCTACTCCCGAAGTTTTGACGTGTCATTCTCACCCTCATTCAGGGCGCGCATATAATAGGCTTGCATTGCTTCGCCGCCGGCGACGACGTCATGTTCCGGCCGTTTATCATGTTTGGTCCTTCTTTCCCCATGAGTAGGTAGGTCCAGAATAATTCTGAGTTAATCAGTTATCAGTATATGTGGTACTAGTATGTTACGGTTGCAAGCAAACGCCAAAGCAGTGACCAATAGTAGTGGGACATGTAAATGAATTTTTTGGGACTAACGGTATACTGTCTTCGTCCTGGTTTATAGGGGTAGTTTTGCTAGAACTCATGTAGATGAGATATAATTTGGTCTCATTTATCTTTTATAGTCATTGGATGTGATGCTATAAGATGCGTGTGTGCTGACGTGGGTTGTGTCTGTTCTTGTTTTCAAAGTGAATGAGACCAAATTATATCTCATCTAGATGAGTTCTAGGTACTCCCTTATAGGGGCCCTTACGACATATGTACAATGGTTCTATCTTGCCAATGTCATGTATCATAAATAATGAGGTGGAGGAGAGAGAAATAATAAGAAAAAGTTTGTCTTCTCTTATTTAAGAGAAGACATGAGATGATCTCTTAGCATAATATGTCTCACCATGTTTTTAGGAATAGCTAGTTATTGAAGATAAGACTAAGAGATGACCCATTGTAGACATGTATTGTTGCCATTTCCAAATTACACGCGAGACTTAAGATAAGACTATCTTATCAACTATTGTACATGCCCTTAGTACTTTCTGTCAAACTTTGACAATCTATATAACCAACAATCTGTTATCTACTCTCTCTGTCCTAAAATTCTTGTCTGAACTTTGTCTAAATACAAATGTATCTAGTCACATTTTAGTGTTAGAGGCATCTATATCTAGACAAATCTAAGACAAGTATTTTCGGATGGAGGTAATGTATGCTACAAAAAGTATACCATTAAATTTGTATTTAAAAGATGATTCCCACCATATATTTTTTGTGACAAATAATTTATATTTTATTTGTTAATTTCCTGGGCAAAGTTTGACACTAGATACGAGATGAGCCAATAAACCAGAATGGAGGGGGTAACAAATATACTTCTCCTTACCTTCGGGCTTCTACGGAAAGTGTCTTACAATTTCTTAATCATAAGTTCGAAAGGTTACTTTCCCTTCTGCACAGTCCCCAACTGCACATGCGGTTTTAAAAAATGGCCTTCCGAGAATAGTAGATAATTTTTCATCTCCTGGCATATTAATATACAATAAAGCTAGCACGTTGATATGCCCATCTAATATCAGTAGCACGTCTTCGGCCACTCCTATTGGCTTCTTTGTAGACTTATCTGCCATTTGCAAGGTTATACCTGGGTCTGCAAATTTTGCCAGTACCATCTCATCACATGGATATTTCGTTATCATAGCCACTTGTTCCTTAAGATTCAAACTCCTTTTATTGTTAATAATATCACGCATGAACTTAGGAAAAGTGGGAATCTTCAATATATCTATCACATGCAAAGGAACTCTGAGATTCGCGATAGCTTGTAAGAAGGATGAATAGAGTGCATCATTTAAAGGTGGTCTGAAACTTTAAGGGAAGGATGTGTTTTCTTTGTTTTACCCCTCTGTTTTCCTTTCCCTTTCTTTTTACCTTTATCTTAATTTCTCGAAGTCTGACTGTTTTCTCCCCTGGTTGGATAGGGTGGTCTGGTATTTTTCTCCACTCTTGGTTCTTCGGTTCTATCAACTTCTGGTGCTGCTTCTTCTTCATTACTATCACCATCGACAGTTTTTGCGTCGGGGACAACTTCTCTGTCAGTCGCTTTTTCTACTTCATTATCTCGTGCATCTTGGTGGACATGTCCTTCCTGTTCTTCTTCCCGAAAGAGAAGTTATTTGTCTTCTTGGGTTTGGCTCCGACTCTCTGTTCTCTTCTCTTCGCAGCTTGTTCTTTCTCATACCATGGATGTCCTTTGTGGTCCTACATTCTATTACCACTATGAGTTTCAATTTCGGTAGCAGGAACAAGATTATCTTTACCCAATTGAGCAAGAATTTTGTTCTTTCCCGGCCGTCAGAGAGCTGACTGTGACGCCCCCGATTCAATCGTACACTAATCATGCACGCAAATGTGTACGATCAAGATCAGGGACTCACGGGAAGATATCACAACACAACTCTACAAATAAAATAAGTCATACAAGCATCATAATACAAGCCAGGGGCCTCGAGGGCTCGAATACAAGTGCTCGATCATAGACGAGTCAGCGGAAGCAACAATATCTGAGTACAGACATAAGTTAAACAAGTTTGCCTTAAGAAGGCTAGCACAAACTGGGATACAGATCGAAAGAGGCGCAGGCCTCCTGCCTGGGATCCTCCTAACTACTCTTGGTCGTCATCAGCGGGCTGCACGTAGTAGTAGGCACCTCCAGCGTAGTAGGAGTCGTCGTCGAAGGTGGCGTCTGGCTCCTGGACTCCAGCATCTGGTTGCGACAACCAGAAAGAAAGGAAAGGGGGAAAAAGGGGGAAGAAAGCAACCGTGAGTACTCATTCAAAGTACTCGCAAGCAAGGAACTACACTACATATGCATGGGTATATGTGTAAGGAGGCCATATCAGTGGTCTGAACTGCAGAATGCCAGAATAAGAGGGGGATAGCTAATCCTGTCGAAGACTACGCTTCTGGCAGCCTCCGTCTTGCAGCATGTAGGAGAGAGTAGATTGAAGTCCTCCAAGTAGCATCTCCAAGTAGCATCTCCAAGTAGCATCTCCAGTCGCATCTCCAAGTAGCATCTCCAGTCGCATCGCATAGCATAATCCTACCCGGCGATCCTCTCCTCGTCGCCCTGTAGAAAAGCGATCACCGGGTTGTCTGTGGAACTTGGAAGGGTGTGTTTTATTAAGTATCCGGTTCTAGTTGTCATAAGGTCAAGGTACAACTCCAAGTCGTCCTGTTACCGAAGATCACGGCTATTCGAATAGATTAACTTCCCTGCAGGGGTGCACCACATAACCCAACACGCTCGATCCCATTTGGCCGAACACACTTTCCTGGGTCATGCCCGGCCGCGGAAGATCAACACGTCGCAGCCCCACCTAGGCAAAACAGAGAGGCCAGCACGCCGGTCTAAACCTAAGCGCACAGGGGTCTGGGCCCATCGCCCATAGCACACCTGCACGTTGCGTGGGTGGCCGGAAGCAGAACTAGCCCCCTTAATACAAGAGCAGGCTTACGTTCCAATCCGGCGCGCGCCGCTCCGTCGCTGACGTCTGAAGTGCTTCGGCTGATACCACGACGTCGGGATACCCATAACTACTCCCACGTAGATGGTTAGTGCGTATAGGCTCGTAGCCGACTCAGATCAAATACCAAGATCTCGTTAAGCATGTTAAGTATCCGCGAACGCCGAACAGGGCCAGGCCCACCTGTCTCCTAGGTGGTCTCAACCTGCCCTGCCGCTCTGCCACAAAGTAACAGTCGGGGGCCGTCGGGAACTCAGGCCCACCACTACCTGGATGGAGCCACCTGCCCCTTCAGCCCCCAACTCCGAACAGTATCACAGGTAATGTAACAGTGTAAAGTATATAGTATATGCCCGTGATCACCTCCCGAAGTGATCACAGCCCAGTAGTATAGCATGTCAGACAGACAAGAGTGTAGGGCCACTGATGGAACACTAGCATCCTATACTAAGCATTTAGGATTGCAGGTAAGGTATCAACAGATGTAGCGACAATGTCAGGCTATGCATCAGAATAGGATTAACGAAAGCAGTAACATGCTACACTACTCTAATGCAAGAAGTATAGAGGAGAATAGGCGATATCTGGTGATCAAGGGGGGGGCTTGCCTGGTTGCTCTGGCAAGAGAGAGGGGTCGTCAACTCCGTAGTCGAACTGGTCAGCAGCAGCGTCGGTCTCGTAGTCTACCGGAGAGAAGAGGGGGAAGAAATAATGAATACGGAGCAAACAAATCACCACAAAATATATCAAGGCAATACCCGGTGTTCGGTGTGCCCTAACGCGGCAGTAGGTGATACTGGTGAAGGGGGAAAACATCCGGGAAAGTATCCCCGGCGTTTCACGTTTTCGGACAGATGAACCGGAGGTGAAATGTTGCAGGTTCACTATGCTAGGGATGTGTGGCGGACGAACGGGCCGCGGATCCGGATTCGTCTCGCCGTTCTGAGTAACTTTCATGTACAAAGTTTTTTGATCCGAGCTACGGTTTATTTTATATTAATTTTAAAAGGATTTAATCATTTTCTAGAATTAACAGAATTAATTTAATTAGAAAATGTAATTACGACGTCAGCATGATGTCAGGGTGATGTCAGCAGTCAACAGTCGGTTGACTGGATCCAACTGACGCGTGGGTCCCACTGTCATTGACTAAGATTAACTAAAATAGATTAATTAGTTTAATTAGTGATTAGGTTAATCTAATCAGGATTCATTAACTTAATTAATTACTTAATTAATTAATCATTTTTATTTATTATTATATATATTTTTTAAGTCTTTTTTTCTATTCCTTTTTTTTAAACGTTTTAGGGGACGACCCCACTTGTCATAGGCCCCTGGGGGCCTTAGCGGGTCTCGGGCGGGGTTCTCGGGTGCCAGGACCCGGCTGGGGCACCCGAACAAGGCTGTGGGCGCCGGGTCACCGGACCCGGGCGCGTGCTGGCTGGCCGGCGGTCACGGCAGGGCGACCGCAGCTGACCAGAGTGGGGATAGCAAGGTGAGGGGGCGGTGGCCAGGTGCGGCGCAGGGCGCACGGGGCGAGCAAGGCCGTGCACATGCGGGCGAGCGCGGGGCGCAGCGACCGCGCGATGTCCGCGGCCACAGTCAGAAGCACGGACGGCGCGAATGGCGGCCTACAACAGTGAATCGAGAGGGGGAAGGAGGAGCCCGCTCACAGCGTTGCAGGGGAGGCTCGGGGAGGCCGGCGATGGGCAGCCCGACGGCGTGCGGCGGGAGGTCGGGGCGGCCATGGACGGAGCGTGGGCGGAGCTCGAGGAAGACGGGCGCGGTGCAGCATGGAGAGGAAGGAGACCGGGAAGGGCAACGGGGCTCGGGGTGGTCGACGGCAACGACCGGGCGACGAGGAGGCAGGCCGTTGAGGTGGTCCGGCGAGGGAGGCGTGGTTGAGGCGATGACGGTGTGCGGCGGCGGCCTGCGTTGACGGCGTCTGGCGAGGACGAGCGACGAAGAAGGGAAGGCGGCACCGACGACGGCGGGTGGTGGGGCGGCTCCAGCGGGGATTCCAGGCGGCGGCGGCGGTGAACGCCCCCGATCCTGAAGAGGGGGAGTGGAACGAGCGGGCCGACTGGGGGGGGGGTGGTTTGCCCCGATCTAGAAATCGGGGGGAGTGGGGGAGCGAGCGAGAGAGAGTGGGGGTCGGGGTAGTGGGGGAGAGGGGCTAGGGTTTCTGGCTCCCGGTGGGGAGTAGTAGCGGGCGCGGTTGGGCCGGCCTGGCGGCCCAGTAGCCTGCTGGGCCAAGGCCCAGCTAGGGGGGGGTCCTTTTACTTTGTTTTGTTTTTGTTTTAATCATGTTTAGTCTTTTCTTTTTATTTATTTTCTTTCCTGTTTTAAATCATTTTAAATTATCTAGGCACTTTATAAAAATGTGTTTATTACACCATATTTACTTAAGCAAAATATGGCACCGCCCGAACATTTTTGTTTTCACTTTTAAAAACTTTTGTTGTTTGCCATTAATTTAAATTTGAATTTTGAAGCAGTTTTGAATTAACGCGAGATTTAAAAACAGTAACCGTGGTGACATGGCATCGTTAACATGGGATTACTGTAGCATGATTATCCGGGCGTCACAATTCTCCTCCACTACAAGAAATCTCGTCCCGAGATTTAAGCGGTGGAGTAAGGGAGGGGGGGAAGGTGTTGGTAGCGAAAAACCTAACGAGTCTTCTCGGTCTTGGCTGCCCTTTCGAAGAGGTTGATCCCTTTCGTTGATGTCTTCATTTCTTTATTCCAAAGCATCATGATGAAGTTGTCGTCCTTTCTTCAGGGAACTCCATCATACTTACTAATAGGTAAGTGGCAGCTCTACAATGATAGGATGTTATAAGGGAAATTCATCTGGGGGTATCCCAAGAATGAACTTATGAGTATCTCTCGAGTTGAACAAATGACACACATCGAGAGCAAAGTAAGACAGTGCGATAAGAAGTTTCAAGCGGATAGGCAATCGTTCATTGCCTGAAGCAGAGTGCGAAAGGGGTTCAGAGCAACGGGAATAAGTATTGTGTCCGATACCAAAATAGATCACTTGGGACGGTGGCCCGTGAATTACATACGAGGCCGCACGCGAGGAACAACCTTGGGAAGAGGGGGTGCAGGAGAGTCAGGTTTCGATCCTGTGGAACTGTGGTTTATGGGCCCACCATGTGGGTTAAAAGCAGGAAAGGCGGTGACGTCTTGCACAATCATGTAAGCAAGGCATGTCAGAGGAGAGTCTGTGGGTCATGTCGGCAACAACATAGGTACCAAGGGCGAGGGACGAAGAGAACCATTTTTCTGCTCGTTGAAACGAGGCGGACCAATAGGCAAGGTTCCCGTCCATCGTGGTTACCGGAATGTCATCAACAATAGTAACAAGGTCTTACCGACAGAGTTGTACATCGAGGCGTTTGCACAAGCAGTGGATTATTACTGCTTATATCATATAGATCATAGAAAAGGTTTAAACAAACCAATGGAAGGAAAATATGATCATCAGATTAAACAGAACAATGGAAAGGAAAATATGTTTAAACACATTTTTCAAGGGTATATCCTTCCCAAGGACAAGCAGAGCAAGATATCCATGACAGGATATAAAGTAGAAAACCATTTAGGTAAGGGGGGAGGAATCTCATGATATTACTCATACAACGGTGTTAGGATAATTGATAATTAAAATATAGCATCGTGCTTCAAACGTGCCTGTTGAAAATCGTAGTACCATTGACATGCTTCGAGATAGCAGTGACATGGTCTTCAGGTGAAGATCAGACTTTGGAAACACGAAGGATCCGTCAAGAATAACTTGTAGAATAAGTCTTACAATTTCCTCATGGATGAATGGATAACCTTGCTGAAAAGGAATCTACAATGATAGGTCCTCCAGCCGGGGGGGGGGGGGGGTGCTAGGCATGACATCATGTTAGCGGGTCATCAAAGGATCAACATCATAACTCTTGGAAAGGTGTCCCAACCCTCATATCTGACCGAGATTCAGATCCGATTGGTGTCAGGATACCTCAGACTTAGGATACCTGAGAAGAAAAGGTGCAACGCAAATTGACGAGATGACAATGTAAGATTCTCGGGGAAATGAACTATGAAGTGTTTTCCGTTAACAAGAGTCCATCATTAACCCAAGGAGAGGACAAGGAGGTGTCTGGTGAACTCAACGGCAATTCACCGAGATTCCCAAAAGATGGATTTCCACCATTAAGTGAACAAGGAGATAACATTTGTCAGATCAAATGATATAAGGAAGTATGCTCGAGGAAACATACACAATTAAACATTGGTTGAAAGGTGCGCCCGAAATATGGGTTGGGTTGCATGACCAATGTCAGAATGGTGATTCAATTAGCGAAGGACTTAGAATGAACTATCGCCCATTCACTTCAAAGCAATAGGGTTGTTAGAAGTTTTGAATTCACACGTCATAGCTCCATTGTCGGTATTCCGGTTGAAAACAATACGGGGACCAAGGAATGAACGAAGATGGCAAGAAGTATTATGATATCAAGAATTATTAAGAGGTGGTGAAATTCTCACCACATTCTTGACAAAAAGAGATGGTAATACTTCCGAGGTAAAGAAGAACAATTGCTGGATAGCAAGGAAACCAAGGTACAACACAAGTTGTGAACAAGTTTGTGTTGGGGGGGGGAAGGCAAGAATGTTGCCGATGATAACTCAAATCATCGAGGGACAAGGATGGTATTTCTCATCATGAATTCAATTGATATCCTGGATGAGCTCAGAATGTAGATGGTGATCATGACACATTTGTCGAGAGATTCCACGAAGATGTAATCGATCCGCGATCACACCAAGTCAAAAGAATGATGAAGCAAGAGGTTATTGAAACCATAGGTACGGCACAAACTTGAAATCAAGATTGTTGTTCAAGGCGAACTGATATGACGAGGAAGATCGACGTAAGCTTAGCTCATTGTCAAAAGTTGTGCTCCGGGATTAAGGACCAGGTAGCACAGTTAAAATTTAGCATGGTAATGATATGGCCGATCAGGCTAGGAATGACATGATCGGGTACAAACTCGTAAGTAAAGAATATTAGTAAGAGTTGTTGAACCGTAATGCGGACTCGGTTTAGTTATCGGTGTCTTTGAGTGTTTAATAACTCAGAGCCCATGAAAAATTGTAATCAGTGAGTATGTAGTACTTGATGAAGAACTCATAGGAAGTTATGCAGTTCCAAGATAATCTCGAGATACCATGGGGTAATACTCGACGACAGATCAAAGTAGAGGTTGTACCGGGGTATTGATCCACAAAAGACAAGTGCTTACACTTGCATCGAAAATGGTATTTAAAGGAGAACATGGTCGGAACCACGATTACAAAAGGCCAGATCCTAGATATAAGATGAACTTATACCAAAGGAATAATTTATTTAAGAGAAGCTTTAATGATAAGATCTACATCGTGTCCATGGGCATGAACACAAGTTCAAGGTCGACTCCCACTTCTCCAATGCATAACATTTCATTCACTTCTCACGTTCGACGAAGTTGCAGTGTTGAAATTTTATCTGGTGAAGCACCAGAAGAGTATGACTCGTGAAAACTTTCGGGTTCACACGGTTTAGAGAAGGCATATGTTCAATCCATAGGGGCTTCTTAGAAACATATACCACAAGTTTCAAGAGTAAATAACACAAGCCCGAAAGCAGAGCATGGTTGGCCAAGCAGAGGATACAACTTAACAAAGGCATTATGTATCAGGGGAAGAACTCACAAGGTGATCAAATGTGAAGGACACTGTCGGATAACAATCCAACAAAGGACTTGATGGTCCACAAAGGATCTGATACGAGTATCGGTACTCAACTAGAGGAAGAAGAATGCAAGGAGATCAGATTATAGAAACAACTGACTAACTCAATTGTCAAATGCAAAGGAATTATGATTTCCAAATCAGGGGATCAGAAGCAATGCTCTGATTAGGGATGGATAAGTTGAATAGCCTTAGGGTACAATCAACGACAATTGGATTGGTCGAGAACCAATTCCAGTTAAAAGAATGGAAGCTCCGCCGAAAAGGTTGTTGGAAATATGCCCTAGAGGCAATAATAAAAGCATTATTATTATATTTCTTTGTTCATGATAATTGTCTTTATTCATGCTATAATTGTGTTATCCGGAAATCGTAATACATGTGTGAATAACAGACACCAACATGTCCCTAGTAAGCCTCTAGTTGACTAGCTCGTTGATCAATAGATAGTCATGGTTTCCTGGCTATGGACATTGGATGTCATTGATAACGGGATCACATCATTAGGATAATGATGTGATGGACAAGACCCAATCCTAAACATAGCACAAGATCGTATAGTTCGTTTGCTAGAGTTTTTGCAATGTCAAAGTATCTCTTCCTTCGACCATGAGATCGTATAACTCCTGGATACCGTAGGAGTGCTTTGGGTGTATCAAACGTCACAACGTAACTGGGTGACTATAAAGGTGCACTACAGGTATCTCCGAAAGTATCTATTGTTTTATATGGATCGAGACTGGGATTTGTCACTCCGTATGACGGAGAGATATCACTGGGCCCACTCAGTAATGCATCATCATAATGAGCTCAAAGTGACCAAGTGTTTGGTCACGGGATCATGCATTACGGTACGAGTAAAGTGACTTGCCGGTAACAAGATTGAACGAGGTATTGGGATACCGACGATCGAATCTCGGGCAAGTAACATATCGATTGACAAAGGGAATTGCATACGGGGTTGATTAAATCCTCGACATCGTGGTTCATCCGATGAGATCATCGTGGAGCATGTGGGAGCCAACATGGGTATCCAGATCCCGCTGTTGGTTATTGACCGGAGAGCGATCTCGGTCATGTCTACATGTCTCCCGAACCCGTAGGGTCTACACACTTAAGGTTCAGTTACGCTAGGGTTGTAGGGATATGTATATGCAGTAACCCGAATGTTGTTCGGAGTCCCGGATGAGATCCCGGACGTCACGAGGAGTTCCGGAATGGTCCGGAGGTAAAGATTTATATATGGGAAGTCCTGTTTCGGGCATCGGGACAAGTTTCGGGGTTATCGGTATTGTACCGGGACCACCGGAGGGGTCCCGGGGGCCCACCGGGTGGGGCCACCCATCCCCGGGGGCCACATGGGCTGTAGGGGGTGCGCCTTGGCCTGCTTGGGCCAAGGGCACCAGCCCCACTAGGCCCATGCGCCTAGGGTTCCAAGGGGAAAGAGTCCTAGGAGGGTAAGGCACCTCCTAGGTGCCTTGGGGGGGAGGGAAACCCCCCTTGGCCGCCGCACCCCTAGGAGATTGGATCTCCTAGGGCCGGCCACCCCCCCTTGGCACCCCTATATATAGTGGGGGAGAGGAGGGACTTCATACCTTGAGTCCTTGGCCTTTGGTTGCCTCCTTCTCCCTCCCCAACACCTCCTCCACCTCCTTATTGCTTAGCGAAGCTCTGCCGGAGTACTGCAGCTCCATCAACACCACGCCGTCGTGCTGCTGCTGGTGCCATCTCCCTCAACCTCTCCTCCCTCCCTTGCTGGATCAAGAAGGAGGAGACGTGGCTGTTTCCGTACGTGTGTTGAACGCGGAGGTGCCGTCCGTTCGGTGCTAGGATCTCCGGTGATTCGAATCACGTCGTGTTCGACTACATCATCCCCGTTCTTTGAACGCTTCCGCTCGCGATCTACAAGGTATGTAGATGCATCTATTCACTCGTTGCTAGATGAACTCCTAGATGATCTTGGTGAAACGAGTAGGAAAATTTTTGTTTTCTGCAACGTTCCCCAACAGTGGCATCATGAGCTAGGTCTATGCGTAGTTCTTCTTGCACGAGTAGAACACAATTGGTTGTGGGCGTAGATTTGTCAACTTTCTTGCCGCTACTAGTCTTATCTTGCTTCAGCGGTATTGTGGGATGAAGCGGCCCGGACCAACCTTACACGTACGCTTACGTGAGACCGGTTCCACCGACTAACATGCACAAGTTGCATAAGGTGGCTGGCGGGTGTCTGTCTCTCCCACTTTAGTTGAAGCGGATTCGATGAAAAGGGTCCTTATGAAGGGTAAATAGAAGTTGACAAATCACGTTGTGGTTTCACGTAGGTAAGAAAACGTTCTTGCTAGAACCCTACTTCAGCCACGTAAAACTTGCAAACAACAATTAGAGGACGTCTAACTTGTTTTTGCAGCAAGTGCTTTGTGATATGATATGGCCAAAGTTGTGATGAATGATGAATGATCTATATGTCATGTATGAGATGTTCATGCTATTGTAATAGGAATCACGACTTGCATGTCGATGAGTATGACAACCGGCAGGAGCCATAGGAGTTGTCTTTATTTTTTGTATGACCTGCGTGTCATTAAAGAACGCCATGTAAACTACTTTACTTTATTACTAAACGCGTTAGTCATAGAAGTAGAAGTAGTCGTTGGCGTGACAACTTCATGAAGACACGATGATGGAGATCATGATGATGGAGATCATGGTGTCATGCCGGTGACAAGATGATCATGGAGCCCCGAAGATGAAGATCAAAGGAGCTATATGATATTGGCCATATCATGTCACTACTTATATAATTGCATGTGATGTTTATTATGTTTTATGCATCTTGTTTACTTAGAACGACGGTAGTAAATAAGATGATCCCTTACAAAATTTCAAGAAGTGTTCTCCCCTAACTGTGCACCGTTGCTACAGTTCGTCGTTTCGAAGCACCACGTGATGATCGGGTGTGATAGATTCTTACGTTCACATACAACGGGTGTAAGACAGTTTTACACAGCGAAAACACTTAGGGTTAACTTGACGAGCCTAGCATGTACAGACATGGCCTCGGAACACGGAGACCGAAAGGTCGAACACGAGTCGTATGGAAGATACGATCTACATGAGAATGTTCACCGACGATGACTAGTCCGTCTCACGTGATGATCGGACACGGCCTAGTCGACTCGGATCGTGTAACACTTAGATGACCAAAGGGATGTCAAATCTGAGTGGGAGTTCATTATAATTTGATTAGATGAACTTAATTATCATGAACTTAGTCTAAATTTTTACAATATGTCTTGTAGATCAAATGGCCAACGTAGTCCTCAACTTCAACGCGTTCCTAGAGAAAACCAAGCTGAAAGACGATGGCAGCAACTATACGGACTGGGTCCGGAACCTGAGGATCATCCTCATAGCTGCCAAGAAAGATTATGTCCTACAAGCACCGCTAGGTGATGCACCTGTTCTCCCTGCAGAACAAGACGTTATGAACGCTTGGCAGGCACGTTCTGATGACTACTCCCTCGTTCAGTGCGGCATGCTTTACAGCTTAGAGCCGGGGCTCCAAAAGCGTTTTGAGAGACATGGAGCATATGAGATGTTCGAAGAGCTGAAAATGGTTTTCCAAGCTCATGCCCGGGTCGAGAGATATGAAGTCTCTGACAAATTCTTCAGCTGTAAGATGGAGGAAAATAGTTCTGTCAGTGAGCACATACTCACTATGTCTGGGTTACATAACCGCTTGACTCAGCTGGGAGTTAATCTCCCGGATGATGCGGTCATTGACAGAATCCTCCAGTCGCTTCCACCGAGCTACAAGAGCTTTGTGATGAACTTCAATATGCAGGGGATGGAAAAGACCATTCCTGAAGTATTTGCTATGCTGAAATCAGCAGAGGTAGAAGTCAGAAAGGAACATCAAGTGTTGATGGTCAATAAAACCACTAAGTTCAAGAAGGGCAAGGGTAAAAAGAACTTCAAGAAGGACGGCAAGGTAGTTGCCGCGCCCAGCAAGCAAGCTGCCGGGAAGAAGCCAAAGAATGGACCCAAGCCCGAGACTGAGTGTTTTTATTGCAAGGAAAGTGGTCACTGGAAGCGGAACTGCCCTAAGTACTTAGCGGACAAGAAGGCCGGCAAAACCAAAGGTATATTTGATATACATGTAATTGATGTGTACCTTACCAGTAATCGTAGTAACTCCTGGGTATTTGATACCGGTGCCGTTGCTCATATTTGTAACACACAACAGGAGCTGCGGAATAAACGGAGACTGGCGAAGGACGAGGTGACGATGCGCGTCGGGAATGGTTCCAAGGTCGATGTGATCGCCGTCGGCACGCTACCTCTACATTTACCTACGGGATTAGTTTTGAACCTCAATAATTGTTATTTTGTGCCAAGTTTGAGCATGAACATTGTATCAGGATCTCGTTTAATTCGAGATGGCTACTCATTTAAATCCGAGAATAATGGTTGTTCTATTTATATGAGAGATATGTTTTATGGTCATGCTCCGATGGTGAATGGTTTATTCTTTATGAATCTCGAGCGTAATGCTACACATATTCATAGTGTAAGTACCAAAAGATGTAAGATTGATAGTGATAGTCCCACATACTTGTGGCACTGCCGCCTCGGTCACATAGGTGTCAAACGCATGAAGAAGCTCCATGCTGATGGACTTTTAGAGTCTCTTGATTACGAATCATTTGACACGTGCGAACCATGCCTCATGGGTAAAATGACCAAGACTCCATTCTCAGGAACAATGGAGAGAGCAACCAACTTATTGGAAATCATACATACTGATGTGTGCGGTCCAATGAGTGTTGAGGCTCGCGGTGGCTATCGTTATGTTCTCACCCTCACTGATGACTTGAGTAGATATGGGTATGTCTACTTAATGAAACACAAGTCTGAGACCTTTGAAAAGTTCAAGGAATTTCAGAGTGAAGTTGAGAATCAACGTGACAGGAAAATCAAGTTTCTACGATCAGATCGTGGAGGAGAATACTTGAGTCACGAGTTTGGTACACACTTAAGAAAATGTGGAATAGTTTCACAACTCACGCCGCCTGGAACACCTCAGCGTAATGGTGTGTCCGAACGTCGTAATCGCACTCTATTAGATATGGTGCGATCTATGATGTCTCTTGCCGATTTACCACTATCTTTTTGGGGCTATGCTTTAGAGACTGCCGCATTCACTTTAAATAGGGCCCCGTCGAAATCCGTTGAGACGACACCGTATGAATTATGGTTTGGGAAGAAACCTAAGCTGTCATTTCTAAAAGTTTGGGGATGCGATGCTTATGTCAGGAAACTTCAACCTGAAAAGCTCGAACCCAAATCGGAAAAATGCGTCTTCATAGGATACCCTAAAGAAACTGTTGGGTATATCTTCTACCTCAGATCCGAAGGCAAGATCTTTGTTGCCAAGAATGGGTCCTTTCTGGAGAAAGAGTTTCTCTCGAAAGAAGTAAGTGGGAGGAAAGTAGAGCTTGATGAAGTATTACCTCTTGAACCGGAAAATGGCGCAACTCAAGAAAATGTTCCTGAGGTGCCTGCACCGACTAGAGAGGAAGTTAATGATAATGATCAAGATACTTCTGATCAAGCTCCTACTGAAATTCGAAGGTCCACGAGGACACGTTCCGCACCAGAGTGGTACGGCAACCCTGTCTTGGAAATCATGTTGTTAGACAACGGTGAACCTTCGAACTATGAAGAAGCGATGGCGGGTCCGGATTCCGACAAATGGCTAGAAGCCATGAAATCCGAGATAGGATCCATGTATGAAAACGAAGTATGGACTTTGACTGACTTGCCCGTAGAACGGCGAGCCATAGAAAATAAATGGATCTTTAAGAAGAAGACAGACGCGGATGGTAATGTGACCATCTATAAAGCTCGGCTTGTCGCTAAGGGTTATCGACAAGTTCAAGGGGTTGACTACGATGAGACTTTCTCACCGGTAGCGAAGCTGAAGTCCGTCCGAATCATGTTAGCAATTGCCGCATTTTATGATTATGAAATTTGGCAAATGGACGTCAAAACGGCATTCCTTAATGGTTTCCTTAAGGAAGAATTGTATATGATGCAGCCGGAAGGTTTTGTCGATCCTAAAAATGCTGACAAGGTGTGCAAGCTCCAACGCTCGATTTATGGGCTGGTGCAAGCATCTCGGAGTTGGAACATTCGTTTTGATGAGATGATCAAAGCGTTTGGGTTTACACAGACTTATGGAGAAGCCTGTGTTTACAAGAAAGTGAGTGGGAGCTCTATAGCATTTCTCATACTATATGTAGATGACATACTTTTGATGGGAAATGATATAGAACTTTTGGACAGCATTAAGGCCTACTTGAATAAGAGTTTTTCAATGAAGGACCTTGGAGAAGCTGCTTATATATTAGGCATCAAGATCTATAGGGATAGATCAAGACGCCTCATAGGTCTTTCACAAAGCACATATCTTGATAAGATTTTGAAGAAGTTCAAAATGGATCAGTCCAAGAAAGGGTTCTTGCCTGTTTTGCAAGGTGTGAAATTGAGCTCAGCTCAATGTCCGACCACGGCAGCAGAGATAGAAGAGATGAGTGTCATCCCCTATGCCTCAGCCATAGGTTCTATTATGTATGCCATGCTGTGTACCAGACCTGATGTAAACCTTGCCGTAAGTTTGGTAGGAAGGTACCAAAGTAATCCCGGCAAGGAACACTGGACAGCGGTCAAGAATATCCTGAAGTACCTGAAAAGGACTAAGGAAATGTTTCTCGTTTATGGAGGTGACGAAGAGCTCGTCGTAAAAGGTTACGTCGACGCTAGCTTCGACACAGATCTGGATGACTCTAAGTCACAAACCGGATACGTGTATATTTTGAATGGTGGGGCAGTAAGCTGGTGCAGTTGCAAGCAGAGCGTCGTGGCGGGATCTACATGTGAAGCGGAGTACATGGCAGCCTCGGAGGCAGCACATGAAGCAATATGGGTGAAGGAGTTCATCACCGACCTAGGAGTCATACCCAATGCGTCGGGGCCGATCAAGCTCTTCTGTGACAACACTGGAGCTATTGCACTTGCCAAGGAGCCCAGGTTTCACAAGAAGACAAGGCACATCAAGCGTCGCTTCAACTCCATCCGTGAAAATGTTCAAGATGGAGACATAGAGATTTGTAAAGTACATACGGACCTGAATGTAGCAGATCCGTTGACTAAACCTCTCCCAAGAGCAAAACATGATCAACACCAGAATTCCATGGGTGTTCGATTCATCACAATGTAACTAGATTATTGACTCTAGTGCAAGTGGGAGACTGTTGGAAATATGCCCTAGAGGCAATAATAAAAGCATTATTATTATATTTCTTTGTTCATGATAATTGTCTTTATTCATGCTATAATTGTGTTATCCGGAAATCGTAATACATGTGTGAATAACAGACACCAACATGTCCCTAGTAAGCCTCTAGTTGACTAGCTCGTTGATCAATAGATAGTCATGGTTTCCTGGCTATGGACATTGGATGTCATTGATAACGGGATCACATCATTAGGATAATGATGTGATGGACAAGACCCAATCCTAAACATAGCACAAGATCGTATAGTTCGTTTGCTAGAGTTTTTGCAATGTCAAAGTATCTCTTCCTTCGACCATGAGATCGTATAACTCCTGGATACCGTAGGAGTGCTTTGGGTGTATCAAACGTCACAACGTAACTGGGTGACTATAAAGGTGCACTACAGGTATCTCCGAAAGTATCTATTGTTTTATATGGATCGAGACTGGGATTTGTCACTCCGTATGACGGAGAGATATCACTGGGCCCACTCAGTAATGCATCATCATAATGAGCTCAAAGTGACCAAGTGTTTGGTCACGGGATCATGCATTACGGTACGAGTAAAGTGACTTGCCGGTAACAAGATTGAACGAGGTATTGGGATACCGACGATCGAATCTCGGGCAAGTAACATATCGATTGACAAAGGGAATTGCATACGGGGTTGATTAAATCCTCGACATCGTGGTTCATCCGATGAGATCATCGTGGAGCATGTGGGAGCCAACATGGGTATCCAGATCCCGCTGTTGGTTATTGACCGGAGAGCGATCTCGGTCATGTCTACATGTCTCCCGAACCCGTAGGGTCTACACACTTAAGGTTCAGTTACGCTAGGGTTGTAGGGATATGTATATGCAGTAACCCGAATGTTGTTCGGAGTCCCGGATGAGATCCCGGACGTCACGAGGAGTTCCGGAATGGTCCGGAGGTAAAGATTTATATATGGGAAGTCCTGTTTCGGGCATCGGGACAAGTTTCGGGGTTATCGGTATTGTACCGGGACCACCGGAGGGGTCCCGGGGGCCCACCGGGTGGGGCCACCCATCCCCGGGGGCCACATGGGCTGTAGGGGGTGCGCCTTGGCCTGCTTGGGCCAAGGGCACCAGCCCCACTAGGCCCATGCGCCTAGGGTTTCCAAGGGGGAAAGAGTCCTAGGGGGTAAGGCACCTCCTAGGTGCCTTGGGGGGGAGGGAAACCCCCCTTGGCCGCCGCACCCCTAGGAGATTGGATCTCCTAGGGCCGGCCACCCCCCCTTGGCACCCCTATATATAGTGGGGGAGAGGAGGGACTTCATACCTTGAGTCCTTGGCCTTTGGTTGCCTCCTTCTCCCTCCCCAACACCTCCTCCACCTCCTTATTGCTTAGCGAAGCTCTGCCGGAGTACTGCAGCTCCATCAACACCACGCCGTCGTGCTGCTGCTGGTGCCATCTCCCTCAACCTCTCCTCCCTCCCTTGCTGGATCAAGAAGGAGGAGACGTGGCTGTTTCCGTACGTGTGTTGAACGCGGAGGTGCCGTCCGTTCGGTGCTAGGATCTCCGGTGATTCGAATCACGTCGTGTTCGACTACATCATCCCCGTTCTTTGAACGCTTCCGCTCGCGATCTACAAGGTATGTAGATGCATCTATTCACTCGTTGCTAGATGAACTCCTAGATGATCTTGGTGAAACGAGTAGGAAAATTTTTGTTTTCTGCAACGTTCCCCAACAAAGGTAATTTATAAGGATCAATGATGATTGCGTGTATTCGCAAACATATTGAGTCAATAGACCCAAAATGATAATGACAAGGAATGTCAATAAGACTACGAGACTTATGGGATTAACCATAATGCGAGCAAGCAAGAATTTCCAGAGCCAAAGGCTCCAAAGGATTTTCAGAAGATCGAATAACATTTTGAAGACTTTTGTGAAACTCATGAACAACTGGGGGATGGGCGGATACTCGATAAATGCGAGAATTAACCGTAGGGGTATTCAAGTGACAAGAACAGCAAGGCAGTAAGCTCAAGGGATTATCGAAACCACGACGAGTTTTTCAGGGTATCTTGTAATAACAAGACCACTGGGGATGAATGTAAGAATAACAAATGCAAGTAGTTATCCATAAGGGTTTGCGGTGGAAGGTGAATTGCAAACGCGATGAACACAAGTTCTCGGGTTAACAGCGGAGAGTATCTTCAGGGTCTTCTGGTGCAGCAGACGATCAGCAGTAATAAGGGGCTCCCCGGGTGAAAATGATAACGATATCCTAATGTTAGATTTAGTAAAAATTCATTTAACCCGAATAGAAGAGATGTCAGAGTCCCAGAGTATAGGTCGAGGAATAAAAGATCCTAATACCACCCAATGGCGACGTGTGCCCGTAAGACACACAGCCATGTTAGTAAAAGTTTTGTAAAGTCTAGACTCAACTTCGGCCAAGGAGTTGGAAAGGGGATTCCTACAGGCAGTCAGCTCTGATACCAACTTGTGACGCCCCCGATTCAATCGTACACTAATCATGCACACAAATGTGTACGATCAAGATCAGGGACTCACGAGAAGATATCACAACACAACTCTACAAATAAAATAAGTCATACAAGCATCATAATACAAGCCAGGGGCCTCGAGGGCTCGAATACAAGTGCTCGATCATAGACGAGTCAGCGGAAGCAACAATATCTGAGTACAGACATAAGTTAAACAAGTTTGCCTTAAGAAGGCTAGCACAAACTGGCATACAGATCGAAAGAGGCGCAGGCCTCCTGCCTGGGATCCTCCTAACTACTCTTGGTCGTCATTAGCGGGCTGCACGTAGTAGTAGGCACCTCCAGCGTAGTAGGAGTCGTCGTCGAAGGTGGCGTCTGGCTCCTGGACTCCAGCATCTGGTTGCGACAACCAGAAAGAAAGGAAAGGGGGAAATAGGGGGAATAAAGCAACCGTGAGTACTCATTCAAAGTACTCGCAAGCAAGGAACTACACTACATATGCATGGGTATATGTGTAAGGAGGCCATATCAGTGGTCTGAACTGCAGAATGCCAGAATAAGAGGGGGATAGCTAATCCTGTCGAAGACTACGCTTCTGGCAGCCTCCGTCTTGCAGCATGTAGGAGAGAGTAGATTGAAGTCCTCCAAGTAGCATCTCCAAGTAGCATCTCCAAGTAGCATCTCCAGTCGCATCTCCAAGTAGCATCTCCAGTCGCATCGCATAGCATAATCCTACCCGGCGATCCTCTCCTCGTCGCCCTGTAGAAAAGCGATCACCGGGTTGTCTGTGGAACTTGGAAGGGTGTGTTTTATTAAGTATCCGGTTCTAGTTGTCATAAGGTCAAGGTACAACTCCAAGTCGTCCTGTTACCGAAGATCACGGCTATTCGAATAGATTAACTTCCCTGCAGGGGTGCACCACATAACCCAACACGCTCGATCCCATTTGGCCGAACACACTTTCCTGGGTCATGCCCGGCCGCGGAAGATCAACACGTCGCAGCCCCACCTAGGCAAAACAGAGAGGCCAGCACGCCGGTCTAAACCTAAGCGCACAGGGGTCTGGGCCCATCGCCCATAGCACACCTGCACGTTGCGTGGGCGGCCGGAAGCAGAACTAGCCCCCTTAATACAAGAGCAGGCTTACGTTCCAATCCGGCACGCGCCGCTCCGTCGCTGACGTCTGAAGTGCTTCGGCTGATACCACGACGTCGGGATACCCATAACTACTCCC
Organism: Triticum aestivum; assembly: GCF_018294505.1. Taxonomy (NCBI): domain Eukaryota; kingdom Viridiplantae; phylum Streptophyta; class Magnoliopsida; order Poales; family Poaceae; genus Triticum; species Triticum aestivum. The sequence continues at coordinate 804,537,111 of NC_057801.1, read as the reverse complement.
ACGTAGATGGTTAGTGCGTATAGGCTCGTAGCCGACTCAGATCAAATACCAAGATCTCGTTAAGCGTGTTAAGTATCCGCGAACGCCGAACAGGGCCAGGCCCACCTGTCTCCTAGGTGGTCTCAACCTGCCCTGCCGCTCTGCCACAAAGTAACAGTCGGGGGCCGTTGGGAACTCAGGCCCACCACTACCTGGATGGAGCCACCTGCCCCTTCAGCCCCCAACTCCGAACAGTATCACAGGTAATGTAACAGTGTAAAGTATATAGTATATGCCCGTGATCACCTCCCGAAGTGATCACAGCCCAATAGTATAGCATGGCAGACAGACAAGAGTGTAGGGCCACTGATGGAACACTAGCATCCTATACTAAGCATTTAGGATTGCAGGTAAGGTATCAACAGATGTAGCGACAATGTCAGGCTATGCATCAGAATAGGATTAACGAAAGCAGTAACATGCTACACTACTCTAATGCAAGCAGTATAGAGGAGAATAGGCGATATCTGGTGATCAAGGGGGGGGGGGCTTGCCTGGTTGCTCTGGCAAGAGAGAGGGGTCGTCAACTCCGTAGTCGAACTGGTCAGCAGCAGCGTCGGTCTCGTAGTCTACCGGAGAGAAGAGGGGGAAGAAATAATGAATACGGAGCAAACAAAGCACCACAAAATATATCAAGGCAATACGCGGTGTTCGGTGTGCCCTAACGCGGCAGTAGGTGATACTGGTGAAGGGGGAAAACATCCGGGAAAGTATCCCCGGCGTTTCACGTTTTCGGACAGATGAACCGGAGGTGAAATGTTGCAGGTTCACTATGCTAGGGATGTGTGGCGGACGAACGGGCCACGTATCCGGATTCGTCTCGCCGTTCTGAGTAACTTTCATGTACAAAGTTTTTTGATCAGAGCTACGGTTTATTTTATATTAATTTTAAAAGGATTTAATCATTTTCTAGAATTAACAGAATTAATTTAATTAGAAAATGTAATTATGACGGCAGCATGATGTCAGGGTGATGTCAGCAGTCAACAGTCGGTTGACTGGATCCAACTGACGCGTGGGTCCCACTGTCATTGACTAAGATTAACTAAAATAGATTAATTAGTTTAATTAGTGATTAGGTTAATCTAATCAGGATTCATTAACTTAATTAATTACTTAATTAATTAATCATTTTTATTTATTATTATATATATTTTTTAAGTCATTTTTTTCTATTCCTTTTTTTAAAACATTTTAGGGGACGACCCCACTTGTCATAGGCCCCTGGGGGCCTTAGCGGGTCTCGGGCGGGGTTCTCGGGTGCCAGGACCCGACTGGGGCACCCGAACAAGGCTGTGGGCGCCGGGTCACCGGACCCGGGCGCGTGCTGGCTGGCCGGCGGTCACGGCAGGGCGACCGCAGCTGACCAGAGTGGGGATAGCAAGGTGAGGGGGCGGTGGCCAGGTGCGGCGCAGGGCGCACGGGGCGAGCAAGGCCGTGCACATGCGGGCGAGCGCGGGGCGCAGCGACCGCGCGATGTCCGCGGCCACGGTCAGAAGCACGGACGGCGCGAATGGCGGCCTACAACAGTGAATCGAGAGGGGGAAGGAGGAGCCCGCTCACAGCGTTGCAGGGGAGGCTCGGGGAGGCCGGCGATGGGCAGCCCGACGGCGTGCGGCGGGAGGTCGGGGCGGCCATGGACGGAGCGTGGGCGGAGCTCGAGGAAGACGGGCGCGGTGCAGCATGGAGAGGAAGGAGACCGGGAAGGGCAACGGGGCTCGGGGTGGTCGACGGCGACGACCGGGCGACGAGGAGGTAGGCCGTTGAGGTGGTCCGGCGAGGGAGGCGTGGTTGAGGCGATGACGGTGTGCGGCGGCGGCCTGCGTTGACGGCGTCTGGCGAGGACGAGCGACGAAGAAGGGAAGGCGGCACCGACGACGGCGGGTGGTGGGGCGGCTCCAGCGGGGATTCCAGGCGGCGGCGGCGGTGAACGCCCCCGATCCTGAAGAGGGGGAGTGGAACGAGCGGGCCGACTGGGGGAGGGGTGGTTTGCCCCGATCTAGAAATCGGGGGGAGTGGGGGAGCGAGAGAGAGAGAGTGGGGGTCGGGGTAGTGGGGGAGAGGGGCTAGGGTTTCTGGCTCCCGGTGGGGAGTAGTAGCGGGCGCGGTTGGGCCGGCCTGGCGGCCCAGTAGCCTGCTGGGCCAAGGCCCAGCTAGGGGGGGGGGGGTCCTTTTACTTTGTTTTGTTTTTGTTTTAATCATGTTTAGTCTTTTCTTTTTATTTATTTTCTTTCCTGTTTTAAATCATTTTAAATTATCTAGTCACTTTATAAAAATGTGTTTATTACACGATATTTACTTAAGCAAAATATGGCACCGCCCGAACATTTTTGTTTTCACTTTTAAAAACTTTTGTTGTTTGCCATTAATTTAAATTTGAATTTTGAAGCGGTTTTGAATTAACGCGAGATTTAAAAACAGTAACCGTGGTGACATGGCATCGTTAACATGGGATTACTGTAGCATGATTATCCGGGCGTCACACTGACGTGCTCGCGGCACCTCTTCTCCTTCCCCCCAGTGTGGTGAGAGCCATTGGATAAGGTATGTCGGGTGGGTGAGACAAATAGAAGAACGTTCGGGGCGACTTACTTGTGTACCGAACGAAAGGAAAAGGCTGGCATGGGTGATCTCATTGCTATAGGATTCATGTTTCAAAATCAATGGTCTATAAGATGTTCGGCGCCAAATCTGAAAATTCTGACGTTCGGAGAAATTCAATTCCGAACAGCAATTTAGAGAGAGCCGCGGGGGGGGGGGGGGGGGGGGTGTCACTATTTGGAAAACAAAAACAATACACCAGGCACATAAACAATTTGACATGGTGAATATGTGAAATATGTTTGCAGGTGCACAGAAAAAATAAATTAATCTGGTTTCTCTGGCATATTAAATAGTACTGGTAAATACAAAGGATCAGTATACCGGTGACCAATGGAAACACTGCTACACACCCATCATGACCTTGAACTCATCGAAGCAAACCACTCCATCTCCATTCAGATCAAACCTGCGGATCATGGCGCAGCACTCCTCCATGCCCTGCTCGGACCCCAGCCTGGCGAGCATTCGCATCAGGCACGCCGGCCTCGTACATCGCGAACGCCTCCTTCAGCCCCCTGCACCGCTCCTCCTCCTCCTCCTCCATCTCCGACCGTACCACTAGCCGGAGGAACTCCTGCTCGTCCAGCAGCCGGTCTCCATTGGCGTCGGCCGATGCCACGAGCGCCTTGGCATCCTCCGCTGACACGTCCTCGCCCAGCGCCGCCTTCATGCACAGCCGCAGCTCAGCCGCCGAGATCCTGTCGTCGGCGTCACGGTCGAATGAGGCGAACACGCTGCTGAAGCACTCGGCCGTCGCGGCGTGCACCATCTTCGCCTGCTTGCTTCGGTGATCACCTGAGATTCGTGGCTGTGGTAGCAGTGTGTGACCGTGTTTTAATGCATGCAACGCTAGCTAGCTTCCGGTGCTTGGTCTCAACTCTGAAGTGCCTATGTGTGTATATATGCAGGCGGCACAAGTACGTACGTACTACAAGTGTGCAGCTAGCCAGTTGTGTTGAAAGATTCAAGGCAAAATTATTGAAAGGATTGATGAGGCCGAGGAACTGGTCTGTTGACGGTGACAATTCGTTTTCAACCGTCGTCGAGAAGGGAAAGTGCAAAGTTGAACCAGCACATCGGAGTATATATATAATACTCCAGCATGCATGGGCCTTGTGTGACGGAATATTCCATGCAGGCCAGGCCAGTCAGGGACTTGCGTCGGTTGCTGCTGATATGTTATTCGGTGTCTACTCCCGGTGCTTTGACGTGTCATTCTCACCCTCCCGGCATGCAGGGCGCACATATACTAAACTTGCCTCGCCGCCGGCGAGGACCAAGTCAGGTGCGGGCCGTTCCTTCATGTTTGGTCTTTTCGCATGAGTACCCAGCTGGCGACTGATTCTCGGTCAATCACCTATCATTATGTATCGACTAAGTACTCCTATATTACTTTTACTGTTACAAGCAAACGCCAAAGTGGTGAACAATAGGAAATGGGACAGGTAACTGCAAATTTTGACACTAACAGAATAACAGATATACATATATACTTTGTTAAACAAAAACAGATATACATAAGTACTTTCTCCATCTGGTTTATAAGACTTACACTACAACTGCTGAAATTTCTGCATACAGTTGAGTAAGGATGAACTCCAACTAAACGGGGCAACCCGACATACAACTAAGTACTAGAAGGGTTGTGTGTGCTTTGCTGCGCTGTTTGGGTTGTCAGGATTTCAACAAAAATTTATATCGTTTGGTGCATTAGGGAGATGATTGTATATGTTTCCTTTTTGATAATGCGTTCTGGTGGACCCTTCCTAGAGGTGTGATTACGTGTTCTCTACTACTCAATCTATATTCATTTGGGAAAGTTTGTTGTGCTCGCGAATGCATGTACTATATTGATGATACGGTGTCGCATGTTGATAATTCTTTTTTGCCAGGTGATGAGAGGGTGCATGGGAGTCATGTCGCTTTGTAGGTTGGTTATTGCCGATTGACTTCAGAAATCATTACTCCACCAAAATCATGAACCAGATTCAAAATTAGAAACTTCAACCGAAATTGTTGACCTAGTCAAAATTGTGAACAAGATCCGGAATTGAATACCTCAATTGAATAAAAATCATGAACCAAATTCAAAAGAACCTCAATCAAAATCATGAACCAGATCCAAAAATGGACAATTCAATTCAATGAAAGAGCTCCAAAAGTAGGGGGCACGGTGTATTTACTAAAGCGGTCGCGCACCTTGCCATGCCGCTTATCTATACATGATCTATTTCTCAGTTATTTCTCCCTTTTATGCACGGCCAGTGTAGGAATACACGGTGGGAGAGACGAATATAGTCATTATCATTAGCTAAGCCCAGGCAAAGAGATGAACTGGGGCAACGATGCATCTAGTCGATCATCTGCAACAAAAAGAGAAAAGGCATCAAGATGGCAAGCATAGTAAATCAGAACAGGTTGGATATAGATGCTTCAAAAGATGGCCATGAATAGCATCAGCCGGCCCATCACACGTAGTGTTCCGCCACTCATGCAGCCGCCAGACCCAAGTTCCATCGGATGGTGCACACCGTACATCTTAGTGCAACATAATAGGTGTTGCAAAACACCTGATCCGTGGCACCACATGACTCAGTCCTCGCGCAACGCGTGCCTCTGCCACCTTAACAATTTTTCTGCAACATCATCTTTATTGCAGAAGTCCTTTCGCAACAACACCCATGTTCCAAAAAAGTTAAGACAGAAAAAAATCTGCAACATCATATGTGTTGCAGAAGTCGTTCCGCAACAACACATACGTTGTAAAAAAATTGAGATGGAAAAGTAATAATTTTGTAACGGAACCTATGTTGTGTACGTTCCCGTATTTGTATGTGTAAAAGATAATTGAGAACATGTAGAGATTAGATGGAAAAAATTAAGGACTTTCATAAAGGTAATTTGTTAATATCAGCACTTAATTCCAACTTAAGTAACATATGAATAGACCACTTTACAAATTTTACCGTTGTTATCGATCTGAATACTACCACTCTACAAAACAAAAATAACATAGTGAAGCAACATTTATTAATTTTACAATGTGGTTCCAAAAAAATGTTCATAACTTCAAAAATCTTAAAATACACATCTCAGTACATAATACTTCAAAGGATTTAAATGGAATAGGAACTGGATGGATAAAAAGGAAACACAAGCCCATAAACCACATCAAAATACAACTACAACATACTGCAAAGCAAAATTCCTCAATGCAGATGCTAACAACCACTAGTAGAAAACAGGGCATTTGTCCCGGTTCGTAAGGGCCTTTTGTCCCGGTTTAAGAACCGGGACAAAAAGGTCGGTACTAATGCCCTCCCCCTTTAGTCCCGGTTCTTACATGAACCGGGACAGATGGGCCTCCACATGGCCACTGCGGGCACCCTAGGCAAGGGGGCTTTTGGTCCCGGTTGGTGACATGAACCGGGACCAAAAGGCTTCCACGCGTCAGCAGCTGGCTGGAGCTGAGGTTTTTCTTTTTTTTAAAAAAAAAGTGGCTGGTTTAGGGGTTTTGGGGGTTAATTTAGGTTGTTATTAGCTAGCTAATAGAGAGAAGTGTCCTCTCTTATATCTTCGTCCTTGGTTTACCAATGTTACTGGTATGTTCATTTCACCTGGTGATATATAATAACTCATGCTCGCATCATCATCATATATAATAACAATTCCTACTAATCATGCATCATCATACAACTTCTACTCGTTATTAATAACAAGTCATACGATCATCATCCTCATAGTCATCAAACCCAACCCTACATAATTGTTCTTAGCACATGATCACCAGTATCAGGTAGGACCTAAACACCCTTAAGGTAAAATAGCATAAAACAATATAGACCCTGACTCTCCATTATGAAGAATGGAGATCATCCTGTCTCCAATTCTTGTGCTTCGCTTCCTTTTGCTTCCAAGAAGCTCCTTACGACTGTCCATACATTTTTTCCATTCTTTGATTGTCATGTCTCCACTTCTTTTAGAAATCCGGTATGGACAGTTGAGATTCGTAGGACGACCTGATTGTATGTTCAAAACATCAAGGCGACCGTGTGTATACATCAGATGAGGCACACAATCATTCGGGATTATCTGTTGAAAAACATAGTAATAACTTCGTAGTTAGCAATGATGTACTAGTTTTAGAAGTATGCAAAAAGATGCACGGATGTCGTAATAGTAAAAATCTTACCAGGGTATCTCCATGGTAGTTACAGTAGTTCAACACGTGCACTAGTGGCACGTATTGACCATAATGTTGAGGAGTTCGATTGTAGATATTGTAATTCTCAAGATCAGTGCAAAATGCGATCAAATGATTTTTCTCCTTATAAGTTAATTCAGAGCCATCAGTGTAGTGGGTTTTGTCTACCATCTTCCGCACATTCTTTGAAGAATGAAAATAAGCTGTCAACTATTTTGAAATAAACAATATAAATTACTTAATAACTATGTTTGAGAAGCTCACATGGGGGAATAATTGAAAGTGTATTCATAAGGACCCAAATGTCCATATTGTCTTGCTAGATTGTAGGATCACCAAGATCCATGGTGACAAGCATACCCTCATCAAAACCATACATCTTGCAAAGTGCTTCCCAATTTTTGCAACCAAAATGGGTTACACTCTCAGCATTGTACAGCTTTACTTCAAAATCCACACCATGATGGGTCCTTAGGTGATTTTTTTTGGTTTCCATACTTTCATGGTCTTCAAAACTCATCCTCTCCAAGACATAGCGTCTTGCATAGCATGGGATAAGCTAGTAGAATTGGAAAAGATGAAAAATACACGTTAAAATAGTTGAAGTCGTGCTTAATTACGAAAAAAACTATTGTCGTCGTTGCGTACCGTATGAACGTTGAAGGTCTCCTTGAGCTTAATGCTGAAGCGCCGATCTTCGTCCAACTCAAGGAACCTGTCGCACATACCTCGGTCGTCGTGGCACCAGCCGCACTCCCCCGGGCGGTATTCATCGTCCGAGTACGACATTTCCGGCCTATGTTCATAATTCAAATATTAAACTTGTATAATTAAATATGTGTACTAAAAAACCTAAATTAGATCATTATTATTAATCACGGGTTGACTATCGATGATGGTAGCTCCTCCTTTCATTTCCGCGTGCATTATTACACCAAACTGTCTAGCACACGGGAATTAAGGAGAAGCTACCCCCACGACGGCGTGGATGATGGAGGGGGCTCCTAGATTTCTGCATAGAGTGCTCTTCAATTTTAACATTCAATGTAGGAGTACTTTTCAAATATGAGCATTCAATAAGGAAAACCAAATCATAAAATAAAGTAGTATTCAAATTAGCATGCATTCAATTATAACCAAAAGTACATCATCTCTTGTGTCCGTACATCGTCAAATATTATCACCAATACTCCTCGAATACTATCATACATATAGCATCGCTAATACAGCTAGAACCGTAGCGCCTGACGGGTATCGTCGCGGGCGGTGGACACCCAAAGATAAGGAAACATCACAGGATCATAGCTCCAGTGAGATCCATGAAGAACCTGCCAGGTATTGTCGAACCTGCCCTCCAACGCAACCATGTAGCGACGGACGTGCGCGTCCTCCTCGCTGACACGGTGACGTACCACCTCCGCGGTGTCCAAAAGCCTCGGCACCATTACTGGCCCACGCGACCGCCACCAAACAAGGATCGGGTCAACAACCGGCTGGCTCCTCACCAACCTACGTCCCCCGGAAGGTAGCACCTCTCAATACCAGCCCGGCGGAGCCCAGTCCCGGACATGGCCCTGATCAAGCAGGCCTCCACCGCCGAGTCGACGACGAGGATGCGGGATAGGCATCGTCGACGTCGATGCGGGAAGTACTTCTATATATAGTAAAATAAAGTAGTTTTATTAATTAAATCAACTAGTTCAACTATACAAAGCACTTACTATAAATAAATAAAGTAGTACTTAATAAAAATAAACTACTTCTATATATAGTAAATAAAGTAGTTTATTAAATCAACTAGCTAGTTCAACTATATATTAAGCACTTACTATAAATAAAATAAAGTAGTACTTACTAAAAATAAATTAGTTTAACTATAGTTCTATTATTTTTCTAACTAATTATATTAAACACTTTCTCTTCTTATTTTCATTTTTCCTCTATTCTAAATATGAACATATTCATAAATGACTTTGATCATGCACAATTTTCCTATACAAACACAATATGAACATATACATAAATTGACAAAGAAAATTCTATGAACAAAAAAATCATTAAAATTCTATGAACAAAATTACAACAGAAAAAAATCATAAAAATTCTATAAACAAAAAAAAAATCATAAAAAATTGACATATTCGATCTTTGCATATATATGAACATACAAACATGCATATTCAACAATAATATCACCAAAAAAAATCTATTAACAGAAAAAAAACTCTAATATAATATGAACAAATTACACAATATGAAAAAAAATCTAACTGAAAAATCTATCGACTACACATCTAAATTACTACACATCTAACAAAAAATCTATGAACTACAAAACAATTTAACAAAAAAATCTAACAAAATCTAACTCAATTAACTACACATCTAAATTATACTACACATCTAAATTAACTATTACATCAAATTAAATTAGCAAAATTTTTGCTCACAGGATGGCGACGGCGTGAGGGGCGCGGCGAGGGCGACGGGCAGGGGACGACGATGACGACGGCGACGGTGCGTGAGGGGCAGCGCGGCGACGGTCGATGGTGAGGGGCAGCGCGGGGCGGGGCGGCGACGGACAGGGGCCGTCGGCGTCGCGGGGCACGGGGCGCGAGGCGGGGGCGGCGACGGCATCGGGGCGGCGCGGGACGGCGCGGGGCGACGACAGCGACGGCGAGGCGGAGACGGGCATCCTGGCGGCGTCGGGCGGGGAAGAACGAACTGAACCATATTTTCACGAGTGCTGCTTACATAGGCAAAGCATTGGTCCCAGTTCGTGAGACCAACCGGGACCAATGCCCCCCTTTAGTCCCAGTTGGCGCCACCAACCGGGACCAAAGGCCTCTTTTCAGCAGCCCAAAGGGCGGGAAGCAGAGGCCTTTGGTCCCGGTTGGTGGCACCAATCGGGACTAAAGGGGGGGCATTGGTACCGGTTTGTGCCACCAACCGGTACCAATGCACCCCTTTAGTCCTGGTTGGTGGCACCAACCGGGACTAAAGGCCTTGTGCTGCCCGCGTCACGGCACGAAAGTTTAGTCCCACCTTGCTAGCCGAGGGAGCTCGAGAGTGGTTTATAAGCGCCAGTCCCGCTGCCCTCTCGAGCTCCTCTCAAATGCAGGCTTACAGGCCTAAACGCGCTATATGTGTGTGTGGGCCTACTGGGCCTACTGCGGTCCTGAATCCTGGCCCATTGTTGGGTTTCTAGTCGTATTCAGGCCGTGGTCGCCCTTTAGGTGGCACTTTTTTATTTTATTTTTTGCTTTGAATTGTTTATTTTCTTTTGATTTTTTCTTTATTTTTTATTCTTTTTTCTTTTAGGTCAGAATAATTATAATCTTTCTGTTACTCCATTAGTTTCCAAATTTGAATAATTATAATCTTTATGCAACTAAAAATATATTTGGAGTGATTCTTTTTCATTTTTTAAACTTATTTGAACTCTTGACTTTTTGTGTGTTCAAAATGCACCATTCAAAGCCACACCATCAATTTTCAACCCTTTCTGACTTTATTTGTTATTTTTCATGTATTTACTGATTATTTTGAGCTATAAGACCCTGAAGTTTAAAAGCATTTCAAATGAACTCTGAAAAGGTTGGAAGTTGGCATGGTATCATCATTTCATCCACATAGCATGTGCAAGAAAGTTGAGAGAGTTACGGCAACAACTAGATGCACTTCATGTACAAAACGGACAATCTCTTTTAAAGTATCAGGATTTCATACGGAAACTTGTCTATTACAACAGGCATTTCAAATGAACTACAAAAAGGTTGAAAGTTGTCATGGTATCATCATAATAGTTGTGGAGAAAGTCTTCACTTTTTCTTCGCTTGTGTCCTTTCCTTATTGCGCCGTAACCATGGATAATCTTCATCATTTATCAGGATGCTTAGGTCAGCCTTGACTTTGAAGGAAGGAATTTCATGAAACTTTTCATAATCTTTGGACATGTCTGTCTTGCCCTCCACTCCCACGATGTCCCTTTTTCCTGAAAGAACTATGTGGTGCTTTGGCTCATCATATGATGTATTCGCTTCCTTATTTTTTCTTTTTCTCGGTTTGGTAGACATGTCCTTCACATAGATAACCTGTGCCATATCATTGGCTAGGACGAACGGTTCGTCAGTGTACCCAAGATTGTTCCGATCCACTGTTGTCATTCCGTATCGTGGGTCTACCTGTACCCCGCCTCCTGACAGATTGACCCAGTTGCATTTAGACAAAGGAACCTTAAAATCTACTCCATAGTCAAGTTCCCATATGTCCACTATGTAACCATAATATGTGTCCTTTCCCCTCTTGGTGGCTGCATCAAAGCGGACACCGCTGTTTTGGTTGGTGCTCTTTTGATCTTGGGCGATCGTGTAAAATGTATTCCCATTTATCTTGTATCCTTTCCAAATCATTACAGTTGAAGATGGTCTCCTGGACAACGAGTACAACTCCTCACATACAGTGTTTTCACCTCTGAGACGTGTTTCCAACCAACTGTTGAAAGTACTGATGTGTTGACATGTAATCCAGTTATCGCACTGCTCCGGGTGTTTGGAGCGCAGACTGTTCTTGTGTTCATCGACATAAGGGGTCACTGTTGGAAATATGCCCTAGAGGCAATAATAAAAGTATTATTATTATATTTCCTTGTTCATGATAATTGTCTTTTATTCATGCTATAACTGTATTATCCAGAAATCGTAATACACGTGTGAATACATAGACCACAATATGTCCCTAGTGAGCCTCTAGTTGACTAGCTCATTGTGATCAACAGATAGTCATGGTTTCCTGGCTATGGATATTGGATGTCGTTGATAACGGGATCACATCATTAGGAGAATGATGTGATGGACAAGACCCAATCCTAAGACTAGCACAAAAGATCGTGTAGTTCATTTGCTAGAGCTTTGCCAATGTCAAGTATCTCTTCCTTCGACCATGAGAGCGTGTAACTCCTGGATACCGTAGGAGTGCTTTGGGTGTATCAAACGTCACAACGTAACTGGGTGACTATAAAGGTGCACTACAGGTATCTCCGAAAGTATCTATTGTTTTATGCGGATCGAGACTGGGATTTGTCACTCCATGTAAACGGAGAGGTATCTCTGGGCCCACTCGGTAGGACATCATCATATGCGCAATGTGACCAAGGAGTTTATCACGGGATGATGTGTTACGGAACGAGTAAAGTGACTTGCCGGTAACGAGATTGAACAAGGTATTGGATACCGACGATCGAATCTCGGGCAAGTAACATACCGATAGACAAAGGGAATTGAATACGGGATTGATTAAGTCCTTGACATCGTGGTTCATCCGATGAGTTCATCGTGGAACATGTGGGAGCCATCATGGGTATCCAGATCCCGCTGTTGGTTATTGACCGGAGAACGTCTCGGTCATGTCTACATGTCTCCCGAACCCGTAGGGTCTACACACTTAAGGTTCGATGACGCTAGGGTTATAAAGGAAGTTTGTATGTGGTTACCGAATGTTGTTCGGAGTCCCGGATGAGATCGCGGAGGTCATGAGGAGTTCCGGAATGGTCCGGAGGTAAAGATTTATATATGGGAAGTCCTATTTTGGCCACCGGAAAATGTTCGGGATTTTTCGGTATTGTACCGGGAAGGTTCTAGAAGGTTCCGGAGTGGGGCCCACCTGCATGGGGGGACCCACATGGACGTGGGTAGTGGGGGCAAGGCCCCACACCCCTGGTCAAGGCGCACCAAGATCCCCCCTTAGAAGGAATAAGATCATATCCCGAAGGGATAAGATCAAGATCCCTAAAAAGGGGGATAACAATCGGTGGGGAAGGAAATAATGAGATTTCTTTCCTCCCACCTTGGCCAACGCCCCAATGGACTTGGAGGGCAAGAAACCAGCCCCTCCACCCCTATATATAGTGGGGAGGCGCATGGGAGCTATACACGAAGTTCTGGCACAGCCCTACCTCTCTTCCTACTCCTCCTCTCCCATGGTGCTTGGCGAAGCCCTGCTGGATTGCCACGCTCCTCCACCACCACCACGCCGTTGTGCTGCTGTTGGATGGAGTCTTCCTCAACCTCTCCCTCTCTCCTTGCTGGATCAAGGCGTGGGAGACGTCACCGGGCTGTACGTGTGTTGAACGCGGAGGTGCCGTCCGTTCGGCACTAGGATCATCGGTGATTTGAATCACGACGAGTACGACTCCATCAACCCCGTTCACTTGAACGCTTCCGCTTAGCGATCTACAAGGGTATGTAGATGCACTCTCTTTCTACTCGTTGCTGGTCTCTCCATAGATAGATCTTGGTGACACGTAGGAAAATTTTGAATTTCTGCTACGTTCCCCAACAGTGGCATCATGAGCTAGGTCTATTGCGTAGATTCTTTGCACGAGTAGAACACAAAGTAGTTGTGGGCGTTGATGTTGTTCAATATGCTTACCATTACTAGTCCAATCTTGTTTCGACGGTATTGTGGGATGAAGCGGCCCGGACCGACCTTACACGTACTCTTACGTGAGACAGGTTCCACCGATTGACATGCACTTGGTGCATAAGGTGGCTAGCGGGTGCCAGTCTCTCCCACTTTAGTCGGAACGGATTCGATGAAAAGGGTCCTTATGAAGGGTAAATAGCAATTGGCATATCACGTTGTGGTCTTGCGTAGGTAAGAAACGTTCTTGCTAGAAACCCATAGCAGCCACGTAAAACATGCAACAACAATTAGAGGACGTCTAACTTGTTTTTGCAGGGTATGCTATGTGATGTGATATGGCCAAGAAGAATGTGATGAATGATATGTGATGTATGAGATTGATCATGTTCTTGTAATAGGATTCACGACTTGCATGTCGATGAGTATGACAACCGGCAGGAGCCATAGGAGTTGTCTTTATTTATTGTATGACCTGCGTGTCATTGAAGAACGCCATGTAAACTACTTTACTTTATTGCTAAACGCGTTAGTCATAGAAGTAGAAGTAGTCGTTGGCGTGACAACTTCATGAAGACACGATGATGGAGATCATGATGATGGAGATCATGGTGTCGTGCCGGTGACGATGATGATCATGGAGCCCCGAAGATGAAGATCAAAAGGAGCAAAATGATATTGGCCATATCATGTCACTATTTGATTGCATGTGATGTTTATCATGTTTATGCATCTTGTTTGCTTAGGACGACGGTAGTAAATAAGATGATCCCTTACAAAATTTCAAGAAGTGTTCTCCCCTAACTGTGCACCGTTGCTACAGTTCGTCGCTTCTAAGCACCACGTGATGATCGGGTGTGATGGATTCTTACGTTCACATACAACGGGTGTAAGACAGTTTTACACAGCGAAAACACTTAGGGTTAACTTGACGAGCCTAGCATGTGCAGACATGGCCTCGGAACACGGAGACCGAAAGGTCGAGCATGAGTCGTATGGTAGATACGATCAACATGAAGATGTTCACCGATGATGACTAGTCCGTCTCACGTGATGATCGGACACGGCCTAGTTGACTCGGATCATGTGATCACTTAGATGACCAGAGGGATGTCTATCTAAGTGGGAGTTCATAAGATGAACTTAATTATCCTGAACATAGTCAAAAGACCTTTTGCAAATTATGTCGTAAGCTCGCGCTTTAGTTCCAATGTTTAGATATTTTCCTAGAGAAAATATAGTTGAAAGTTGATAGTAGCGATTATGCGATCAGTAGAAAGCTTATGTCCTTAATGCACCGCTCAGTGTGCTGAACCCCAACGTCGTTTGTCGATGTTGCGAACATCGGACATACACGTTTTGATAACTACGTGATAGTTCAATTAAATGGTTTAAGTAGAGGCACCAAAGACGTTTTCGAAACGTCGCGGAACATATGAGATGTTTCGAGGGCTGAAATTGGGATTTCAGGCTCGTGCCCATGTCAAGAGGTATAAGACCTCCGACGATTTTCTTAGCCTGCAAACTAAGGGAGAAAAGCTCAATCATTGAGCTTGTGCTCAGATTGTCTGAGCACAACAATCACTTGAATCGAGTGGGAGTTGATCCTCCAGATGAGATAGTGATGTTTCCCCAAAGTCATTGCCACCAAGCTGCTAGAGCTTCGTGATTAACTATAACATATCAGGGATAGATATGATGATCCTTGAAATATTCATGATGTTTGACACCGCGAAAGTAGAAATCAAGAAGGAGCATCAATTGTTGATGGTTGGTGAAACCACTAGTTTCAAGAAGGGCAAGGGAACAAAGGGATACTTCATGAAACGGCAATTCAGCTGCTGCTCTAGTGAAGAAACCCAAGGTTGAACCCAAACCCGAGACTAAGTGCTTCTGTAATAAGGGGAACAACCACTGGAGCAGCATTACCCTAGATACTTGGTAGATGAGAAGGCTGGCAAGGTCGATAGAAGTATATTGGATATACATTATGTTAATGTGTACTTTACTAGTACTCCTAGTAGCACCAGGGTATTGGATACCGGTTCGGTTGCTAAGTGTTAGTAACTCGAAATAAAAGCTACGGAATAAACGGAGACTAGCTAAAGGTGAGCTGACGATATATGTTGGAAGTGTTTCCAAGGTTGATATGATCAAGCATCGCACGCTCCCTCTACCACCGAGATTGGTGTTTGCGTTGAGCATAGACATGATTGGATTATGTCTATCGCAATACGGTTATTCATTTAAGGAGAATAATGGTTACTCTATTTTTGAATAATACCTTCAATGGTCTTGCACCTAAAGGAATGGTTTATTGAATCTCGGTCGTAGTGATACACATTTTCATGCCAAAAGATATAAGATAGTAATGATAGTACCACTTACTTGTGGCACTGCCATGTAAGTCATAATGGTATAAAACGCATGAAGAAGCTCCATGTTGATGGATCTTTGGACTCACTCGTTTTTGAAAAGTTTGAGACATGCGAACCATGTCTATTGGTGTATATGCATGAAGAAACTCCATGCAAATGGATCGTTCGGACTCACTTGATTTTGAATCACTTGAGATATGCAAATCATACCACATGGGCAAGATGACTGAAAAGCCTCATTTTCAGTAAGATGGAACAAGATAGCAACTTGTTGGAAGTAACACATTTTGATGTGTGCAGTCGAATGAGTGCTGAGGCATGCAGTGAATATCATTATGTTCTTACTTCACAGATGATTCGAGTAAATGTTGAGTATATTTACTTGATGAAACACAAGTCTGAATTATTGAATGGTTCAAGTAATTTCAGAGTGAAGTAGCAGATCATTGTGACAAGAGGATAAAATGTCTATGATATGATCATAGAGATGAATATCTGAGTTACGAGTTTTGGCACACAATTAAGACATTGTGGAAATTGTTTCGCAATTAATACCGCCTGGAACACCATAATGTGATGGTGTGTCCGAACATCATAGTTGCACCCTATTGGATATGGTGCGTACCATGATGTCTCTTATCGAATTACCACTATCGTTCATGGGTTAGGCATTAGAGACAACCACATTCACTTTAAATAGGGCACCACGTAATTCCGATGAGATGACACCGTATGAATTATGGTTTAGAGAAACCTAAGTTGTCGTTTCTTAAAAGTTTGGGGCTGCGACGCTTATATGAAAAAGTTTCAGGTTGATAAGCTCGAACCCAAAGCGGATAAAATGCATCTTCATAGGAAACCCAAAACAGTTGGGTATACCTCCTAATTCAGATCCGAAAGCAATATGGATTGTTTCTAGAATCGGGTCCTTTCTCGAGGAAAAGTTTCTCTCGAAAGAATTGAGTGGGAGGATGGTGGAGACTTGATGAGGTTATTGAACCGTCTCTTCAACTAGTGTGTGACAGGGCACAGGGAGTTGTTCCTGTGGCACCTACACCAATTGAAGTGGAAGCTTATGATATTGATCATGAAACTTCGGATCAAGTCACTCCCAAACCTCGTAGGATGACAAGGATGCGTACTACTTCAGAGTGGTACGTAATCCTGTCTTGAAGGTCATGTTGCTAGACAACAATGAACCTACGAGCTATGGAGAAGCGATGGTGGGCCCGGATTCCGATAAATGGCTTGAGGCCATAAAATCCGAGAGAGGATCCATGTATGAAAACAAAGTGTAGACTTTGGCAGAACGGCTCGATGGTCGTAAGGCTAATGAGTACAGATGGATTTCAAAAGGAAGACGGACAATGATGGTAAATGTCACCATTAAGAAAGCTCGACTTGTCGTTAAGATGTTTTCCGACAAGTTCAAGGAGTTGACTACGATGAGATTTTCTCACTCGTAGCGATGCTAAGAGTCTGTTGGAATTATATTAGCGATTACTGCATTATTTATGAAATCTTGCAGATAGGATGTCAAAACATTGTTTCCTCGACGATTTTAATGAGGAAAGGTTGTATGTGATACAACCGGAAGGTTTTGTCAATCCCGAAAGATGCTAATAAGTATGCAAAGCTCCAGCAATCCTTCTAAGGACTGGAGTGAGCATCTCGGAGTTGGAATGTATGCTTTGATGATGATCAAAATTTTGGGTTTGTACAAAGTTTATGAGAAACTTGTATTTCCAAAGAAGTGAGTGGGAGCACTATAGAATTTCTGATGAGTATATGTTGTTGACATATTGTTGATCAGAAATGACGTAGAATTTCTGGAAAGCATATAGGGTTATTTTGAAAGTGTTTTTCAATGGAAAGCCTGGATTAAGCTACTTGAACATTGAGCATCAAGATCTATAAGGATAGATCAAAATGCTTAATAATACTTTCAAATGAGCACATACCTTGACATGATCTTGAAGGTGTTCAAGATGGACCAGTCAAAGAAGGAGTTCTTGCCTGAGTTGTAAGGTACGAAGTTAAGACTTAAAGCTCGACCACGGCAGAATAGAGAGAAAGGACGAAGGTCGTCCCCTATGCTTAAGACGTAGGCTCTTCAGTATGCTATGCTGTGTACCGCACCTGAAGTGTGCCTTGCCATGAGTCAGTCAAGGGGTACAAGAGTGATCCAAGAATGGCTCACAGGACAGCGGTCAAAGTTATCCTTAGTAACTAGTGGACTAAGGAATTTTCTCGATTATGGAGGT
The DNA here is from genome assembly GCF_018294505.1 of Triticum aestivum. Lineage (NCBI taxonomy): Eukaryota > Viridiplantae > Streptophyta > Magnoliopsida > Poales > Poaceae > Triticum > Triticum aestivum. The sequence goes on along the minus strand of NC_057801.1, from coordinate 804,519,202 downwards.
GGTAAAAGAGTTCGTCGTAAAGGTTACGACGATGCAAGCTTGACACCTATCCGGATAGCTCTGAGTAGAGAGACCGGATACATATAATGGAGCAATAATTTAGAATAGCTCCAAGTAGAACAGTTGTTTGGAATAGCTCCAAATAGAGCGTGGTAGCTGCATCTAGGAGATGACATAGAGATTTGTAAAGCACACACGGATCTGAAAGGTTCAGACCCGTTGACTAAAACCTCTCTCACAAGCAACATGATCAAACATAAAACTCATTGAGTGTTAATCACATAGTGATGTGAACTAGACTACTGACTCTAGTAAACTCTTGGGTATTAGTCACATGGCGATGTGACCTGTGAGTGTTAATCACATGGCGATGTGAACTAGATTATTGACTCTAGTGCAAGTGGGAGACTGTTGGAAATATGCCCTAGAGGCAATAATAAAAGTATTATTATTATATTTCCTTGTTCATGATAATTGTCTTTTATTCATGCTATAACTGTATTATCCGGAAATCGTAATACACGTGTGAATACATAGACCACAATATGTCCCTAGTGAGCCTCTAGTTGACTAGCTCGTTGTGATCAACAGATAGTCATGGTTTCCTGGCTATGGACATTGGATGTCGTTGATAACGGGATCACATCATTAGGAGAATGATGTGATGGACAAGACCCAATCCTAAGACTAGCACAAAAGATCGTGTAGTTCATTTGCTAGAGCTTTGCCAATGTCAAGTATCTCTTCCTTCGACCATGAGAGCGTGTAACTCCTGGATACCGTAGGAGTGCTTTGGGTGTATCAAACGTCACAACGTAACTGGGTGACTATAAAGGTGCACTACAGGTATCTCCGAAAGTATCTATTGTTTTATGCGGATCGAGACTGGGATTTGTCACTCCGTGTAAACGGAGAGGTATCTCTGGGCCCACTCGGTAGGACATCATCATATGCGCAATGTGACCAAGGAGTTGATCACGGGATGATGTGTTACGGAACGAGTAAAGTGACTTGCCGGTAACGAGATTGAACAAGGTATTGGATACCGACGATCGAATCTCGGGCAAGTAACATACCGATAGACAAAGGGAATTGAATACGGGATTGATTAAGTCCTTGACATCGTGGTTCATCCGATGAGATCATCGTGGAACATGTGGGAGCCATCATGGGTATCCAGATCCCGCTGTTGGTTATTGACCGGAGAACGTCTCGGTCATGTCTACATGTCTCCCGAACCCGTAGGGTCTACACACTTAAGGTTCGATGACGCTAGGGTTATAAAGGAAGTTTGTATGTGGTTACCGAATGTTGTTCGGAGTCCCGGATGAGATCCCGGACGTCACGAGGAGTTCCGGAATGGTCCGGAGGTAAAGATTTATATATGGGAAGTCCTATTTTGGCCACCGGAAAATGTTCGGGATTTTTCGGTATTGTACCGGGAAGGTTCTAGAAGGTTCCGGAGTGGGGCCCACCTGCATGGGGGGACCCACATGGACGTGGGTAGTGGGGGCAAGGCCCCACACCCCTGGTCAAGGCGCACCAAGATCCCCCCTTAGAAGGAATAAGATCATATCCCGAAGGGATAAGATCAAGATCCCTAAAAAGGGGGGATAACAATCGGTGGGGAAGGAAATAATGAGATTTCTTTCCTCCCACCTTGGCCAACGCCCCAATGGACTTGGAGGGCAAGAAACCAGCCCCTCCACCCCTATATATAGTGGGGAGGCGCATGGGAGCTATACACGAAGTTCTGGCACAGCCCTACCTCTCTTCCTACTCCTCCTCTCCCATGGTGCTTGGCGAAGCCCTGCTGGATTGCCACGCTCCTCCACCACCACCACGCCGTTGTGCTGCTGTTGGATGGAGTCTTCCTCAACCTCTCCCTCTCTCCTTGCTGGATCAAGGCGTGGGAGACGTCACCGGGCTGTACGTGTGTTGAACGCGGAGGTGCCGTCCGTTCGGCACTAGGATCATCGGTGATTTGAATCACGACGAGTACGACTCCATCAACCCCGTTCACTTGAACGCTTCCGCTTAGCGATCTACAAGGGTATGTAGATGCACTCTCTTTCTACTCGTTGCTGGTCTCTCCATAGATAGATCTTGGTGACACGTAGGAAAATTTTGAATTTCTGCTACGTTCCCCAACAGTGGCATCATGAGCTAGGTCTATTGCGTAGATTCTTTGCACGAGTAGAACACAAAGTAGTTGTGGGCGTTGATGTTGTTCAATATGCTTACCGTTACTAGTCCAATCTTGTTTCGACGGTATTGTGGGATGAAGCGGCCCGGACCGACCTTACACGTACTCTTACGTGAGACAGGTTCCACCGATTGACATGCACTTGGTGCATAAGGTGGCTAGCGGGTGCCAGTCTCTCCCACTTTAGTCGGAACGGATTCGATGAAAAGGGTCCTTATGAAGGGTAAATAGCAATTGGCATATCACGTTGTGGTCTTGCGTAGGTAAGAAACGTTCTTGCTAGAAACCCATAGCAGCCACGTAAAACATGCAACAACAATTAGAGGACGTCTAACTTGTTTTTGCAGGGTATGCTATGTGATGTGATATGGCCAAGAAGAATGTGATGAATGATATGTGATGTATGAGATTGATCATGTTCTTGTAATAGGATTCACGACTTGCATGTCGATGAGTATGACAACCGGCAGGAGCCATAGGAGTTGTCTTTATTTATTGTATGACCTGCGTGTCATTGAAGAACGCCATGTAAACTACTTTACTTTATTGCTAAACGCGTTAGTCATAGAAGTAGAAGTAGTCGTTGGCGTGACAACTTCATGAAGACACGATGATGGAGATCATGATGATGGAGATCATGGTGTCGTGCCGGTGACGATGATGATCATGGAGCCCCGAAGATGAAGATCAAAAGGAGCAAAATGATATTGGCCATATCATGTCACTATTTGATTGCATGTGATGTTTATCATGTTTATGCATCTTGTTTGCTTAGGACGACGGTAGTAAATAAGATGATCCCTTACAAAATTTCAAGAAGTGTTCTCCCCTAACTGTGCACCGTTGCTACAGTTCGTCGCTTCTAAGCACCACGTGATGATCGGGTGTGATGGATTCTTACGTTCACATACAACGGGTGTAAGACAGTTTTACACAGCGAAAACACTTAGGGTTAACTTGACGAGCCTAGCATGTGCAGACATGGCCTCGGAACACGGAGACCGAAAGGTCGAGCATGAGTCGTATGGTAGATACGATCAACATGAAGATGTTCACCGATGATGACTAGTCCGTCTCACGTGATGATCGGACACGGCCTAGTTGACTCGGATCATGTGATCACTTAGATGACCAGAGGGATGTCTATCTAAGTGGGAGTTCATAAGATGAACTTAATTATCCTGAACATAGTCAAAAGACCTTTTGCAAATTATGTCGTAAGCTCGCGCTTTAGTTCCACTGTTTAGATATGTTCCTAGAGAAAATATAGTTGAAAGTTGATAGTAGCGATTATGCGATCAGTAGAAAGCTTATGTCCTTAATGCACCGCTCAGTGTGCTGAACCCCAACGTCGTTTGTCGATGTTGCGAACATCGGACATACACGTTTTGATAACTACGTGATAGTTCAATTAAATGGTTTAAGTAGAGGCACCAAAGACGTTTTCGAAACGTCGCGGAACATATGAGATGTTTCGAGGGCTGAAATTGGGATTTCAGGCTCGTGCCCACGTCAAGAGGTATAAGACCTCCGACGATTTTCTTAGCCTGCAAACTAAGGGAGAAAAGCTCAATCGTTGAGCTTGTGCTCAGATTGTCTGAGCACAACAATCACTTGAATCGAGTGGGAGTTGATCCTCCAGATGAGATAGTGATGTTTCCCCAAAGTCATTGCCACCAAGCTGCTAGAGCTTCGTGATTAACTATAACATATCAGGGATAGATATGATGATCCTTGAAATATTCATGATGTTTGACACCGCGAAAGTAGAAATCAAGAAGGAGCATCAATTGTTGATGGTTGGTGAAACCACTAGTTTCAAGAAGGGCAAGGGAACAAAGGGATACTTCATGAAACGGCAATTCAGCTGCTGCTCTAGTGAAGAAACCCAAGGTTGAACCCAAACCCGAGACTAAGTGCTTCTGTAATAAGGGGAACAACCACTGGAGCAGCATTACCCTAGATACTTGGTAGATGAGAAGGCTGGCAAGGTCGATAGAAGTATATTGGATATACATTATGTTAATGTGTACTTTACTAGTACTCCTAGTAGCACCAGGGTATTGGATACCGGTTCGGTTGCTAAGTGTTAGTAACTCGAAATAAAAGCTACGGAATAAACGGAGACTAGCTAAAGGTGAGCTGACGATATATGTTGGAAGTGTTTCCAAGGTTGATATGATCAAGCATCGCACGCTCCCTCTACCACCGAGATTGGTGTTTGCGTTGAGCATAGACATGATTGGATTATGTCTATCGCAATACGGTTATTCATTTAAGGAGAATAATGGTTACTCTATTTTTGAATAATACCTTCAATGGTCTTGCACCTAAAGGAATGGTTTATTGAATCTCGGTCGTAGTGATACACATTTTCATGCCAAAAGATATAAGATAGTAATGATAGTACCACTTACTTGTGGCACTGCCATGTAAGTCATAATGGTATAAAACGCATGAAGAAGCTCCATGTTGATGGATCTTTGGACTCACTCGTTTTTGAAAAGTTTGAGACATGCGAACCATGTCTATTGGTGTATATGCATGAAGAAACTCCATGCAAATGGATCGTTCGGACTCACTTGATTTTGAATCACTTGAGATATGCAAATCATACCACATGGGCAAGATGACTGAAAAGCCTCATTTTCAGTAAGATGGAACAAGATAGCAACTTGTTGGAAGTAACACATTTTGATGTGTGCAGTCGAATGAGTGCTGAGGCATGCAGTGAATATCATTATGTTCTTACTTCACAGATGATTCGAGTAAATGTTGAGTATATTTACTTGATGAAACACAAGTCTGAATTATTGAATGGTTCAAGTAATTTCAGAGTGAAGTAGCAGATCATTGTGACAAGAGGATAAAATGTCTATGATATGATCATAGAGATGAATATCTGAGTTACGAGTTTTGGCACACAATTAAGACATTGTGGAAATTGTTTCGCAATTAATACCGCCTGGAACACCATAATGTGATGGTGTGTCCGAACATCATAGTTGCACCCTATTGGATATGGTGCGTACCATGATGTCTCTTATCGAATTACCACTATCGTTCATGGGTTAGGCATTAGAGACAACCACATTCACTTTAAATAGGGCACCACGTAATTCCGATGAGATGACACCGTATGAATTATGGTTTAGAGAAACCTAAGTTGTCGTTTCTTAAAAGTTTGGGGCTGCGACGCTTATATGAAAAAGTTTCAGGTTGATAAGCTCGAACCCAAAGCGGATAAAATGCATCTTCATAGGAAACCCAAAACAGTTGGGTATACCTCCTAATTCAGATCCGAAAGCAATATGGATTGTTTCTAGAATCGGGTCCTTTCTCGAGGAAAAGTTTCTCTCGAAAGAATTGAGTGGGAGGATGGTGGAGACTTGATGAGGTTATTGAACCGTCTCTTCAACTAGTGTGTGACAGGGCACAGGGAGTTGTTCCTGTGGCACCTACACCAATTGAAGTGGAAGCTTATGATATTGATCATGAAACTTCGGATCAAGTCACTCCCAAACCTCGTAGGATGACAAGGATGCGTACTACTTCAGAGTGGTACGTAATCCTGTCTTGAAGGTCATGTTGCTAGACAACAATGAACCTACGAGCTATGGAGAAGCGATGGTGGGCCCGGATTCCGATAAATGGCTTGAGGCCATAAAATCCGAGAGAGGATCCATGTATGAAAACAAAGTGTAGACTTTGGCAGAACGGCTCGATGGTCGTAAGGCTAATGAGTACAGATGGATTTCAAAAGGAAGACGGACAATGATGGTAAATGTCACCATTAAGAAAGCTCGACTTGTCGTTAAGATGTTTTCCGACAAGTTCAAGGAGTTGACTACGATGAGATTTTCTCACTCGTAGCGATGCTAAGAGTCTGTTGGAATTATATTAGCGATTACTGCATTATTTATGAAATCTTGCAGATAGGATGTCAAAACATTGTTTCCTCGACGATTTTAATGAGGAAAGGTTGTATGTGATACAACCGGAAGGTTTTGTCAATCCCGAAAGATGCTAATAAGTATGCAAAGCTCCAGCAATCCTTCTAAGGACTGGAGTGAGCATCTCGGAGTTGGAATGTATGCTTTGATGATGATCAAAAATTTTGGGTTTGTACAAAGTTTATGAGAAACTTGTATTTCCAAAGAAGTGAGTGGGAGCACTATAGAATTTCTGATGAGTATATGTTGTTGACATATTGTTGATCAGAAATGACGTAGAATTTCTGGAAAGCATATAGGGTTATTTTGAAAGTGTTTTTCAATGGAAAGCCTGGATTAAGCTACTTGAACATTGAGCATCAAGATCTATAAGGATAGATCAAAATGCTTAATAATACTTTCAAATGAGCACATACCTTGACATGATCTTGAAGGTGTTCAAGATGGACCAGTCAAAGAAGGAGTTCTTGCCTGAGTTGTAAGGTACGAAGTTAAGACTTAAAGCTCGACCACGGCAGAATAGAGAGAAAGGACGAAGGTCGTCCCCTATGCTTAAGACGTAGGCTCTTCAGTATGCTATGCTGTGTACCGCACCTGAAGTGTGCCTTGCCATGAGTCAGTCAAGGGGTACAAGAGTGATCCAAGAATGGCTCACAGGACAGCGGTCAAAGTTATCCTTAGTAACTAGTGGACTAAGGAATTTTCTCGATTATGGAGGTGGTAAAAGAGTTCGTCGTAAAGGTTACGATGATGCAAGCTTGACACCTATCCGGATAGCTCTGAGTAGAGAGACCGGATACATATAATGGAGCAATAATTTAGAATAGCTCCAAGTAGAACAGTTGTTTGGAATAGCTCCAAATAGAGCGTGGTAGCTGCATCTAGGAGATGACATAGAGATTTGTAAAGCACACACGGATCTGAAAGGTTCAGACCCGTTGACTAAAACCTCTCTCACAAGCAACATGATCAAACATAAAACTCATTGAGTGTTAATCACATAGTGATGTGAACTAGACTACTGACTCTAGTAAACTCTTGGGTATTAGTCACATGGCGATGTGACCTGTGAGTGTTAATCACATGGCGATGTGAACTAGATTATTGACTCTAGTGCAAGTGGGAGACTGTTGGAAATATGCCCTAGAGGCAATAATAAAAGTATTATTATTATATTTCCTTGTTCATGATAATTGTCTTTTATTCATGCTATAACTGTATTATCCGGAAATCGTAATACACGTGTGAATACATAGACCACAATATGTCCCTAGTGAGCCTCTAGTTGACTAGCTCGTTGTGATCAACAGATAGTCATGGTTTCCTGGCTATGGACATTGGATGTCGTTGATAACGGGATCACATCATTAGGAGAATGATGTGATGGACAAGACCCAATCCTAAGACTAGCACAAAAGATCGTGTAGTTCATTTGCTAGAGCTTTGCCAATGTCAAGTATCTCTTCCTTCGACCATGAGAGCGTGTAACTCCTGGATACCGTAGGAGTGCTTTGGGTGTATCAAACGTCACAACGTAACTGGGTGACTATAAAGGTGCACTACAGGTATCTCCGAAAGTATCTATTGTTTTATGCGGATCGAGACTGGGATTTGTCACTCCGTGTAAACGGAGAGGTATCTCTGGGCCCACTCGGTAGGACATCATCATATGCGCAATGTGACCAAGGAGTTGATCACGGGATGATGTGTTACGGAACGAGTAAAGTGACTTGCCGGTAACGAGATTGAACAAGGTATTGGATACCGACGATCGAATCTCGGGCAAGTAACATACCGATAGACAAAGGGAATTGAATACGGGATTGATTAAGTCCTTGACATCGTGGTTCATCCGATGAGATCATCGTGGAACATGTGGGAGCCATCATGGGTATCCAGATCCCGCTGTTGGTTATTGACCGGAGAACGTCTCGGTCATGTCTACATGTCTCCCGAACCCGTAGGGTCTACACACTTAAGGTTCGATGACGCTAGGGTTATAAAGGAAGTTTGTATGTGGTTACCGAATGTTGTTCGGAGTCCCGGATGAGATCCCGGACGTCACGAGGAGTTCCGGAATGGTCCGGAGGTAAAGATTTATATATGGGAAGTCCTATTTTGGCCACCGGAAAATGTTCGGGATTTTTCGGTATTGTACCGGGAAGGTTCTAGAAGGTTCCGGAGTGGGGCCCACCTGCATGGGGGGACCCACATGGACGTGGGTAGTGGGGGCAAGGCCCCACACCCCTGGTCAAGGCGCACCAAGATCCCCCCTTAGAAGGAATAAGATCATATCCCGAAGGGATAAGATCAAGATCCCTAAAAAGGGGGGATAACAATCGGTGGGGAAGGAAATAATGAGATTTCTTTCCTCCCACCTTGGCCAACGCCCCAATGGACTTGGAGGGCAAGAAACCAGCCCCTCCACCCCTATATATAGTGGGGAGGCGCATGGGAGCTATACACGAAGTTCTGGCACAGCCCTACCTCTCTCCCTACTCCTCCTCTCCCATGGTGCTTGGCGAAGCCCTGCTGGATTGCCACGCTCCTCCACCACCACCACGCCGTTGTGCTGCTGTTGGATGGAGTCTTCCTCAACCTCTCCCTCTCTCCTTGCTGGATCAAGGCGTGGGAGACGTCACCGGGCTGTACGTGTGTTGAACGCGGAGGTGCCGTCCGTTCGGCACTAGGATCATCGGTGATTTGAATCACGACGAGTACGACTCCATCAACCCCGTTCACTTGAACGCTTCCGCTTAGCGATCTACAAGGGTATGTAGATGCACTCTCTTTCTACTCGTTGCTGGTCTCTCCATAGATAGATCTTGGTGACACGTAGGAAAATTTTGAATTTCTGCTACGTTCCCCAACAGTCACCAAGGTAGAGTTCTGTAGAATTGTGTAGTGTGCTTGAGACCAAGAATATCCGTCCCTGCATATTATTGTCTCCCCTCCAAGCGTACCTTTTCCAGTCAGTCTCCCCTCATACCGCGATTTAGGGAGACCTATCTTATTAAGGCCAGGAATGAAGTCAACACAAAACCCAATGACATCCTCTGTTTGATGGCCCATGGAGATGCTTCCTTCTGGCCTAGCGCGGTTACTGACATATTTCTTGAGGACTCCCATGAACCTCTCAAAGGGGTACATATTGTGTAGAAATATGGGGCCCAGAATGACAATCTCGTCAACTAGATGAACTAGGACGTGCATCATGATATTGAAGAAGGATGGTGGGAACACCAGCTCGAAACTGACAAGACATTGCACCACATCACTCCTTAGCCTTGGTATGATTTCTGGATCGATCACCTTCTGAGAGATTGCATTGAGGAATGCACATAGCTTCACAATGGCTAATCGGACATTTTCTGGTAGAAGCCCACTCAATGCAACCGGAAGCAGTTGTGTCATAATCACGTGTCAGTCATGAGACTTTAAGTTCTGAAACTTTTTCTCTGCCATATTTATTATTCCCTTTATATTCGACGAGAAGCCAGTCGGGACCTTCATACTAAGCAGACATTCAAAGAAGATTTCCTTCTCTTCTTTGGTAAGAGCGTAGCTGGCAGGACCTTCATACTGCTTTGGAGGCATGCCGTCTTTTTCTTGCAAATGTTGCAGGTCCTCCCGTGCCTCAGTTGTATCTTTTATCTTCCCATACACGCCCAAGAAGCCTCGCAGGTTCACGCAAAGGTTCTTTGTCACGTGCATCACGTCGATCGAAGAGCGGACCTCTAGGTCTTTCCAGTAGGGTAGGTCCCAAAATATAGATTTCTTGTTCCACATGGGTGCGTGTCCCTCAGCATCACTCAGAACAGCTAGTCCACCGGGACCCTTTCCAAAGATTACGTGTAAATCAGTGACCATAGCAAGTACGTAATCACCGGTACGCATGGCGGGCTTCTTTCGATGATCTGCCTCACCTTTGAAATGCTTGCCTTTCTTTCGACATTGATGGTTGGTCAGAAAAAATCGACGATGGCCCAGGTACACATTCTTCCTACAGCTTCCCAGGTATATACTTTCGGTGTCAGCTAAACAGTGTGTGCATGCATGGTATCCCTTGTTTGTCTGTCCTGAAAAGTTACTGAGAGCCGGCCAATCATTGATGGTTACAAACAGCAACACGTGCAAGTTAAATTCCTCCTGTCTGTGCTCACCTACGCACGTACACCATTTCCATTCCACAGCTATAAAAGTTCTTCAACTAATGGCCTCAGGTAGACATCAATGTCGTTTCCGGGTTGCTTAGGGCCTTGGATGAGAACTGGCATTATAATGAACTTCCGCTTCATGCACATCCAAGGAGGAAGGTTATACATACATAGAGTCACAGGCCAGGTGCTGTGATTGCTGCTCTGCTCCCTGAAAGGATTAATGCCATCTGCGCTTAAACCAAACCATACGTTCCTTGGGTCATGTGCAAAGTCAGCCCAGTACTCTCTCTCGATTTTTCTCCACTGCGACCCGTTAGTGGGTGCTCTCAACTTCCCCTCTTTCTTACCGTCCTCACTGTGCCATCGCATCAACTTGGCATGCTCTTTGTTTCTGAACAGTCGTTTCAACCGTGGTATTATAGGAGCATACAACATCACCTTCGCAGGAACTCTCTTCCTGCGGGGCTCACCGTCAATATCACCAGGGTCATCTCGTCTGATCTTATACCGCAATGCACCGCATACCGGGCATGCGTTCAAATCCTCGTACGCACCGCGGTAGAGGATGCAGTCATTAGGGCATGCATGTATCTTCTGCACCTCCAATCCTAGAGGGCATACAACCTTCTTTGTTGCGTACATACTGTCGGGCAATTCATTATCCTTTGGAAGCTTCTTCTTCAATATTTTCAGTAGCTTCTCAAATCCTTTGTCAGACACATCATTCTCTGCCTTCCACTGCAGCAATTCCAGTATGGTACCCAGCTTTGTGTTGCCATCTCCGCAATTGGGGTACAACCCTTTTTGTGATCCTCTAACATGCGATCGAACTTCAGCTTCTCCTTTTGACTTTCGCATTGCGTCCTTGCATCGACAATGACCCGGCGGAGATCATCATCGGGCACATCGTCTGGTTCCTCTTGATCTTCAGCAGCTTCCCCGTTGCAGCATCATCGGGCACATCGTCTGGTTCCTCTTGATCTTCAGCAGCTCCCCCCGTTGCAGCATCACCGTATTCAGGGGGCACATAGGTGTCATCGTCCTCTTCTTCTTCGCCGTCTTCCATCATAACCCCTATTTCTCCGTGCCTCTTCCAAACATTATAGTGTGGCATGAAACCCTTGTAAAGCAGGTGGGTGTGAAGGATTTTCCGGTCAGAGTAAGACTTCGTATTCCCACATTTAGTGCATGGACAACACATAAAACCATTCTTCTTGTTTGCCTCAGCCACTTCAAGAAAATTATGCACGCCCTTAATGTACTCGGAGGTGTGTCTATCACCATACATCCATTGCCGGTTCATCTGCGTGCATTATATACAATTATGTGTGTCAAAAGTAAGAAAATCAGACAAATATCTACCTAAAGTAAGAAAATCAGACAAGTATCAGAAAGAAGATAAGAACAAGAGGCTCACCATGGTGGTGCCGGCAACGAGATCGGCGCGGGCGATCAACGGCGGTGAAAACGGGGACGGGGCGTGACGGACCGCTAAATCTAGACAAATCTCGAAAAAAATGGAGCTCCGAGGTCGAGCTTCGAGAGGAGAAAGCTTAACTAGTGTGGCTCGGGCATTTCATTGAACACCTCATGTGCATAGGAGGTGAACTAGAGCACCCAAATGCCCTCTCCTCGCCGGATTCAAAAAACAGAGCACTGGAGTGCTCTGCCGCGGTGGTGGGTATATATAGGCAAGTTATTTGTCCCGGTTCATGGAATGAACCGGGACTAAAGCACCCCATTCTGTTCCGGTTCAAGCCACGAACCGAGACCAATGGTTGTGGGCCAGGAGCGAGCACCATTGGTCCCGGTTCGTGGCTTGAACCGGGACAAATGGTTCCACACGAACCGGGACCAATGCCAACGAGGCCCCGGCCGGCCCCCTGGGCTCACGAACCGGGTCTAATACCCCTCATGGGTCCCGGTTCTTGAAGAACCGGGACTAATTGGCTGGCCAGGCCCGAACGGTAGCCCTGTTTTCTACTAGTGAACGCGAACTTGTGAAGATACATATAAATTTATTGTTAAGGAAAGTTAACAACAAAAAGATACCATCACAATCAATCTAAGTAAAGAGATCAAAGATAGACACTCCATTCAAAAAATGCATGTAAATGAGAAGGGTAGAGTGAAGAGTATGCATGGTCCAACCTTCTGGGCAAAGCCACACACTATATTGTCATCTACTAAAGCGAAATTACATGGTCTAAAAAATCATTTTCTTTTTATAGGCTGGGATGTTTAAGTAGATTTTTTGTTACAATGAATTTCACTCTAAATCTAAGCAAATACAAAAGTGTCAAATTACTCCAAAATATAATTATTACCCCTTATTTACTAAAGTGATATACACAATTGCATGTCCATAGTATCCATAAGTATCTAGAAAACTGGTAAGGAGTGTTTTAAAGAATATGGGTCTAAATAATTTGGAGGTTTCTAGAACATAAGACTATTAAGTTTATGAGTAACAAAAATCATAGGTATTTGTACGAAATGTGAACAATTAGATTGCCCATGAATCCCTTCTTCCGCTCTTGCTCGTTAATGATGATATTTTCCTGACTAAATTTCCCTTTCTTTTTTTTTGGAGCAAGCATTCTCCATTCTTAGTATAAAGATACAAGATCATGTTATTTGTGCAGCATGCATGTTTGTATCAGGATAGAACTCATGTATGCTGTTTTATTCATTGGGTTTTATTTTGGTTATTTTTAGTAACCATCGTTATTCTCGTGTACCGAACTAATTGAGTACAAAAGAATTAGCATCTCTCAAGTCAGGTTCCAAAACTATCAAATCATTTAGGATTTGTATTTCAAAACTAACGACACCAGAAACTATGAATGTCAGAACTTACTGCATTTCTTGGGTTCATAGGTGCTACTCGCTAACTTCTATGCATGTAGAAGTTTTATTTCCTTGGTATCCTGTAATGCAACTATGCACTTACATTTCTTGAAGAAAATTGGAAACATTAGATACGATGTTAGAGTTCAAATCATGTAGTGAAGAAATCAGAAGTCGTGCTAGAGGCAGCGTGTAATGCGGAAAAACACGTTGAGTTTGAAAATTGCATTCTAGAAATGGTCTACAAACAATATACATTTGCAACATGATGTCGGTAGTTCTTTCAAATGATTTTGAAATATTCTTTCTTGCATCACTTGGTTTCCGTGCCAATTATTTAAGATGCTGGAAATTTCCATTCTCACATTGAGATTCTTACCTCTTGGATGATTCGTGTCATCTCTTGTTGATCTGATCGGTTCCATGGGAGACACACAACGTACTATAACTCATACTCCCTCCGTTCTAGGATATAAGGTGCATCCATTTTCGAGTAAGTCATTCGTATGTATGTTTGCTCAAGATTATAGAATAAAATATCAGAAGGGCAAGCGGTCATAGCATCAAGGGTTCTCGCTTCTCTGTCTGGAAGGACGCCAAATGGACCAAATCCTATCGACCTTTTCTTATGACTCGACATAAAAAAAAGGCCGCAGAGGGCTAAAGGCATTATCTTTAGTCTACCCAACTCCCTTGCTGCCTATTTCCTTCTATAAGGTCATTCCTTTACAACACAATTTTTTTTGTGTGATGGATTTAATGATACAAATGTAGTATTTTAGATATTGACTTTTCTTCTCAAAACTTGATCAAACATGCACATGTTTTACTTTTCAAAAATAATAATACACCTTGTAGAGTACTCCCTCCGTTTTTATTTACTCTGCATATTAGATTTGACTGAAGTCAAACTTTATGAACTTTGACCAAGTTTATAGAAAAAGATATGAACATTTACAATAGCATATCTAAATGATGGGAAAGTGTATTCAATAATGAATCTAGTGGTATTGATTTGTTATTGTATATGTTAATATTTTTTCAAACTTTATCAAATTTTACAAAGTTTGACTTTGACCAAATCTAATATGCAGCTTTGACCATATCTAATATGCAGAGTAAATAAAAATGCAGGGAGTATTTTGGAACGGAGGAAGTATATTTTTTCAGACCCCTGGCCTTAACCTTCCTTGGCCCCACACTCCTGATCACTATGTCAATGTCTATTCTCTCGGCTGAGTTCTTATGAATTTTATCCAGTTTGCTGAAAAAATCTTTGCAATGTATGTGGGAAGCGTTGGATGGCGGTCTCCGCATACTTGTGCGGGATAGGTCCCTGGCGGACGGATATGGGAGAAAATTTACGGGTCACTGTTGAAGAGTGGCGCGATGGCGATATGACATGAATTGGAAAGGAACCCACGCACGCTAACGCGGAGGCGCCAACAGTTTCCCGGCTAAGCACACACGTACACCCACTCAAACTTTTCCGTCGCCGAAGCAGATTTTCCCCGTGCGTTCCCCTGCTTTTCTCCACGAGAACCATCTCGCCCGTCACGCCGAAGTCACGTATGCGCCACTTGAACTCTCACGAAAGTTTAGAAACGTCACTCAACTTTAAAACCACTATCCAGATACCTTTGGTCCCATGTAACACTCAAGATGGTTTTACTGTGGTGTGGACCTTGTTTTGACTAAAATTGTCCACGTGGCCTGGTTTTGACCGCTACATTAGTTAAGTGGCTAAGAGCAACTTGCGTCTCTCTCTCACCCCCCCCCCCCCCCCCACACACACACACTCGATCGCCATTCGCCTTTCTATGAACCCTCGAGTGGCGATTCACCATGGGTGGCATTGGCCGGCAGTGAGGCGGGGCCACAGCTATGTGGCCTGGGCGGGTCTGAGGCCCGCGGTTGCTGGGTAAGCATGGTGGCGGCTGTGCGGAGGTGGCTGGCCGAGCACGACGGCAAAGACATTGAACGATGACAACGAGCTCGATGCCGAAGGTATTTTTTGCTTGTAGTTGTTGTCGTCCTCCATTTGTGAGTAAGGCGATGCCTCACATTTGGCTTGTTTCTCTCTTGTGTGATTATAGGGTAGTCACATGGATCCTAGAGAGGTGTTGTTTATTAGATTTCATTTTTAAGGGTAGTTTTTGAATGATGGGAAAGCATGCAATATATTGGGGAAAAGGAGGCCATGTCATCCGTCTATCGTGATAAGTTCACTTTTTTCGATCTTGTTCAGACTTTCGGTATGCACTGCCAAACAAAGGAGGGGAAGATGTTCCATTGGCTATTTCCAGAAAGGAGAAGTTTTATGGTCTGAAATGGTTGCTTTATATACTGACTGCAAGCAGATTAATGATTGTGTTGATGTTGGAAGTGTAGCTGAAATATATGTGGAGCGTCTGATGGGTCCGAATGCTAGTAGTGAATCGGAGGGAGCTGCGGATCATTTGTCGCATTGGCTAATTGTTCACCTACAAACAATGATTGTGTTGCAATCACTACTGGTAACTCAAGACAGCCTGAAGAGGAAAATTCAGAGCATGCAAATGAGTTCAGAGGCTGCAAATGAAAATCCAAAGGAAGATGAAGACGAGCATAGCAGAGAGAGTGATTATTGTCCTGATGATGACATATTTTTTGATGAAGATGAAGCGCCTGTTGAGATCAACAAAAAATACAAGGAGTATAAGGCAAAGATGAAGGCTAGAAAACTAGATCACCTTGATGATGTTGTGTTGGATGGTGGGCGTACAATAGGGTCCTCAAATAATGTGGGGACAGGAAAATAATGAGAGTGGTACCGCATATGAAGATAGCTCTGATTTGTGTTATTCTTTCGATGAGATTGGCAGTGATGGTGAAGTGAAGACATTCAAGTCTAGATATATAAGGTTCAAGGACAAAGGGGGTGAATCAAAGTTTACTCTTGATATGAAGTTTGATGGCAAGGAAGGTATAAGGCGAGTAATTATCATATATGGACTGCATCACAAGAGGCTTGTCAGATTTCCAAAAGTGACAAGGCCAGAGTTACACTACTAGGAGAAAGCTTATAGATAGAACCTTAGCAGTAGCGCGGGGTTGAGGCGCAGCCCTTCTGCTACTTAGTAGTAGCACGTGGCATGTACCAGCACTAGATGTAGGGCAGTAGCAGTAGCGCGAGCCGGCAGACCAGCGCTGCTACTAAGTGGTCCCATCTTTACCCACCGGGGCTACCCGTAGTAATAGCGTTCTGCAGAAAACAACACTACTAGTAGACCCATAGCAGTAGCACATGTCGGTGGCCCACCGCTACCACTATAGGTCACAATACGAAATAGCTCACAAGATGATATGGTTCATAAATTAACATGGCTAAATGAAACAATATTGCTACAGATTACTTGATGAGTTTCTATTCCTACATCATCCAATGGTAGGCACAAAAGCAAACCTACCTTATAAAATCAAAAACTAGAACCTAAAAACCTTTCAAGAAAACAATACAACATTAAATATGGGAAACGCGAAATAACCTTCAAGACTGGTGCACATTCTTATCCCCCTGGTCTATGGAAGCTTCTTGACCTATAAGACCAGGTACAAAAATCATTTGTTGAACTACGAGACCATGACATGCTCACAACCAATTGAGTTATATTCATCTCTTTTTTTTCGTTTTCCACTTGTTATCGAGTGTAAACCCTCCTTCCTTTTTGTGCCACTTCCTTTTGTGTCTGCTATAGATGGTGCTTGGATTGTGATATCACGTGGAAATGATTCTCCAATAAATGACTCAAGTTCTTGCACCTTCATCTGTTGGCAGCTTGTTCCCGTATTCAACACATGGTCAACAACGTCAGCAATACCCTTATGCAAATATTGCATATTCTCCTCAGAATTTTTGGCAGCCATCATGCCCATATTGAACTTAGTGCATGTACCCGAGTATAGTTGATTAATGGCAAGCGAAAGTGATTTACTTGACCCTTGAATGACGGTGCTATTTGAGTCAAGTACCGTCGTCTTACCATTTTTGTCCACCTATCAAGAATTTAATGACTTGGGATCTCCTTGAATCTCTCTCTCTCTCTCTCTCTCTCTCTCTCTCTCTCTCTCCCTCTCTCTCTCTCTCTCTTGAGGACAAAGATGATGTGTGAATAGGGTATACCCACATATTCAAACAATTTGCAAAACCAATGTGAAATCTTCGTTGTAGTGTTGTACATCACCTCTCTAACTTTGCCACTTAAATTAGAGATACGAGCGGTGTGTACCTTCATCAAATTGTTCTATTGAAAGTACATCAGGCGTGTCCATAGTAGCGATCACCTCGTCTTGAAATAGTGAAAAAAAGTATAAGTATAGGCATCTCTAGCAGGACTCTGAATGCTCTAGGTGTCTCTAGTAATAGTAGTGTATGAATTGTTCTATTGTCATCATCCAATTCCTTTTGGCGCTCCTCTTCAATGGCAGTTTCAAATCTTATCTAAAACTCAAGTAGACAGAGTCGACGACTGACAACGTGACCAAAGAAAACATTCTCACTATCAGATGTTGATATAGTCTGCAATAACCCGCCAAGTAAGACACTTATGAAGTATGCAGGTATCCATGTTTAACAAATACCAAACTTGCCAGTCAACCATGCATGTGTTGCTCTCTAGTCTAATAGTTAATGTCCAGTCGAATTAGTGTGAACGGTGAGGGACGCGGCTTTTTGGGACATGGTGCTACGCGAGGATGTAATCTGGGCGGTCCATGCATGTTGTGGGACTAACACTTAATATAGCGGTAAAATGAATACATGAACGCTACGATAGGTTAATTCAACAAATATTTGTATATGAGTAGGTGGTTGGGCATCTTAAAAGAAGCTGGATACAGCCAAATCTCTCTTCATTAACTTCTCTGAATTACTTATTGTGTAAATATTGCCGATGGACTTGATGTTGAGCATTTTAAATAGCTGGCTGGAGCTGGGGAGGGCAGCTGCTTGATTAGACCATTTAAGTTGGCTGATGTAAAATATCGGTGGGGTCTAGCATAATTATGTTGAATATTCACTTTTTTATGTTAGAGCATTTTTATTTGATGCACGGTTTTCCTATTGCACGTATTGTTGCTGCTCATATAATCACTTGCTCATCTTTGACATGCTTAGGAACTTGGGGTTATGCAGCTTAAACATGGGCACATGTTTTGTCCCACTCCCAAATAGGTTGTAACTACAACACATCAAACATGTGACGATGCAAACTTTCGGCTTGTGACTAACTGCAAACTGATGAGATTTTTCGTGAATGTGCATTGAAATATGAATTGCAAGTTGAATGAGAAAAATAATTTCATGTTTGAGATTTATAAGAAAATGAACTTCGACGAACATTAACTAAGGCATGCATTTAAAAAATATTGAAGATGTTTTAAAATAGATATAGATTTTGTAATAGGCCTATGTCTTATCATCCCATTACTATTCCCTTGAGGTTTGCCCTACTCGCGCTACGCTATGTAGTAATCACCACCTACGTGGTGACAATGTCATCACTTAAATATAACTCGCTATGAACGTTATCTGTATCATATCTAGTTCATTATCTCCTAAAACAAGTGATTTATATCAACGTGTTGTATATTACCATCATGTGCATCAATGTTGAATTGGAAGTGCTTAAGCAATCCAATTCATACACTAGTTTTTGTGCTAATCTAACTATAAAGCCCATCTGAGATGTTTATCGCTTTCTAATATTGCCCATGGTCGGTGTCAACCATTAAGGAGGGCACATGCATTTTCAATGCGTTGGCATAATATTAATGGTGGACCTTAACGTCTGTCGACCGCATGTGGTCGTTTATGGCTGTTTTGCTGGGGGAAGTTAAAATATTTCATTTCCTTGATACTGGTTGTATGGGAAGATGGAAATTTATCATAATATCTGAATGGTTACTGTTTGTGACCAAGGCAAGCAAGTGCTAATGGTGGACCTTAACTGCAACGTTGCAAAGCTCAAGTATTACATTTAGTAGCAGCTGGGTTGTGGTCGTGACTACTGAAGGTACTTGATAAGGATGCAAATAATATTACTCTAGCTAATTGACTGGAATGTGATACATCTGCACAGGTGGGCTTGATAATGAGCCATAATCAACATCATTATGGTGGGATCAAAGGCAAACGCCAATGCAGGTGGAAGAGCACCATGCATAGGAGCAGGGCCGGGCCCATAGTGGTGCACAGGGCCCAGAAATTTAAGGGGCCCCAAAAAATTTACATGTCGGTGTACATATTATTTCTGAAGGTAGCCGTTGGGCCGCACATGGAGTTGGGCTGGTGCCTGCCTGCTGGCACGTGACACCCCCCCCCCCCCCCCCCCCCCCCCCGCACGTGAGTCCACCAGGCCGCTGCTCCAGCATCCCAGGCCGCTGCTCGATGCCTTGATGGCTTGATCTGCTGGATGCCAGCCGCCAGCGCATGCTGATCTGCTCTATACCTCAATCTCCCCTAAAAAATGATCTGCTCGATCAAAAACCGAAGGGCGGTGTCCAGTTCAGCTCGATTGATTGCATCCAGAATCCATGGGCGGGCGACATGGTGCATGCGCATCCTCCAGACTTCCAAATCCGGCGACGCTGCGATGGACGACACGGTGAAAGGTAAAGTCACAAGCAGGATGAGGAGACGTAGTACGCTAGTTTTGTCATTGCAAATACTCTAATGTCCTCGTTGGTTCACAACTTTGCATCCATGTTCTCGGGTTCTCAGAGTATTAGAGAGGGATACTGTTGGCTTCTACTCCTAACTCTACTGCTATCATCTTAAATTTCTATTTTCTAGTCGCATTTTTTTTCTATTTTCTAACTAACTTTTCGCAGGGATCATTAGAGTGATAGATTCTTGCATGATTGCCTCCTCGATTAAATATTACAGGATAGCAGTTCAACCGGATAGGACACAAGACTAGGTGAGTAAATCGGTCCGTTTAATTGCCAAACATTGACACATAATCTCCAATTGATATCTGCTGCCATAACACTTTAATTTTATTTTATTCATCTTTTGTATCTCGTGTTTCAGTACTACATAATTTTTATGTCAGACAATATATCACATATTATAATTGCTCGATAGTTTATGTTTCTAGTGCGATAGGGACCCATTTTTTAGTTTCGCACAGGGCCCCGCATTTTGCCGGCCCGGCCCTGCATAGGAGTAGAACGAAGCATGAGCATCCAGTTCGTCGAACAATGCAAGATTGCTGCAACCGTCACTCCTGCCCATCGCCTCCTCTCTCCTGAATGCGTTCTGACCCGCTCAATGTCGCATGTAGCCATTAAGACTGACAGAAACTCGATGCGTTCAGAGCAATAATAAGAAAATTATACTATGTGGATATGGTGCAGAGAAGTTATTATACGCTACGTGTGTACTAAAACTGCACGAATCACATGGTAGCTGACGGGCATGATTACATCCTCCTGTGGCACCATGTCCACTCGTGATTTATCAGTGAGACGATAGTAAGTTAAAAATTCTTAATTGTTATCTTTTTGTACTAAACTTTTTTATTCTTCCACATTTGATATTTTCACTAAATGTATGTCGTGTTTTGTTTGCACAGCGTTGCACATATATTTCTAAATACTATTTTAATGTATAACTAGCATAATTAATAATGTAATCATGCACATGGATGTTATAGTACATAATTTTCATATTGATTAAGCATTTATCATTACAACAATAGTGTGCTTTACTAAAGTGAAATTGTATTCTTGAAAGAATAAATTTAGTTTTATATTGGGATGTTTAAGGAGATCCGTTGTTACAATGGATTTCACACTAAATCTAAGCAAACCCAAAAGTTTCAAATTACTCTCAATATTAATGTATGCCCCTTGTTAATTTATTAGAGTGAATCTATATCAATTCAATGTCTATGGTATCCTTATATATCGAGAAACCTTGTAAGTAGTGTTTCAAAGTGTATGAATCTAACAATAATTTGGAGGTTTCTAGAAAATCAGACTATTTAGTTTATGAGTAACGAAAAACATAGATCTTATGTGTATCAAGTGTGAACAATTAGATTGTCGTCGAAACCCTTCTCCAGCTCTGACTCGTTAACAGTGATATGTTCGTAACAAAATTTTCCTTACTTGTTTTTGAACAAGCATTCTGTATTGTTGGTATAAAAATACAAGATCATATTATTTGTTTAGCATGCATGCTATTTTTAAAAAATATAAAACATATGTCTGCTGTTTTATTTATTTGGTTTTAGCTATAATTCTTCCTGAAATAGCCGTTGTTACTATAAGGTACCTAGTTAACTAATACCAAAGAA
The DNA here is from genome assembly GCF_018294505.1 of Triticum aestivum. Lineage (NCBI taxonomy): Eukaryota > Viridiplantae > Streptophyta > Magnoliopsida > Poales > Poaceae > Triticum > Triticum aestivum. The sequence goes on along the minus strand of NC_057801.1, from coordinate 804,497,691 downwards.
TTAGTCTATGTGAAGTCGACTCGGAAACGAACCCTGTCAGATTAGATTTGTATTTTAAAACCAACAACAACAAAAACAATGAATTTATAAACTTACTACAATTCATAGGTTTATAGATGCTAATGCTACTCTTTAATTTGTATGCATGCCGAAGTTTTATTTCCTCGATATCTTGCAATGCAACTGTATGCATACATTTCGGGCTGAAAATAACATTAGGTTTGATATTATAGTTCCGAGTTGTAGTGTGAAAATCATAATCATCGTTGGGACAACGCGTAATGCAGAAAAACTTACCCAGCAATTTTGAGAAATGGCATTGCAGAAATGGTCTATGAACACTGTACATTTGCAAACCTCTAGAATAAGAATCACTTTGTCTCCTCCACGGGATTACAAATAACGTCTATTCGATGGCTTTAGATGTGGACGTTGTATCTATGATGCAAATTTGATCGTTGTTTTACTATATGCACACACTAGTACAAATAACTAAAAAATGTATACCTTTAAACATCATATAATACTCTGAAACGAGCCAAATAAGGTAAATTCTACAAAACATATCATAAAACATGGCAAAAATTTCAAAGCGTGAGTGGACATTGTATCCGATGCATGGTAAAACAAGAAAAGATGAATCTATGGAAGATGTGAAACACGTGAAATTGATGCTTACATTCTGCAGTATTTAACAAAACACTACCACATTTAAGGTTTCGATCCTACGGAACTACCACTTTTATATGGTCAACAAAAACTACCTGCTGAAAATATCTTTTTTTTCTAAAATCAACCACAAATAGTGGCCAGTTTAGACGGTTTAAACGCATTTACGGCCGGAGTGGCCTGCTTGTTATGGGAGCTGTGGCGGGAAAGTCAACTCCATTATGTTGGAGCATTAAGTTGACCGTTATGACTCGTGGGGGCTCACATGTCAGCATGAACTTTCTTCTTCCTCCCCTCTTTCTCTCGAGATAATTACAACTACGGTACCTATACTATCTGGCACGTAACAACATGGTCCTGGCACTCGTCGATTGCTCCGATATGATCCTCAAATACGCAGAAACGCTCCAAAACGGTCTTTTGTGCGTATCTCGTACGAACCTGACTACTCCGCTCGTACGCGCGAGGCCCAGACCGCGCGCAGACTGGTCGAGCCGAGCTGCTTAAACCAGAGGGGTGGCACACTGGTAGGCCAAAATTCCCCATTCCCTCCCCAACCTAAATCCCAAATTCCTCTCCTCTCCTCTCAGTGGGTGGCGAATTGGCGATAGCATGACGGAGAGCCCCGTTTCCGGCGCGGGCAGAAACATCGGCTCCCCCGTCAGCTGCGGCAAGGTTGGGTGTCACACCCGCGGCGCCGGCGGTGCTATAGGTGGCTGGTGGTGTGGCGCCGCGGCGAGCCGTGCCTCTGGCCGGAGACCGGGTGTGTGCTCCTCGCTCCCACCTTGGTGATGGACCTACTGCAGACTCGCGCAGCCACGTGCTCCGGCGACGGCAGTTGGAGATTGGCTGCGCTGCTTGATGTCCTCGCGAAGAAGTGCCGCGTCAAGCCGACGCAGCTGGGCTTCGAGGAGGCATGCCCGCCGTCATTACGTGCTAACATCGCTTCCACACTTGGCTCTACGGCGTGGACTACACTGGGCCTGCCGAGGCCGACGGCTCAATCTGATTTACGTACTACAGTAGTGAATTAGGATATCACTATGTCAAGTGGAAGAGGAAAATTGCCAAACTGGCACGCTATATAATGAAATTTGTATGCTACCTTTTGCCGGGAAGTTGCATCCTATGTAAATATGGTCAGTTATGTAATCAAGTTGAACTGGGATGTCATGTAATGAAGTTTGGTAGCTTCCGGATGCAATTTGGTATCTTGTGAATGTTGTATAAAATTTGCTAGGAATTGCAGCAAGTTTGTCAGCTTCTTACTTTGCTAGAAGTCCACTAGTTGAGTACAATGCATACCGAACTTCATTTAAATCATGCATGTTTCTATGTTCTCATACAGAACAGATAAATAGCACAAATCATATGCCAAAATAATCTGTTTTTATACACGCAACAGTTGAACACAACAGAACAAGGGCTAACATGTTTCGTGCATTTAACAAAAGCATTCAATTTGACATGGTTTGCCTGATCATTACATGATCATGAACATAACATGATTAGTCTGACCAAGATTTAACAGGTTGGTGGAAGAAAATAAAGAAGTTCTGCAACTTAACAAAAGAAAACACATAACACTTCATGTGTCAAATGGTTATATCCTCTACTTCCTAAATATATCAAACATGCTACTTTTTCTTGGTTTCTTAAAATCTATCCTGGCCTGACTGAAGTAAGGTCTCTTTGGCTGATGTGGCTGCTCCAAAGTGCTCTGCTTTGCTTGACACTCATCATGCCTTTGCTCCTCACTTGCCAACCTGAGATTTCCTTCCATGGCTTGTTCCTTTCCTTCTTCAGCTTGTGCATATGCTCTATTCCATTCTTCTACTTATCTCTTTCTCTCTTCCCAATCTTGTGTCCTGGATGTATCTTGCTGCAGATTTTGCTTCTCCCATGCCTGCTGCCTTGAATTCTCACCTTGAGCAAGATAATCTTTAAAAACCTCTAATTCTTTCCTGCTCATCCTCTTGCATCAACAAAAATTGCATTTCTTCTGCTCTTAGTGAATCTTTACCTTTCTTTCTCTTTTCATCTGCAATTCTTTTCTTTTCTGCAGCCTTCAACTTTTTTGCTTCCTCTTCTTGCATCTTTTTAGCTTGCAGTGCATTCCTTTTGGCCTCTACAAGTGCTTTCTTCTCCTGCTGCTCAGCCAAACTCAGTTTGCATGTTCTGCTCCTGATTACAAAAACCATACAAATTAGTAAGCTTCTGGTTATGGAAAAAACAGTTTAACATTAAGGAGGTTGTTGTCAGCTATATTACTTGTTCATGGCCTCATATTCTTCATTAGAGGAGGAAACTTCAGGTTCTGCTCTAACTTTCTTTTTTCTTAACTTCCTCTTGGGTTTTAGGCCTAATTTGGAATCTTTGCACCCACCTATGTTATGTCCTGTAGTCCCACAATAGCTACAATGGATAACAGATCCACCTATGCCAACTTTCCTCCCTGCCCTACACTCAGTCTCTTCTGGTTGTTGCCGTCTGTTCTTCGCCTTTCTGCCTTTCTTTCTCTTAATTTTGGGAGGAAGCACTTGTCTGCCATACGTTTTTTCTCACTCACTCACATCTTTACACTGCAAGATTATGCGCTCGTAAGCCTTGTGAAATGTTTATTATTGTTAAGAAAAATGTGTAACAATGTGCAAAAATGTTCATGTAGTTTATAAAATGTTTATTGTTGTTAAGCAAATGTAAAATGTGTATTCAAAAAAATAGTACCATGTATTCAAAAAAGTATTGAAAACATGTATATTAAAAAATGTACGTAATGCATTTGAAAAAATTGAAAGTGTATCAAAAATATTTCATGTCTGCGCTAAAAAATGTACATTGGGTACTGAGAATAATTAGACTTGTTTAAAAAGAAAACCAGTTACCGGTAAAGAAACAAAATAAAAGCGAGAAAAACAAACAATATGAAGAGAATAAAAAAATGTATAACGAAGAAAGAAAAACCAGATAAAAAACAAAGTATAATGAAGAAAAAAAGAAAAAATGATGAAAAACAAAATAAAAAACAACCCAAAATAAATATAAAAAATAAAGAAAAATCATAGCAGCGCGAGCAACTACGCTAATGGGCCGGCCCAACTCATCGACGCTAAATAAATCCTCCGAAGGTTCAAAATAGATCGAGATCCGAGAGTTTGGTGTGCTGATTTCAGGAATTGAGAGTTCAGGGTTTGATTTAGTTTTCGCATACAAGTTAAATGTTCGGAAATGTTAACGCCCATACGTGTGGGCGTTTGCACATCGCCCACACGCCTCCATCACCACTCATTTTGCCACGTATGGATAGATGACATCAGCAGAATTTTTTTTGGTTTTCGGCTTAAAAATGTTGTATCTCCTAAATAAAAAAGCGAACTAAAAATCCGTTTTCACCATTAAATCCGTCTCGACGAGATCTTCAAAACTAGACCCCATGTTGATATGTTTTGACGAATTTTTTTTTTGCCAGAAGTTGCCATGATGTTTACACTGCAGTTGCCATAGGGCTTAAACTAAAGTTGCCATGTGGCAATTTTAGTTTGTAGATCATGGCAATTTTAGTATTTTAATGATGGCAACTCCAGTACTTTGACCATGAAAATTATTTTTTGTATGAGCCATGGCAATTTTACGTGCATGCATCATGGCAATTTTAGTTTATGGTTCATGGCAAGTCTAGTTTCTTAATTCCCCGTTTTATAAATGTCAAAATTTACTTTTAAATGTAGAAAAAAATAGCTGAAACATATCATGGCAACTTGAGTGTAAACATCATGGCAATTCATATGCAATAGACATGGCAACTTTTAATCCAAAAAAAAAATTCATCAAAACATATCAACATGGGATCTAGTTTTGAAGATCTCATCGCGAGGGATTTAATGGTGAAAACGGATTTTCAATCGGATTTTTCGTTTAAGAGATAAAACATTTTAAAAACTGAAAATCCAAAAAGATTCCTGCATGCATGCATGCGATGACGTGGCAATCTGTTTACATTAGAGACGTGTGGTGCGTCTTCCTTTCTGCCGCACGTGTGACAGTTAGCGCGACCCTAAATGTTTATTTTGGACTATTTCCGTTTCCCAGCTAAGCAGTAATGCACACACGCGCGACTCCCACGTAGTCGGACCGCACGCGCAGCCAACATCGAACTTATCAGTCGCCGAAGCAGATTTTCCCGGTGCCTTCCCCTGCTTTTCTCCTCCCATGAGAACCATCTCGATCGGCCGTCACGCCAAAGTCACCTATGCCCCCACGAAAGCTTCACATCCATTTCCTGGAGAAGACTACTAACCTGCCGTCGTTGACTACGCGGAAGAAAAAGAAAAACCTCCCGTCCGATCCGCCACACGGCATGTATGTACGTCCACGATGACCACGGACGGCATCTCTCCTTCCTCCCTGCATGCCATGAAGCTCCCATGGACCGCGTCGCTCCCCGAGTATATATGCACACGCGCTCCCACAAGATCATCCAGCAGCAAAGCACAACTCTGTAGCAAAGCAGAGGATCTAGGAAGCACAGGCAGGATCGACCAAACACAAACAGCGTCTAGTTCACCGGTTAGTTAGCCCGACCGATCGACCGATCATCCGGCAAGAATGGTTGCGACAAAGTCGGGCGAGCTGAGGGCGCTATTCGCGTCGCTGGACCAGAACGGCGACCGCCGGGTCTCGGCGGCGGAGCTGCGGGGATGCATGCGGGCAACTCTGGGCGAGGACGTGCCGGCGGAGGAGGCTGAGGCGCTGGTGGCGTCGGCGGACGCGGACGGGGACGGCCTGCTGTGCGAGGCTGAGTTCCTCGAGCTGGCGCAGCAGGCGGCCTGGGCGGGCCACGCGGGGGAGGAGGACGATGAGCTGAGGATCCGGGCACTGAGGGAGGCGTTCGGGATGTATGAGATGGAGGGGCAGGGGTGCATCACGCCGGCCAGCCTCGGGCGGATGCTCGGCAGGCTCGGCGCTGAGCAGGGTGCCGTCGAGTGCCGCGCCATGATTTGCCGGTTCGACCTCGACGGTGATGGCGTGCTCAGCTTCGACGAGTTCAAGATCATGATGAGCTAGCTACCTAGCGCCAGGATCCAACCATATACTCCTAGTTTCGTCTTGCATATAACTAACTTCACTCATTTGTTCGTTCAATCATTCATTCATTCATTTGATTGTTATACTGTCCTAATACAAAGTTTTAATGGTGATGCACAAACAGTAATTGATCTATGTGAATACGTTTGGCCTCGATGGATTGTCCGTGCTCTTGGAATTGGATTGTGGGTTTCTTGAGGATTTCAGATGCCCCAAATGAATAGAGAAGGTGAATGTGTAGGGGTTGACTTGTCATCCTCGGCTCCAAACTCTTTAGAGGCTTCTTTAGGGGATAAGTATATTTTATGTTCTTGAACTCTCACCAAAGTTTAGAAACGTCACTCGACTTTAAAACCACTAAAACTTAGCCCCTCAACTATTTAATCCGGATACCTTTGGTCCCATGTAACACTTAAGGTGGTTTTATTGTGGTGTGGACCATGTTTTCACTAAAATTCTCCATGTGGCCTGGTTTTGACCACCACATTAGATAAGTGGCTAAGCGCAACTTGCGCGTCTCTCTCTCTCTCTCTCTCTCTCTCACACACACACACACACACACACACACACACACACACACACACACACACAAACAAACACACACACACACTCGATCCCCTTTCTCTCATGAACCCTCGAGCGGCGATTCGCCATGGGTGGCATTGGCCGGCAGCGAGGCGGGCCACAACAGTGTGGCCTGGGTGGGACTGAGGCCCGTGGTTGCTGGGTAAGCATGGTGGCGGTTGTGCGGAGGTGGCTGGCCGAGCACGACGGCGAAGACATTGAACGATGACAACGAGCTCGATGCTAGAGGTATTTTTTTGCTTGCAATTGTTGTTGTCCTCCATTTGTGAGTAAGGAGATGCCTCACATTTGGCTTGTTTTTCTCTTGTATGATTATAGGGTAGTCACATGGATCCTAGAGTGGTGTTGTTTAGTAGATTTCATTTTTAAGGGCAGTTTTTGAATGATGGGAAAGCAGTGCAATATATTGGGGGAAAGATGGCCATGTCATCCGTCTATCGTGACAAGTTCAGTTTTTTCGATCTTGTTCAAACTTTCGGTATGCACTGCCAAACAAAGGAAGGGAAGATGTTCCATTGGCTATTTCTAGAAAGGAGATGTTTTATGGTCTAAAATGGTTGCTTTATATACTGACTGCAAGTAGATTAAAGATTAATTGTGTTGATGTTGGAAGTGTAGCTAAAATATATGTGGAGCGTCTGATGGGTCTGAATGCTAGTAGTGAATCGGAGGGAGCTGCAGATCAGTTGTCGCATTGGCTAATTGTTCACTTACAAACAATGATTGTGTTGCAATCACTACTGGTAACTCAAAAGAGACCGAAGAGAAAAATTCAGAGGCTGCAAATGAAAATTCAGAGGAAGATGAAGACAAGGATAGTAGAGAGAGTGACTAATGTCCTGATGATGACATATTTATTGATGAAGATGAAGAGCCTGTTGAGATCAACAAAAATTATAAGGAGTATAAGGCAAAGATGAAGGCTAGACAACTAGATCATCTTGATGATGTTGTGTTGGATGGTGGGCCTACAATTGGGTCCTCAAATAATGTGGGGACAGGAAAATAATGAGAGTGGTACCGCATATGAAGATAGCTCTGATTTGTGTGAATCTTTCAATGAGATTGGTAGTGATGGTGAAGTGAAGACATTCAAGTCTAGATATATAAGGTTCAAGGACAAAGGGGATGAATCAAAGTTTACTCTTGGTATGAAGTTTGATGGCAAGGAAGGTTTAAGACAAGTAATTATCATATATGGACTGCATCACAAGAGGCTTGTCAGATTTCCAAAAATGACAAGGCCAGAGTTACACTACTAGGAGAAAGCTTATAGATAGAACTATAGCAGTAGTGTGGGGTTGGGGTGCAGCACTACTGCTACTTAGCAGTATCACGTGGCATGTACCAGCGCTACTGGTAGGATAGTAGCAGTAGCGCAGACCGGCAGGCCAGCACTGCTACTAAGTGGTCCCACCCTCACCCACCGGGGCTACCCATAGAAGTAGCGTTCTGAAAAAACTGCGCTACTTGTAGTCCCACAACAGTAGCACGTGTCGGTGGCCCACCGCTACTGCTACAGTTCACAATACGAAATAGCTCACAAGATGATATGGTTCATAAATTAACATAGCTTAATGAAACAATGTTGCTACAGGTCACTTGATATGTCTACCGAACCGGGAAAAAGAACAGATAAGGAAGCGAATACATCATACGATGAGCCAAAGAGCGACATACTTCTTTCAGGGAAAAGAGGCATCATGGGAGTGGAGGGCAAGACAGACATGTCTGAACATTATGAAAAGTTTTATGAAATTCCTTCCTTCAAAGTCAAGGCCGACCCAAGCACCCTGTTAAACGATGAAGATTATCCATGGTTATGGCGCAATAAGCAAGGGACACACGCGAAGAAAAAGTGAAGACTTTCTCTGCACAACTATTCTGATGATGGCTTTGATCAAGAATATCACCGCACCTACATGTCAAGAAATGAAATGCCTTTTGTAACAGATGAGTTTTCGTCTGAAACCCGATACTTCGAAAGAGATTGTCCATTTTGTACACGAAGTGCATCCAGATTTTGCCGTAACCCTCACAACTTTTTAGCACATGCTATGTGGGTGAAATGATGATACCATGCCAACTTTCAACATTTTCAGAGTTCATTTGTAGTGCTTTTCAATTTCAGGGTCATTTAGCTAAAAAATCAGTAAATGCATGAAAAATACCAAATGAAGTCAGAAAGGGTTGAAAATTGATGATGTGGCTTTGAATGGTGCATTTTGAACACACAAAACATTCTGGAGTTCAAATAAGTTCAAACAAATGAAATCCCTTTGTAACAGATAATTCTTCGTCCACAATCCTGATACTTCGAAAGAGATTGTCCATTTTATACACGAAGTGCATCCTGCTTTTGCCGTAACCCTCTCAACTTCTTAGCACACGCTATGTGGGTGAAATGATGATACCATGCCAAATTCAACCTTTTCACAGTCCATTTGTACTGCTTTTCAAAAGAATGAACTAAAAAACTTTATAAAACTCTAATAGCAAAAAGAAAGAACTAAAAAGCTTTTATAAAACTCTAATAGCAAAAATAATGAACTAAAAAGAATCAATTAAAATATTTTGTTATAATCAACTAAAACAAAACTATAATATTCTTCAATAGCAAAAAGAATCAACTAAAAAGCTTTTATAAACTTCTATCAAAATAATATTAACTTAAAATTATATAAAATTTAGGCAACTAAAATTATCAAAGTATTTTTTGTTAAAAAATTTAATAGCAAAAAGAATTTTCATAAAATATTTTATGTTAAAAACTTTAATAGCAAACTAAAATGACATAAAAATCAAAAAATATTATCAGAATAATATTAACTTAAAATTATATAAAATATATGCAACTAAAATTATCAAAGTATTTTTTGTTAAAAACTTTAATAGCAAAAAGTATTTTCATAGCATTTTATGTTAGAAACTTTAATAGGAAACTAAAATGACATACAAAAATGCCGCTACTGAGCGACCACGGCCTGCATACAACTAGAAACCCATCTGTACATGAGCTAGGATACGGGCCCGCGGGCCCAATAGGCCCAACATGGCAGTGCCAAGGGTAGGCATGTACTGCCTGCATTAGAGAGGAGTTCGAAAGCTCAGTTGCAGGGCGCCTTATAAACCGGTGCCGCACTCTCTCAACTAGCAAGGTGGGACTAAACTCCCACCACACCATTGTGCCAGGCTATTGGTCCCATTTGGTGGCTCGAACCGGGACGAAGGGTGCCTTTGGTCTCGGTTCGAGCCACCAACCGGGACTAATGCCCCCCTTTAGTCCCGGTTTGAGCTACCAACCGGGACTAAGGGTCTCTGCTTCCCGCCCTTTGGGTTGCTGAAAATACACCTTTAGTCCCGGTTGGTGGCTTGGACCAGGACGAAAGGGTGGCATTGGTCCCGGTTGGAGCCACCAACTGGGACGAAAGGGTTTGGGTATATAAGCAGGGGCTTAGGAATGTTTTGGAGTTCATCTGCAGTTGCCCCCAAAGACATCGAGCACATCGGTGCCGCCAGGCCGCCCGAGATCGCCGTCGCCGCCCTCTGCCCAGTCGATGCCGTCAGGCTCCTCCACCTCGCCGTCGACGCCCTCGCCAACGCCCTCGATGCCCTCTGCCCCGAAGCACGCCCTGCCCCGACACCGCCGTGCCCCTGCCCCTTCCCTGACGCCGCCCCCAGTGAGCCCCCCTTCCCTCGCGCCACCGCCACTGCTCTGCTTGCTGCATCGTGCCCCTGCACTGCTTGTCGCGCCACAGTTGCTGCCCTTGCCTGCCCTTCTTTTTTTTCATACATTTTTTGTCCATTGATGTATGTATGGATGTTGTATGCATTGATATGCAAATGAATGGATGATCCATGGATGTATGCATTGATGTATGATTTTTTTTGTTCACGGAATTTTTTTTGTCCATTGATGTATGCTTTTTTTGTTCATGGAAAGTTTTTATATATGATCCATGGATATATGAACAATGATGCTCCGTGGATGTATGCATTGATATATGAGCAATGATGTTCATAGAAAGTTTTTTGTTCATAGAAAGTTTTTTGCTAAAACTCGTGTTAAGTTTGAATATATGAACAATGATGTATATGGATGATCTTACTAAGTTTTAATTCTCCTAAATCGGGGAGATGCAACTTTACTAAATGGGAGAGAGGGAGTAACAACTCATATATTCAAAGTTGGAGGCCACCCAAACCCTAGAATAAAGAGCGTTGCCGATCTCCAACCCCCTCCCGCCCCTACCCGTTTGTCGAAGGTGGCGGGTGGGGGTTGTTATATATAATACTATTGTTATGTATAATACTATTGACGTCTAATGTCAAGTTAACAAATTATGTTCCATTAAAACATAACCCCGATAAATCGACATGATGGGGGTCGTTAAAACACCCCGAGAACTTCGACACGAGGGGGTGTCGTTAAAACATAACCCCGATAACTTCGACATGAGAGGGGATCGTTAGAACATAATCCCGATAACTTCAACGGTGATGGCGTGCTCAGCTTCGACGAGTTCAAGATCATGATGAGCTAGCTACCTAGCGCCAGGATCCAACCATATACTCCTAGTTTCGTCTTGCATATAACTAACTTCACTCATTTGTTCGTTCAATCATTCATTCATTCATTCGATTGTTATACTGTCCTAATACAAAGTTTTAATGGTGATGCACAAACAGTAATTGATCTATGTGAATACGTTTGGCCTCGATGGATTGTCCGTGCTCTTGGAATTGGATTGTGGGTTTCTTGAGGATTTCAGATGCCCCAAATGAATAGAGAAGGTGAATGTGTAGGGGTTGACTTGTCATCCTCGGCTCCAAACTCTTTAGAGGCTTCTTTAGGGGATAAGTATATTTTATGTTCTTGAACTCTCACCAAAGTTTAGAAACGTCACTCGACTTTAAAACCACTAAAACTTAGCCCCTCAACTATTTAATCCGGATACCTTTGGTCCCATGTAACACTTAAGGTGGTTTTATTGTGGTGTGGACCATGTTTTCACTAAAATTCTCCATGTGGCCTGGTTTTGACCACCACATTAGATAAGTGGCTAAGCGCAACTTGCGCGTCTCTCTCTCTCTCTCTCTCTCTCTCTCTCTCTCTCACACACACACACACACACACACAAACACACACACACACACACACACACACACACTCGATCCCCTTTCTCTCATGAACCCTCGAGCGGCGATTCGCCATGGGTGGCATTGGCCGGCAGCGAGGCGGGCCACAACAGTGTGGCCTGGGTGGGACTGAGGCCCATGGTTGCTGGGTAAGCATGGTGGCGGTTGTGCGGAGGTGGCTGGCCGAGCACGACGGCGAAGACATTGAACGATGACAACGAGCTCGATGCTAGAGGTATTTTTTTGCTTGCAATTGTTGTTGTCCTCCATTTGTGAGTAAGGAGATGCCTCACATTTGGCTTGTTTTTCTCTTGTATGATTATAGGGTAGTCACATGGATCCTAGAGTGGTGTTGTTTAGTAGATTTCATTTTTAAGGGCAGTTTTTGAATGATGGGAAAGTAGTGCAATATATTGGGGGAAAGATGGCCATGTCATCCGTCTATCGTGACAAGTTCAGTTTTTTCGATCTTGTTCAAACTTTCGGTATGCACTGCCAAACAAAGGAAGGGAAGATGTTCCATTGGCTATTTCCAGAAAGGAGATGTTTTATGGTCTAAAATGGTTGCTTTATATACTGACTGCAAGTAGATTAAAGATTAATTGTGTTGATGTTGGAAGTGTAGCTAAAATATATGTGGAGCGTCTGATGGGTCTGAATGCTAGTAGTGAATCGGAGGGAGCTGCAGATCAGTTGTCACACTGGCTAATTGTTCACTTACAAACAATGATTGTGTTGCAATCACTACTGGTAACTCAAAAGAGACCGAAGAGAAAAATTCAGAGGCTGCAAATGAAAATTCAGAGGAAGATGAACACAAGGATAGTAGAGAGAGTGACTAATGTCCTGATGATGACATATTTATTGATGAAGATGAAGAGCCTGTTGAGATCAACAAAAATTATAAGGAGTATAAGGCAAAGATGAAGGCTAGACAACTAGATCATCTTGATGATGTTGTGTTGGATGGTGGGCCTACAATTGGGTCCTCAAATAATGTGGGGACAGGAAAATAATGAGAGTGGTACCGCATATGAAGATAGCTCTGATTTGTGTGAATCTTTCAATGAGATTGGTAGTGATGGTGAAGTGAAGACATTCAAGTCTAGATATATAAGGTTCAAGGACAAAGGGGATGAATCAAAGTTTACTCTTGGTATGAATTTTGATGGCAAGGAAGGTTTAAGACCAGTAATTATCATATATGGACTGCATCACAAGAGGCTTGTCAGATTTCCAAAAATGACAAGGCCAGAGTTACACTACTAGGAGAAAGCTTATAGATAGAACTATAGCAGTAGCGTGGGGTTGGGGTGCAGCACTACTGCTACTTAGCAGTATCACGTGGCATGTACCAGCGCTACTGGTAGGATAGTAGCAGTAGCGCAGACCGGCAGGCCAGCACTGCTACTAAGTGGTCCCACCCTCACCCACCGGGGCTACCCATAGAAGTAGCGTTCTGAAAAAACTGCGCTACTTGTAGTCCCACAGCAGTAGCACGTGTCGGTGGCCCACCGCTACTGCTATAGTTCACAATACGAAATAGCTCACAAGATGATATGGTTCATAAATTAACATAGCTTAATGAAACAATGTTGCTACAGGTCACTTGATATGTCTACCAAACCGGGAAAAAGAACAGATAAGGAAGCGAATACATCATTCGATGATCCAAAGAGCCACATACTTCTTTCAGGGAAAAGAGGCATCATGGGAGTGGAGGGCAAGACAGACATGTCTGAACAATATGAAAAGTTTCATGAAATTCCTTCCTTCAAAGTCAAGGCCGACCCAAGCACCCTGTTAAACGATGAAGATTATCCATGGTTGCGGTGCAATAAGCAAGGGACACATGCGAAGAAAAAGTGAAGACTTTCTCTCCACAACTATTCTGATGATGGCTTTGATCTAGAATATCACCGCACCTACATGTCAAGAAATGAAATGCCTTTTGTAACAGATGAGTTTTCGTCTGAAACCCGATACTTCGAAAGAGATTGTCCATTTTGTACACGAAGTGCATCCAGATTTTGCGGTAATCCTCACAACTTTTTAGCACATGCTATGTGGGTGAAATGATGATACCATGCCAACTTTCAACATTTTCAGAGCTCATTTGTAGTGCTTTTCAATTTTAGGGTCATTTAGCTAAAAAATCAGTAAATGCATGAAAAATACCAAATGAAGACAGAAAGGGTTGAAAATTGATGATGTGGCTTTGAATGGTGCATTTTGAACACACAAAACATTCTGGAGTTCAAATAAGTTCAAACAAATGAAATCCCTTTGTAACAAATAATTCTTCGTCCACAACCCTGATACTTGGAAAGAGATTGTCCATTTTATACACGAAGTGCATCCTGCTTTTGTCGTAACCCTCTCAACTTCTTAGCACATGCTATGTGGGTGAAATGATGATACCATGTCAAATTCAACCTTTTCAGAGTCCATTTGTACTGCTTTTCAAAAGAATGTACTAAAAAACTTTATAAAACTCTAATAGCAAAAAGAATGAACTAAAAAGTTTTTATAAAACTCTAATAGCAAAAATAATGAACTAAAAAGAATCAATTAAAATATTTTGTTATAATCAACTAAAACAAAACTATAATATTCTTCAATAGCAAAAAGAATCAACTAAAAAGCTTTTATAAACTTCTAGTTATTATCAAAATAATATTAACTTAAAATTATATAAAATTTAGGCAACTAAAATTATCAAAGTATTTTTTGTTAAAAACTTTAATAGCAAAAAGAATTTTCATAAAGTATTTTATGTTAAAAACTTTAATAGCAAACTAAAATGACATAAAAATCAAAAAAATATTATCAGAATAATATTAACTTAAAATTATATAAAATATATGCAACTAAAATTATCAAAGTATTTTTGTTAAAAACTTTAATAGCAAAAAGTTATTTCATAGCATTTTATGTTAGAAACTTTAATAGGAAACTAAAATGACATACAAAAATACCGCTACTGAGCGACCACGGCCTGCATACGACTAGAAACCCATCTGTACATGAGCTAGGATACAGGCCCGCGGGCCCAATAGGCCCAACATGGCAGTGCCAAGGGTAGGCATGTACTGTCTGCATTAGAGAGGAGTTCGAAAGCTCAGTTGCAGCGCGCCTTATAAACCGGTGCCGCACTCTCTCAACTAGCAAGGTGGGACCAAACTCCCACCACACCGTCGTGCCAGGCTATTGGTCCCATTTGGTGGCTCGAACCGGGATGAAGGGTGCCTTTGGTCTCGGTTCGAGCCACCAACCGGGACTAATGCCCCCCTTTAGTCCCGGTTTGAGCTACCAACCGGGACTAAGGGTCTTTGCTTCCCGCCCTTTGGGTTGCTGAAAATACACCTTTAGTCCCGGTTGGTGGCTCGGACCGGGACGAAAGGGTGGCATTGGTCCCGGTTGGAGCCACCAACTGGGACGAAAGGGTTTGGGTATATTAGCAGGGGCTTAGGAATTTTTTGGAGTTCATCTGCAGTTGCCCCCAAAGACATCGAGCACATCGGTGCCGCCAGGCCGCCCGAGATCGCCGTCGCCGCCCTCTGCCCAGTCGATGCCGTCAGGCTCCTCCACCTCGCCGTCGACGCCCTCGCCAACGCCCTCGACGCCCTCTGCCCCGAAGCACGCCCTGCCCCGACACCGCCGTGCCCCTGCCCCTTCCCTGATGCCGCCCCCAGTGAGCCCCCCTTCCCCCGCGCCACCGCCACTGCTCTGCTTGCTGCACCGTGCCCCTGCTCTGCTTGTCGCGCCACAGCTGCTGCCCTTGCCTGCCCTTCTTTTTTTTCATACACTTTTCGTCCATTGATGTATGTATGGATGTTGTATGCATTGATATGCAAATGAATGGATGATCCATGGATGTATGCATTGATGTATGATTTTTTTTGTTCACGGAATTTTTTTTGTCCATTGATGTATGCTTTTTTTTGTTCATAGAAAGTTTTTATATATGATCCATGGATATATGAACAATGATGATCCGTGGATGTATGCATTGATATATGAGCAATGATGTTCATAGAAAGTTTTTTGTTCATAGAAAGTTTTTTGCTAAAACTCGTATTAAGTTTGAATATATGAGCAATGATGTATATGGATGATCTTACTAAGTTTTAATTTTCCTAAATCGGGGAGAGGCAACTTTACTAAATGGGAGAGAGGGAGTAACAACTCATATATTCAAAGTTGGAGGCCACCCAAACCCTAGAAGAAAGAGCGTTGCCGATCTCGTACCCCCTCCCACCCCTACCCGTTTGTCGAAGGTGGCGGGTGGGGGTCGTTATATATAATACTATTGTTATGTATAATACTACTGACGTCTAATGTCAAGTTAACAAATTATGTTCCATTAAAACATAACCCCGATAAATCGACATGATGGGGGTCGTTAAAACACCCCGAACTTCGACATGAGGGGGTGTCGTTAAAACATAACCCCGATAACTTCGACATGAGAGGGGATCGTTAGAACATAATCCCGATAACTTCGACCTAAGGGGGACGTCGGACAGGCATGAGAGAGGCGATCCGCAAAGTAGCCTCTCTCGAAAGATATATAGGACAACTCATCAGACATGAGGGGGAGGAGTCCTCGATGATGTTTGCCACTAATCCATTGCTCATATGCATATGATTCCTTTTTGTGATATTAAGTCCATATTTGCCACTAATCCATCTCTCATGTTTGTATATTGCCATGTTGTAATATTTGCAGAAACTATGGATGGAGACTTAGAACAAGAAGAGTTGTTGGGGGATATAATCCGCGACGGAGGTGATCCCTTGTCATTTCTCAACGACACCGATGGTCAAGAAGGAGAGGATGATGGCTCCGGTGATCCAACAATGGAGGAGGAAGGAGATCATGACGGCTCCGGTGACCAAGTGGCGGAGGAAGGAGATCATGATCACGGCTCCGGTGACCGAACGGAGGAGGGAGCCTTAATTGTTGCAAAGTCTGGCAAGGTATATATATATATATTAATTAAGGTTGTGCTGACTTGATGCATTAATTGTTTTGTATGTACATATAGTAACGCTTCTTTCTTCTTTTAGCCTTCCGGATCGAGCCAAACTTCTGTAAGGAGACGAGGCCCAAAGAAAAGGTTGCGCCAGGATGAAAGGTTCACGATCACAGAAGTCGCTCGAGATGGCCAACAAATTCCTCCCAAGTGGACCAAGGACACATTTGTACATCAGTGCGGAGTTGTTGTTAGGGACAGCGTCCCGATCAGCGTCCAGAAATGGAATAAGAAGAAGGACCCTGAAGTTTCTTATGTCCAGGATAGACTGAAAGATGATCTTTGGACCTCGTTGATGACAAATTTTAGCCTACTGTGAGAGGAGGATCCGGATAACCCGGTTATAGAGCGAAAGGTCAAGGCGTTTGCTCTTAAGAAGATGGCAGAACTATTCGGGAGCTGGAAGAAAGAGTTGAACACAAAGTTTGTCGAGAAAGAGGAGACTCCAGAATTCATCAGTTGATATGAGAAGATAACAGAACACTGGCCCACATTTGTGGCCTACAAGAAATCGAAGAAGGGTAAGAAAAGGTCACTGGCAAATAATTAAAATGCTGCAAAGAAGAAGTATCACCATCACATGGGGTCAGGTGGCTACTACAAAGCCCGGCCATTGTGGGACAAAGCTGAGCAAGACCTGCTTGCTAAAGGGCTCGAACCAGCGACATTGCACTAGCCAGATCGTTCAAGTACTTGGTTCTTCGGGGTTGGGGGAACTTTGGACCCAGAAATAGGGGAGTATGTTTGGGACGGATGAGCAACTTGCAATACCAATCCGGAAGCTTCAGGCAGCAATCAAGGCAATTAGTGTGTGAGACGATAGCAAGTTCAAAATTCTTAATTCTTATCTTTTTGTACTAAACTTTTTTTTTATTTTTCCACATTTGATATTTTCACTAAATGTATGTCGTGTTTTGTTTGCACATCGTTGCACATATATTTCTAAATACTATTTTAATGTATAACTAGCATAATTAATTATGTAATCATGCACATGTATGTTATAGTACATAATTCTCATATTGATTAAGCATTTATCATCACAACAATATTGTGCTTAGTGAAATTATGTTCTCGAAAAAATAAATTTAGTTTTATATTGGGATGTTTAAGGAGATCCTTTGTTACAATGGATTTCACACTAAATCTAAGCAAACCCAAAAGTTTCAAATTACCCCCAATATTAATGTATGCCCCTTATTTATTAGAGTGAATCTATATCAATTCAATGTTCATGGTATCCTTAAATATCTCGAAACCTGGTAAGGAGTGTTTCAAATTGTATGAATCTAACAATAATTTGGAGGTTTCTAGAAAATCAGACTATCTAGTTTATGATTAATGAAAAGCATAGTTCTTATGTGTATCAAGTGAGAACAATTAGATTGTCGTCGAAACCTTCCTCAGGTGGGTCTCCGGCAGGCTAGCGTGTCATGTGAGCAGCCCACACTGCTGAATACGAGCGGAAGCACTGTATTTGCATGAGAACGCAAGTTAAATGAGCACAAATCCGTATTTATAAGTTTTAACACTAAATTGAATATCGAATGCAAGTTCTGTGACTCCCCGTAATATTACGTCAAAAAAGAATTAGGTTCAGCTGGTAGTTATTGCTGACAATTTTAAAGTAGTAGTTCTGTAGGATCGAGACCTTAAATGTGGTACTTTTCTGTTAAATACTCCAACATGTAAGCATCTGTTTCACCAGTTTCACCTCTTTCATAGATTCATTTTTTCTTGAAAAAAGAGGGATTTTTTACCATGCATCGGATACAGTGTACATGTATCTGCTGTCCACTCGAGCTTTGAGATTTTTGCCATAGTTTCTAATATTTTTTTGTAGAATTTACCTTATTTGACTTGTTTCAGAGTATTATATGATGTTTAAACGTATACATTCTTTTAGTTATTTGTACTAGTGCATACAGTAAAACAACGATCAATATTGCATCATAGAGACAACGTCCAAATCTAAAGCCATCGAATAGATGTTATTTGTGATCCTGTGGAGGAGATGGAGTGATTCTTATTCTACAGGTTTGCAAATGTATAGTGTTCACAGACCATTTCTATTATGCCTTTGTTCAAAATTGCCGTGTAAGTTTTTCTGCATTACACATTGTCCCAACCATGATTATGGTTTCCACACTACACTTTTGGAACTCTAATATCGAACCCAATGTTCCAATTTTCCGCAAGAAATACATTCGTACAGTTGCATTGCAAGATATCAAGGAAATAAAACTTCGGCATGCATAAAATTAAAGAGTAGCACTAGCGTCTATAAACCTATGAATTGTAGTAAGTTTATACATTCAATGTCTCTGCTATTATTGGTTTTGAAATAAAAATCTAATTTGATGGGGTTCGTTTCCGAGTCGACTTCACAGAGACTAATTCTTTCGTATTAGTTAACTAGGTAGACAGCTAATTTAGGAAGAATTATAACAAAAACCAAATAAATAAAACAGCAGACATATGTTTTATTCTTAAAAAAAACTCATGCATGCTAAACAAATAATATGATCTTGTATGTTTATACCAACAATAGAGAATTCATGTTCAAAGACAAGAAAGGAAAATTTTGGTAGGAACATACCACTGTTAACGAGTCAGAGCTGAGGAAGGTTTCGACGACAATCTAATTGTTCTCACTTGATACACATAAGAACTATGCTTTTCATTAATCATAAACTAGATAGTCTGATTTTCTAGAAACCTCCAAATTATTGTTAGATTCATACACTTTGAAACACTCCTTACCAGGTTTCGAGATATTTAAGGATACCATGAACATTGAATTGATATAGATTCACTCTAATAAATAAGGGGCATACATTAATATTGGGGGCCCATCTGTGGCTAGGTGTGCACATGGTGGGTGACCATAGCGTACCGAGGATTTTGGCCTGTTTAGACGATTTAAACGCATTTACAGCAGGAGGGGCCTGCTTGTCAGGGGAGATGTGGCGTGAAAGTCAACTCCATTACGTTGGAGCGTTAAGTTGACCGTTTTGACTCGTGGGGGCTCACATGTCAGCATGAACTTTCTTCTTCCTCCCCTCTTTCTCTCTTTGACAATTTAACTAGCACCTTGTATGCATCGGGCAGCACCACCGCACCGACATCGGCGAGCAGCGGCAGCCCGTACTCGTACGTGCGTGCTGAGTGAGCCTTGCTTTTGCATCAGCGCTCCCAACCAAATAAATGGTTGGAAAATACTACCGCGGCACGATGGCGACATGCACGCACGCACGCACGCCACACGGCATGAACGTCCACGGCGACCAGGGCATCTCTCCTCCCGCAATGCATGCTGTCGCGCAATGAGCCCATGAGTATATATGCACACGCGCACCTCCAAGATCATGCAGCAGCAACCTTCAGCTCTATAGCAAAGCAGAGGATCTAGGAAGCACAGGCAGGGTCAAGATCAACTACTAAAGCATCCGGCGATAATGGTTGCGACAAAGACGGGCGAGCTGAGGGCGCTGTTCTTGTCACTGGACCGGGACGCGGACGGCAGGATCTCGGCGGAGGAGCTGCGCGGGTGCATGCGGGCGACGCTGAGCGAGGACGTGCCGGCGGAGGAGGCTAAGGCACTGGTGGCGTCGGCGGCCGTTGACGGCGATGGGCTGTTGTGCGAGGCCGAGTTCCTCGAGCTGGCGCAGCAGGCAGCCTGGACGGGCGACGCGGACGCGGACGAGGAGAATGACGAGCTGAGGATCCGGGCGCTGAGGGAGGCGTTCGGTATCTACGAGGTGGAAGGGCAGGGGTGCATCACGCCGGCCAGCCTGGGGCGGATGCTCGGCAGGCTCGGCGCTGAGCGGGGCACCGGCGAGTGCCGCGCCATGATCAGCCAGTTCGATCTTGATGGTGACGGCGTGCTCAGCTTCGACGAGTTCAAGATCATGATGAGCTAGAGCGCCTGACCCCGGACTCAACCATATATCATCTCGGTCCTGCATACAGCCCCTTCGCTCGTTCATTCATTCATTCATTCGATTGTTACATGGTAGTACAAAATTTGTAATGATGATGCACAGACAGTAATTGATCTAAGTGATATTTTTGGTCTCCATCGATTGTCGGTGCTCTTGGAATTGGATTGTGGGTTTCTCAAGGGATTCAAATGCCCGAAATGAATGAAAAACATGAATGTGAAGGGGCTGACTTATCATCCTCGGCTCCAAACCCTTTACAGCACATTTGGCAATATTTGGAAAGGGGAATAGGAATTTAGAGTAGGGAGTTGTATTGAGATTAGACAGTGAGATGAGTCGTTTTATTTCCAATCCTTTGTTTCGCGCACGATTGGAAGTCCCATGACCATTCCCTTATAAATTCTTAATCCCTCCAACCAAACAATAGATCTGAAGTCTCATACCACTTCACAACTCTAATTACCCCCAACCAAACGACCCACCCAGGGATTGGGTGGTCCCCACTCCCTCAACCAATCCGTGTAGGGATTAAATCTCTAGTTCCCCTCAATCCCTCGCTCACCCAATCATGTTCGGTTAAACCCCTCCTGCCAGGTAGCCGCTGCCGCTGAGTTTGCATTGGGCTTCGCCGCCGCCGAGAGTTCACCTGCAGATCCCGCGTGGTTTGTTTCCACGGGTGAGGTGACGATTATGTTTCCCCGTGTTTTCGCGTGGTTGAGGGGTTTTGGTTGGGAAACAGCCCATGCGGGGCTTAACTGAACCCGCACGAACGGACGGGCTGAGGTACACCCCAGCGGAGGTGCTACCTGTGGACCCATGTGGATTGAGCAGGGAACACCGCGTGTATGGGCGTAATCGCACAAGCACTTAGAGGGCTGCATGTGAATAGTTTTTTTTCAATTAAAAATATAGGAGTAACCAAATACACACTCGGGTTATATGGTTTACATTTGAGACTCATAGCACCCAATATACCGAAATAGTCCCTGCTATATTATTTAGGCACCAAATATGTATAAGTTACCAAAAAATTATTTAGGGCCTCAATTCAATTTTCTATGCCGGTAGACTAAGATCCAACCGTCATCTTTTCTTCTTCTTCATCCAGCTTTTATTTCGTCTGACCGTTCCTCCTTCCACAAAACCGACTTACCCAAATCGCAAATTCAATGAACGTACATTTCTTTAAGCAAAAGAGAGCCTTCCTCTCTGATTTTCTATTAAAGAGATAATTTGGTTCGTATCTTACAAACCAACTCCCACCAGCAACTACAACAAAGCTAAAAACATCTTCAAACCAAGAGGCAAAACATCTGGGGGGAAAACAGCTCAGCAGATGAAGAACCTAGAGTCTCCAAAGCCACAAACAAGGGCAGACACAAAACATATTACACAAATCACCAGAGTTTTAAACTCAACAACATTAGAAGCTACCAACACAAGACCTAGAGCCAAACCACAACTACAAACACAGAAGGTAAATTTGAGACAGACATCAGCATCCATGGGAAAGACATCACCAAGCAAAAGTCTGCTTCCAGAAAAATTCCAAAGCATCAGTCCAGCATCAGCCACTGATCCCTGAGAACTCCTAGTCTCCACCTCTGTGAAGCTCTATACACCTCGTTTGCTACATGCTCTATGATTCTTGCCCCCAGCATCAACACCCTTTGATTTTTCCTCGTTTATCTACAGAATGGTCCAAGAAGATATCCAGTGATGTATAAGCTTGATGAGAATAATATGATCATAATTGCGGCGGAGGAGAAGCGGTGTGGAGCCCGGGTGTAGCATTTGGGAAGATGGAGTCGTCGAGTTCCAGCAAGGGTGTGACCGGGCGGCCACGGCGGTGGAGGCAAGATAGAAAACGGATGTAGAGAAAGATGGAAGGATGGATGCATGGGGTCTGGGATGAGTTTTGGGTGGCCCGGGGTGTTGGAGTTCTGCATGGCTACTGTCCAGACTTCCGCAAAGCCTCCCATGTTTGTTTCGACTTTGCAGAAAATGCGTCCGGCCCAATCGGCGGACCGATACAGACCCGTGTTCAATGGCTAATCACGTTCGGACCGTGCCGGCTGAACGATTGTGGGTGATTTAAGAGTCCGCTTTGGACCTGGCCTAATAGAACCAAGCCTATCTCGAAAATCATGCACAATTATTGAACGGAGGCAAGTGAAACGTGTACGCGTTGCATCAACGCTCCCAACCAAAGAGTTGACAAAATACAATTGCTCCATCCAACAGCAGTGGCACGATGCCGACATGGAATGAATTTGCATACGAGCCCACTGCACGCGACGCCAACCGACGCCGACCCCTTTTGCCAAGTCGGACCGCACGCACGCGCAACCAACGCTCATCTTTCTGCGCAGCAGATTTCGCCGCCTCTTCCCCCGCACGCTTTTCTTGGTTTCTCGAATAAATCGACACACGGACGCCACGCGAAATCTTCGAGTCCATTTCGTGGAGAATACTGACCTGCATGCCGTGGTTGACCACCCAGACCAGAAGAATAACCCGCAGTCCAACCCGCGACCACGGCATCTCTCCTCGTGCCGTGAAGCTTCCATGGACCGCGTCGCGCCCAGAGTATTGAGTATATATGCACACGCGCACCTCCTCCAAGATCATGCAGCAGCAACGCAGCTTCATAGCAAGCAGAGGATCAAGAGGCATTCGGTATGTACGAGATGGAGGGGCAGGGATGCATCACGCCTGCCAGCCTGGGCCGGATGCTTGGCAGGCTCGGCGCCGAGCGGGGCGCCGGCGACTGCCGCGCCATGATCTGCCGGTTCGACCTTGACGGCGACGGCGTGCTCAGCTTGGACGAGTTCAAAATCATGATGAGCTAGGGACATGGCGCCTGGACTCAAGCATATACTCCTAGTTTCGTCTTGCATATAGCTCCTTCACTCGTGTTCGTTCGTTCGTTTATTCATTCATTCATTCATCCATTCGATTGTCATATAGTAATGGTGATGCACAGACAGTAACTGATCTATGTGAATACCTTTGGTCTCGATCTCGATCGATTGTCTTGGAATTTGATTTTGTGATTCTTGAGGAATTCAGATGCCTGAAATTATTGGAAAATGTGAATGTGAAAAGGTTGACTTGTCATCCTCGGCTCCAAACACTTCAGGGAGGGCTCAAG
Source organism: Triticum aestivum (assembly GCF_018294505.1). Taxonomy (NCBI): domain Eukaryota; kingdom Viridiplantae; phylum Streptophyta; class Magnoliopsida; order Poales; family Poaceae; genus Triticum; species Triticum aestivum. The sequence goes on along the minus strand of NC_057801.1, from coordinate 804,474,076 downwards.
GACATGCTTTTTCATTAAATCCGGGAGCAAACAAATATCCGCTCGGGATATATGGTTTAGACTTCAAGAGTCAAAATACCCAATATATCAAACAGACATCAAAATTGTCCCTGCTAAATTATTTAGGGACTGGCTATACTTAAGTTGCCTGAAAATTTATTTTGGGTAGGTCAATTTTCAAGGTCGTTAGATTAAGATCCAACCGTCGTTCTTTTCTCGTCTTCCTCCAACTTTCTTCTTAGCCCGACCGTTCCTCCTCCCATAAATCAAAGTACCCAAATTGCAAATTCAATGAACTTATTTTTTTAAGCAAAAGAGAGCCTTCCTCTTTGATTTCTGTTACTTTTTTTGAAAAGAAGGATGACCCCGGCCTCTGCATCTGGGAGATGCATACGGCCACTTTATTAATTATTCTCGAGGACCTTACAAAGTATTACAAACAATATTCCTGAATCCAGCATCTCGGCAACATATGCCGCTATTCTTATCCATATGATGAAGGGATGCTAGTTGGGCCACTACCCAAACCACTCACCTAAACCTAACATCAAAAGCCGGAAGCCCCAGCCGAGCCACATACCGGGTCTGGGGCACAATCCGGTCAGACACACTCTTGTGTCGTCGCAGCCATCTTCCACATGTCCGTCTTCACAATATATTGAGTCTTCTACCTTGTGTAGGCCACTCCGCCATCGACGTCACCATGACGCCAGACAGCAACCTCCTCCTGCGCGAGTCCATCTCCGCGCATCGGGCGGCGCTCCTCCACACCGCTATGCCGCCGATCTTCGCCGCCAACAATGAGTGAGATGAAGTACCGCTCCACCACAGCATGTACTGATACAGACCTTTAATATCGGTTCATTGCGAATCTTTAGTACCGGTTCGTGGCACGAACCGGTACTAAAGAGGTTGTGGCAGGGGCTATTTTTAGTTCCACCTCGCTCCCCTAGCAAGAATTTGACCACCTTAAATATGTTACTTCTCAAACTATCACAAGCATTTGGTCTTCATTGAACTCTATGTGTAGGATCTGTGGCTGCAATAGAAGTCTTCGCCGGTTCTTAAATCGGTTGTAGATTCCTATTGACAATTTAGATTCCATATAAAAAGATCATTGATGATCAATGTATTTTTTATATGTACTTCTCTGTAGCAGTAGCGTGTTTTGGCTGAAAGGCGGTATTGATCAATGTATTTTTTCTGCGTTCAGATGCACAATTTAAATATGTTCTTTTTCAAAGTATCACAAGCATTTGGTCTTCATTGAACTCTATGTGTATAATTTGTGGACTCAATATGAGTCTTCACCGGTTTCGGACGAGAACTCATCAGTTACACAGACACTTCATTTTTTTAACTTATTTGAACTTCAGACTTTTTTTGAGCCGGCATTATGCAGCATTCGAAGCGACGTCATCTATTTCCAACATGTTCTGACATCATTTGTTGTTATTCAGTCACCGATTTGTTTAGATCAGAGCTAAATGACCGTGAAAATGAAAATCACAACAATTTGTTCAGAGAGCTAAATGACCGTTAAACAGTAAATCATAGCAAAACGAACTCTGAAAAGAAACTATATAAAGCAATAAATAGCAAAAAATAAGTAATGCAGAAAAGAAAAAAAAACTATATAAAGCAAAAATATTCACAAAGACACTAAATACATCAAAAAAAACTACTCGGAAATAAATAGAAGAAAAAAATAAAGCAGAAAATAAAAAACTATATAAAAAAATTACTTAAAAATAAATAGAAGAAAATAAATAATGCAGAAAAGAAAAAAAATATATAAAGCAAAAATATTTACAAAGAAACTAAATACAGCAAAAAAACTACTCAAAAATAAATAGAAGAAAAAAATAAAGTAGAAAAGAAAAAACTATATAAAAAATTACTCAAAAATAAATAGAAGAAAAAAAATAATGCAGAAAAGAAACAAATTCTATAAAAAATTGTTGGGGCGCTGTCCGGTGGACCTGCCAAACCTAGGGTGTGCAAATTCAGGCACAGAAGGGCTAACAGGCTCACAGGGCAGCGCGCCCTAGTTAGGACCAGAAGCCTGCTATATAGAAGAGTTCGAATGGGCAGCCGCGGCTGGGTTTATAAACCAGTGCGGCTGCCCTTCGCTCGGTGAGGTGGGACTAAAAATAGCGCCGGTGCGGGTGGGAGCGCAAGACCATTAGTACCGGTTGGTGGCTCCAACCGGTATTAATGCGTTGCCTTTTAGTACCGGTTGGAGCCACCAACCAATATTAATGGCCCTCATTTCCCGCCGCTTGGGCTGGCCAAAATTGGCCTTTAGTACCGGTTGGTGGCTCCAACAGGTACTAAAGGCCCCTCCTATATATATGGCACTTACCAAAATTCTGTTATCGTTGACCACTTCGTTCCACTTCTCTCTCGCGACATCGATCTCCGACGCCGACGCCGACGCCGCCGCGCCGCCGTGCCGTCGCCCCCGCCGCACGTCGTCGCCGTCCCCGCCGCCCTCGCCGCCCCCGCCGCCCGTCGTCGTCGTCCCCATCGTCGGCGCGCGCCCCCGCCGCCCGTATGATGTACTCGCCGCCCCCGCCGCCCGCCTCGTCGCCGCCCCCGCCGCCCGTCTCGTCACCGTCCCCACCGCCCTCGCCGCCCGTCGTCGCCGCCCCCGCCGCCCGTACGCCCGCTCGATCTTAGTACCCACACACACACATACACACACGCATACACACATACACACACACACACACTACACATACACACATGTACGTACACACATACACACACACACATATATTTTTTTACTTATTTTCTGTTTTTTATTATTTAGATGAATTAATTAATATAACTAGTTTATTTTTAGAATGTTAGAAATGTTAATGTTAGATGAATTAGAACTAGTTTATTTTTAGTAAGAAATTTTGGTATATGAGATTATTTGAACTAGTTGAATTTATATAACTAGGTTATTTTTAGAAATGCTTAGTTGAACTAGTTGAATTAATAAACCTAGTTTATTTTTAGTAAGAAAATTTATAGGTATATGAGATTATTTGAACTAATTAAAATTTAGATATATGAGATTATTTGAATTAATATAACTAGTTTATTTTCAGTAAATGCTTAGTTGAACTAGTTGAATTAATATAACTAATTTATTTTTACTAAATGCTCAGTTGAACTAGTTGAATTAATATAACTAGTTTATTTTTAGTAAATGCTTAGTTGAACTAGTTGAATTAATAGAACTAGTTTACTTTTAGCAAGAAAATTTAGGTATATGAGATTATTTGCATTAATATAACTAGTTTATTTTTAGTAAATGCTTAGTTGAATTAATAGAAGTAGTTGGATTAATTGAATTAGTAAGTGTTTAATGTTTCGCCTATATGAACATAGAAAATGTCGTCTGACGACGAAAAAAATTTCATTATGTGTGAATATTGTGAAGACCAGCGCGGCCAGTGCGACAGAAATTTCCTTGTTGATGATAGGCGATTCAGCATCAAGCTGGATGAGACCTTCGAATTCGATACAATAAGTCACAACGACAAGTCTATTTTCGTAATTAAGCATGACTTATATGTGCTTCATTTGCCTGACTTATAATTTTTAATTTTCACTATTTTACTAGCGCATCTCCTGCCATGCAAGAATTCCTGTCTTGGATAAGATAGGTTTCAATGATATGAAAACTATGGAGGTAAAGAGAGTTTACCTGAAAACTGAGCATGGTTATACTTTCAACGTTAAAGTATACAATGCACACACGTACACCTATTTTGAATGCAAAACTTGGAAAGCACTATGCAAGGCTTATGCATTTGAGTCTGGTATAGTTATTACCTTTGATATTCGTCCGGAAGATGATATTGAAGGTAATAGAGACATATGGGTCGATGTGCAGACGTCTCCAGTTCTACCATTATGTGAGTTCTTCTCAACTATATTTTGTCTTTGATATTGCTTATTCAAAAATAATTGACAACTAATTTCTATTGACAGCTTATTTCCATTCAAGCAAACATGTCTGGCGCTTGGTAGACAGGACCTACTACTGTCCCGGAGCTGAACTAAACTGCGAGGAGATAAGTCATTATGTTTCATGGCTTGAGGATCTTCATACTGTCAAGACAAATTTTCTTCCTGCACTTAGAAATGTTAGTACTCAAAACGTGCGACCAATAGTGATGGTATTGAACTACGGTCACATCTATTTAGGAATGATGGTAAGATTTTTACTATTTGTCCTCAGTGCATCTTTTGCATACATAATTTTTTTGCTAAACTTTCATTGCTAAGTATATTAATTAAGTACTATACGATGTTCTTCAACAGGGACTCCCGATGACAGTTGTGCCTCAGGGGATCGAGACTAAAGGTCGCATGTCAATTGTTATCTTACGGCCAAGATATCCTGCATTGCACATGAATGCATTCAGGATTTCTAGAAGCGATGAATGCTTAATAGTGAAAGATTGGAGGAAAATTGTTAACGATCGCAGAGAAGTACTAGGGGCAGCAATGAGAAGCGCAACCCACGATTAGGAGACATGTTCATCTGCATGCTCCAGTATGATGAATCAGGAGAGCTATACATGTTCTATGCTATTTTACCAGAGAGAGAGAGAGAGTAGCAGGAGTGATTTAGCTAGTTCATGCTGCTCTTAGTACTTGTCCTTTCATGTCCGTGTTCTTCGTTCTGAACTTAATCTCAAAGAGTGATTTGCTTTTGTGGTGTTATATATGAACGCTTATAATATCATGACAATCATGTTGAACTCGATGATATTATTGCTTACAAGTGAATGTTTCTTCTTTAAACTACTGTTGGTGGTGATTAGATAGCGGTAATGACTATGATGATTAAATAGTGATAATGACGACTACGATGATTTTTAGCTAGCTAACTAGAGTATATATATATACTCATGTTGATGATATGATGCAAGAGTTTTTATATTAATATGATGATGATGATGAGTTATTATATCATTTAATGAAAGAAACCACAGATTAGTTTCAGCTGGATGGATCATACCTAAATGATCAAGTATATATATATATGCCATATCCATATATATTATACTTGATCACCTAATTAGGTGATCAAGTATAATATGGATATGGCATATACTGTTGGAAATATGCCCTAGAGGCAATAATAAATTAGTTATTATTATTATATTTCCTTGTTCATGATAATTGTTTATTATCCATGCTATAATTGTATTGATAGGAAACTCAGATACATGTGTGGGTACATAGACAACACCATGTCCCTAGTAAGCCTCTAGTTGACTAGCTCATTGATCAATAGATGGTTACGGTTTCTTGACCATGGACATTGGATGTCGTTGATAACGGGATCACATCATTAGGAGAATGATGTGATGGACAAGACCCAATCCTAAGCCTAGCACAAAGATCGTATAGTTCGTATGCTAAAGCTTTTCTAATGTCAAGTATCATTTTCTTAGACCATGAGATTGTGCAACTCCCGGATACCGTAGGAATGCTTTGGGTGTACCAAACATCACAACGTAACTGGGTGGCTATAAAGGTGCACTAAGGATATATCCGAAAGTGTCTGTTGGGTTGGCACGAATCGAGACTGGGATTTTTCACTCCGTGTAATAGAGAGGTATCTCTGGGCCCACTCGGTAGGACATCATCATAATGTGCATAATATAACCAAAGGGTTGATCACGGGATGATGTGTTACGGAACGAGTAAAGAGACTTGCCGGTAACGAGATTGAACAAGGTATCGGCATACCGACGATCGAATCTCGGGCAAGTACAATACCGTTGGACAAAGGGAATTGAATACGGGATCGATTGAATCCTTGACATCGTGGTTCATCCGATGAGATCATCGTGGAACATGTGAGAGCCAACATGGGTATCCAGATCCCGCTATTGGTTATTGACCGGAGAACGTCTCGGTCATGTCTGCATGGTTCCCGAACCCGTAGGGTCTACACACTAAAGGTTCGATGACGCTAGGGTTATAAAGGAAGTTTGTATGTGGTTACCGAATGTTGTTCGGCGTCTCAGATGAGATCCCAGACGTCACGAGGAGTTCCGGAATGGTCCGGAGGTAAAGATTGATATATAGGAAGTATGGTTTTGGCCACCGGAAGTGTTCCGGGCATCACTGGTAGTGTACCGGGACCACCGGAGGGGTCCGGGGGTCCACTGGGAGGAGCCACGGGCCTCGGAGGAATACATGGGCCAAGTGTGAGAAGGGACCAGCCCCTAGGTGGGCTGGGGCGCCTCCCCACCAAGGCCCATGCTCCTAGAGAGAAGAGGGGTGTAAACCCTAGGGCAGATGGGCCCTAAAGGCCCATGCCTGGTGCGCCTCCCTCTCCCCCCCACTTGGCCGCCACCCCAGATGGGGATTGGGGCTGCTGCCACCCCTAGGGAGGGAACCCTAGGTGGGGGCGCAGCCCTCCCTCTCCCCCTATATATAGTGGAGGCAAAGGGGCAGCCCAACACACGAAGTTCTTCTCCTGTTGGCGCAGCCCTACCTCTCTTTCTCCTCCTCTCCCGCGGTGCTTGGCGAAGCCCTGCTGGATTTCCACGCTCCTCCATCACCACCACACTGTTGTGCTGCTGCTGGGCGGAGTCTTCCCCAACCTCTTCCTCTCTCCTTGCTGGATCAAGGCATGGGAGACGTCACCGGGCTGTACGTGTGTTGAACGCGGAGGTGTCGTCCATTCGGCACTAGGATCTCCGGTGATTTGGATCACGACGAGTACGACTCCTTCTACCCCGTTCTCTTGAACGCTTTCGTTTAGCGATCTACAAGGGTATGTAGATGCACTCTCGTCTCTCTCGTTGCTAGTCTCTCCATAGATAGATCTTGGTGACTCGTAGGAAAATTTTGAATTTCTGCTACGTTCCCCAACATATACTTGATCACTTAGCTAGCTAGATCTGCATCCAGTCGAAACTAATCCGCGGTACTTTCACCTAATGATTTAACAACTCATTATAATTTAAACAATCACTAAATTAAATTGAAAACACAAAATTAAAGGAAAAACTAAAAAAACATTTAGTACCGGTTGGTGTTACCAACCGGTACTAAAGCCCTACGCACACCCGGGCCTGGCTCGTGCCACGTGTTTGCACTTTAGCGCCAGTTCGTGACGAACCGGTACTAAAGGGGGGGGACCTTTAGTCCCCACTCTTTAGTTCCGGTTGGCAAACCGGCACTAAAGGCCGTCACGAACCGGCACTAAAGGCCGGTTCTGCACTAGTGTACATAGGGTACATACGTTCAAATAGTCACATGTAGCATTATTTTAAATTTACAAAAGTTCAAATATTACATCCTAGCATTGTTTCCCTCCTTAACCGCCCACTGATACTCAATCATATCTTCTTTCACCTGCTCGTGAGTTGTTCGATGCTGAATTTGTTGATGAATTTGAATAAACTCTTCAAATGTGGTCGGATTCTGGCCAGGGAGTTTGATAGGGTCACCCACGTTCTCAAATTCTAGAGTTGCGCCAACATCGTCACCCTCATCCGGGCGATCATGTTATGCAGGATCACATAACATGGCATCATCTCCCACAAGGTCTCCGGATTCCGTTAACTCCAATGCTCTCTCGACATCCTTTCTAGGTGCTTCTTGTCTTTGGGCGAAGTGAGCCTTTTTCTGACCAACTGAGTTAGAGATGGTGCTGAGAAAGGTATCCCACGGAGAATAAATATTGTCAACCAGATAGTAGCTCATGTTTTACTCATGTCCATTGACAATATAGTGGCAAGGAGGAGCTTTTTCTACAGTTAGCTTCGCAAACAACGGTGATCGCTAGAGGTGACGGAGATGTAGAGTTTCAGCAAGGGTGTGGCATGGCAGACATGGTGGTGGAGCGGTGGCGAAGGCAAGAGAGAAAGAAGGAAGAAAAGAAAATGGTTAGGATGGAGGCGCAGGGTCCATGAAGGGTTTTGGGTGGGGCTGGGTGTCGGAGTCCTACGTGTCTGATGTCCAGACTCCTGCAAAACTCCCCCTTTTTTCTCCATTTTGCAGGAGAAAACTCGTCCGGACCGCCCCGCGGACCATACAGGCCCGCATGGGATGGCTTCGGCGGTCTGGACAGCGTGGTCTAGACGGATGCGGACAGTTTGCGGGTCCACCGTGGAGATTCCCTAACACCCCCAACAGTTCCGCCAAGCTAAAAAACATCATCAAACCAAGCAGCAAAACATCTGAAAGAAAACCAGCTCACCAGATGAATAATCTAGCCTCCAACGCCACAAACAGGGGCACACATAAACATTACATAAAACACCATAGTTCTAAACTCATCAACATCAGAAACTACCAGCACCAAACCTAGAGGCCAACCACAACTACAAATACAGAAGATAGAACCTAGCAAAGGTCAGCCTCCAGAAAAATTCCAAATCACGAGTCTAGTATCAGTAACTAATTCTTGAGAACTCCTGGTATCCACCTTTGTGAAGCTCTATGCACCTCATTTCCCACATGTTGTATGACTATTACCCCCAACATCAGGACCCTTCGATTTCCTTTATCTACAGAATGGACCAATAAGATATACAATGACATATCAAATTGATGTGAATAATAGGATCATAATTGTGTTTTGTCTCAAACATAATATTATTCATGCGTCTCCATATAGTCCAGAAGATGGCAGAAACCTCCACCAATATCAGATTCTTATTTATCTTTGAAAAACTTTTAATCCAAACACCAAAACAAGTGTTTAAGTGTCAGGAAGATTTCTCAAATCGGAAGCACATTTGAACAAACTCCAAACCAATTGAGCAACTAAGCGTTTGAAAAAAAATGAACATGCCACAAAGGTCAAAACATTTGTTTACCTATCCAACCTCTCCTCGGCAAATTGCATTTGGTTAATATGCTCTTCTTAACCAGCAGCCATAAAACACTCTAATTTTAGAAGAAACTTTTATTTTCCACATACATTTCTTTTGGAAGCTACTGGATCATCAGATGTCAGCCAGGCTAAAAGTACACAATAACAAGTTGTCTGTAAAAAAGATTTCATTGTGAAGACACCATCAGATGTCAACATCCACCTGATGGTATCTTTCCTGTTAGACATTTTAATTTAATCAATTTAGTCAACTTATATATAGCTACCGTGGAATAATTTACAATACATATGCGGGATAGTGGAAGCGTATAGATGTATCTGGTTGTGGGGATATAGTAGGCATAAAAATGTTACATGCATTTCGTTTGCAATAACATAACAAGAGACACATACACGCACCACACGGGATGTGTATGCATGACATCAAGCTATCAACCAACAAAATGGTATGAATTATGATTGAAACCACAACTATTCTTAAGCAAATAAGATCAAATGGAATACAAATGACATCGAGAAGGTGGGGAGGTCAAGAACAGAATGGAACAACTCAAATATCATTGAGGACAAGAAATAGGCGCACCCCTTGTGCGGTATTTTCATCAACACTTTGTTTTTCTCGTTGTTCCCTTTTTTAACCTGCTTATGTCTGGTCAGCTAAATTTGAGGTTTTGTTCCTTCTTGTGTTGCAATATATAAGTGCTTTATGTTTGGTTCCGATGCTTTTGGGATTATGTTTCAACCTTAGCGAGAATCTTGTGAACTCGCCCTCTCATGCATCCTCTCGCCTCACCTCGCTCCCAAATTATTCCAGCAACTCCCTAAAACAAAGGCACTGAAAGTATGGAAAATGTGAGTGAAATCAGGTGAGGGGAAGCAAACAAAAACCAACGGATGATGGAACCAACAAAATCCAGAGTGCCCAACGGAGCCAACACGCCACGAAAAACCAAACCCAACACATATCAACGTCTCGGCCGTAATGGCATCCACTGTTGCATGAGGGAAAAACTGAGGGCTATCTCATACATCTTTCTTTGTGGACAAAAATCTGTGGTGTTTTGATATCATAAAACGTCTGATTATCCCCCCCCCCCTCCAAAAAAACGTCTGGTTATCTTGGTAGTGGTGGTCTCTCACGGTACAACAATGAAGGCTCACCTTGCAAACCTCTTGGTAATGATGGTGTCCACGACGACATCACATGTGTTTTGATTAGAGCTTCCCCCATTTTTTGTTTTTGTACCTAAGATTTTTTTGTCGATTGTACAACAAGGAAGCAGTGGTAGTTCACCTTGCAAACCTGTTGTCTTCGACCAAAATGTGTCCAGACGTGCAATGTTTTTAGGTTCTCACAATATTCGACTAATCTGGTTTTTCAAAATTCTGAGATTACTCCAATTCAAAAGGATTTTTTGTTGTGCATTTTTCTTAAGTGAGACCCAGTGGAGCATCAAGATGCAAAACAACTTTAAATATCCTCGTTCTAACTTCGACTTTTATGACGCATATCCCTGGTTTGCGTTATTCCACATAGTCAACGATAAAGTGGGGTCATTTAGTAAACAAATATAAAACATTGAACTTGTAAATTTAAAGGGAAAAGGTAGAAAGTTTTCTAAAGCAACTTGAGTAATTCTGTCCTATTAAATGAATAAGGTAAATGAAAAAAAAACATTGAACGCCACATAGTCAACGATAAAGTTTAGTAAACAAATATGAAACATTGAACTTGTAAATTTAAAGGGAAAAGGTAGAAAATTTTCTAAAGCAACTTCAAGTAATTCTTTTTTTTTGCAAGGGAACTTCCAGTAATTCTGTCCTATTAAATGAATAAGGTAAATGAAAAAAAGATATTGGACGCCCACCTTGGGGCTTGAACCCAAGACCACAAGATTAAGAGCCTTGCGCTCTACCAACTGAGCTAGACGGGCATTGCTAGCCATTTTCCAACTCAACGCTATTTATAAACATACATTCTATTTCCTTTTACCAACATCAGGCGATGCCAGCATAAAGTACTATACGCGGAAGTTCCCCATTGCAAAGCTTTTTGAGGAGACGAACACCGAAAAGGTAGGCACGATGTGTTTCCAACCCAGGTGGCCAAGGCACCGGAAAGCTCTGTGTAGTGTACCAGGTGCCAACCGAGCTAGGAATGGGATCCTAGCCTCCTGACTTGTCATCAGTTTGGCTTTAGATCAACATGCTAATTAGCATTGCTAGTTAGGTTTATAGTCACAACCAGCCAGTGACTCCACGGTGATGGTCAGGATGAACTATTTGCCCTGCTTGATGGTCAGGACTGCCTTGTGCAGTCGACTTGCTTGGCGACGCGGCGGTTCACCCAACATATTCGGTCTGTGACAGGGGCAATTCTGCATTGCTTGTGTACCACATAGAACGAATGTTTGGTTTTTTACAGCCCAGGTATTGCCGAATCCATCCATCCAACAGCACTTCCATCGTATAGAGCACGAGCACACCGTATAGTACTGGCTAGACTACGCTGGCTGATATTCTATTTGTAGGACTAGTAAAAAAAATTCCCCAACACCAATCAATTTCCTATGTATTACCTCTGTTCGGAAATACTTGTCCTAAAAATGGATGTATCTAGATTTATTTTAGTTATAGATACATCCATTTTCTCTATTTTTAGCAAGTATTTCCGGACGGAGGGAGTATGTGTGTATGTATGCTCTCTACGGCCGATCATCTTCGAAGGAGGAGGAGGTCCGGGTGGTGAGGGAGGGCCTCATCTTGACGATATGCTCCTCGTCGGCCAGGCCCATCCTCTTGGCCGACATGCCGGCCTTGAAGAAGCGCCGCACGGCCGACCTCATGTAGGAGGTGCCTTCCCTCACATTCATCCTCTCCCTGATCCTCTCCTGCAGGCTGCTCAGCTGGTGGTCGCCGTTCAGCACCGCCGCCAGCTGCACGATCTCCTGCTGGAACGAGCTCAGCTTCGCCTCCTCGTTTGCCTCCGTCTGCCGGATCCTCGTCGGCGTCGGGAGTTGCTCTGCGCATTTCATAACCCTCAGGTTATACAGGTGATGCGCAAACACATATTTTCAGCAGTACATATGTGCATCAGATCCAGTTCATTTTAACTTACATACAACACAATTATACAGCATTTTACAATGGGTAAAATTGTCATTCAAAGACCTCATGTTCGAATATACTATATTTGCATGTGAACCTTTTCCACCTATATGTGTTACCCGAAAAAGCGTGGTAGCACCCGGGAGTCCCGAGGGACCCTCGGTTATCCTGTGCGTTGGAGCCTCGCCAAGATTCGTACCCTGTTCTGACAAGCCACAGAGGATTTGCAGCGTAAGCATGTCTGTCCAGGCCATTTGATCATTTTAATAGAGGTGCAGCGGCACAGGCTGGTTACTATTGACTGACAAGACAAGTCACTTCTCTTTATCCCATGCCATGTCTCTCACTGTTAAAAGCTGTCTCGCATGTAGACATGCACCTCAGTGCATGCACGAGCCAAGCTTCCTCTCTCACATATTTTTTACCGAAAAATGACCTCTCTCACACACAGTTTCTCTTTCCCACTTCAAAATAACATCCCTCTCACACAGTTTCTCTTTCCCACTTGTCTAAAAAAAACATTCTTTCTATCACTTCTCTGAAAAAGCCGAGTTCTCTCTCATACAGTCACCTCCTATCTATCTTCAGAGTTTAAAAGAAATATTTTCTCTTTGTAACTATCCCATGCAGGTTCCAGGTTCTCTCACTGAAAAGTAATACAATGCACTCGATGCTTCTCTCTGGGTCAGCTGCAACTCTCTCTCTCTTAATCTTCTAAAAAAACTTTGCACAACGGCGCTCTCTCTGCTTCAGTTCAGTTCCCAGCAAACTCACGTGGCTACAGTACCTTGCACGTGGACAGCAGAGAGATGACGGGTCAGTACCTGCATGTAGACAGCAGAGAGATGACGGGTCAGTACTTTGCATGTGGAGGCCAAAATCACTGTTCTGATCCTTAGAAATCTTTAACACAAAATGATCTCTCTCATAAATTATTTCACAATTTGATCTTTTCTGAAACGCCAAACCTCGTGGCGTTACTGACCAAAGTAAAAACGCCGTACTATTCAGCGTTGCTAGCTGGCCACGTGGCAAGTCAAAACGCCAAACTGTACCGCGTGGTAAAAACGCCAGAACACTTGGCGTTGCTGTTGCACGTCACGACGCCAAAGTCTGTAGCGTTGCCATCCTGGTCCTTCAAAACGCCAATCTCTCATATCATGTGTCAGCCACCAAGGCACAACATGTAGTACACATTGTAGACTTTGACCTTCAGGTATGAAAAAGCCTGAGTTTCGCAGATACTGTGTCGACGTCTTGCCGTTTCTATACATGAGAGCAACTCCAACTAGCCGACCCAAAAGGATAGCGATTTTGTCCGTTTTTGTCCGTTTGGGTCGGTCAATCTCTCGCGGTTTTTGTACGTGAGAGCAACACCCATTTCTGCTTTCGCGTTTGGGTCAGCGCTTGCGCCCATCACTGGCCGGACCCATTTCTCGAGTCCGCGCGCGAAAAAATAAATTACGCAAATATTTTGAAGTTAAAATGTTAAATAAACATAATTGCCGGCCACAAAAGCCGGCGAGAGTCCACAAATCCACGTCACATTAATTAAAAACATTTAACTTAACTAAAAACGAGGAGGAGACGCGCTGCTCGAGGTGTCCTCCTCGTCGTGGTGGGGGCCGGTGAGGTCGATGAGCGTCGGCGCCGGGCCCAGCCCAGGGGAACAGAAGGATGGCTAGATGGGGACGGGAGGCTGGAAGAGGATGAGGGCGTCCCCTCCCCTTCTCGCACGCTCGGATTAAAAAAGGCCGCCTGTCGTCACTGACGATGGGCCCGTGGTTTGCGATCGTCATTAATAAAGAAGTATGGGTTAGTTGACAGGCTGCCATGTGGGGACGCGGCGGACACCGAGAGAACACGCGACGCATCCTCTTTGTATCCGCGCTGACGCAATTTATGCCCAAATTTAGTCTAAAAATGGGTCCACGCGGACGCGAAGCAGACGCGTTTTGTAAATGGGTCGACGCGTCGGGCCATCACTTTTGTCCGCGGTGACCCAAACCGACGGTGACGGACGAAATGGGTCGCCGCATTGGAGTTGCTCTGGCTACTGCATCACCTGCGGGAACACCGAGAAATAAACGAACCATTATTTTAGTACCTAATTAAATTCTACAATCCAAAAGAGATTAATTTAACATATTTAGCACATGGACTGCAAAATAATAGCAATGCTAACCTCTTCCATGGCCAAACATTATCGGCAAGGCAAGACATCAGCCCTCCTACAGCCATATTCTCCTTGATGCCAACGCCACAGCCTTTGGCGTTGTGATGTGCAACAACAACGCCAGAGGGTCTGGCAATTCTACCAACGCGGCTCACTTTGGCGTTTCGACTTGCCACGTGGGCAGCTAGCAACGCTGAATAATACGGCGTTTATACTTTGGTCAGTAACGCCATAAGATTTGGCACTTCAGAAAGGGTTAGATCGTGAAATAATTTCTGAGAGAGATCATTTTATGTTAAAGATTTTTGACAAGGTCAGAACAGTGATTTTGGCCGCATGTGGACAGTAGAGAAAGCGCAGGTCAATTCCTACATGCAGTCGATAGGTTTTGTTCCCCGGAAAACTAGGAGCCTCCCGATAGGCGATTAGGGTTTCGGTGGAAAGGCGGCGCTCGTCGACGTCTCGTTGGCGGGGCGCATCAAAACTTTGGGTCTAGAGATGGCTGCTGAGGGAGTCCTGGATAAGGGGGTACCCGGACAGCCGGACTATATACTTTGGTCGGACTATTGGACTATGAAGATAAAAGATAGAAGACTTCATCCCATGTCCGGATGGGACTCTCCTTGGCGTGGGAGGCAAGCTTGGCGATTCGGATGTAGATCTCCTCCTCTGTAAACCGACTCTGTGTAGCCCTAGCCCCCTCCGGTGTCTATATAAACCGGAGGGTTTAGTCTGTCGGACAGCAACACTCATACCATAGGCTAGCTTCTAGGGTTTAGCCTCTCTGATCTCGTGGTAGATCAACTCTTGCAATACTCATATCATCAAGATCAATCAAGCAGAAGTAGGGTATTACCTCCATCGAGAGGGCCCGAACCTGGGTAAACATCGTGTCCCTAGCCTCTTGTTACCATTAGCCTTAGACGCACAGTTCGGGACCCCCTACCCGAGATCCGCCGGTTTTGACACCGACATTGGTGCTTTCATTGAGAGTTCCTCTGTGTCGTCGCTATAAGGCTCGATGTCTTCTCCAACCTTCAACAACTCCGTCCAACTCGCTTGGCCATCTAGAGCAGATCGATAGCTACGCCCCTGACCATCAGGTCAAGTTCGGAAACCTAAACTACACTGCCGATATCCGCGGAGATTTGATCTTCGACGGATTCGAGCCCATGTCAGGAGCGCCGAACGATTGCCACGCGCATGACTTAGATCCTCCGTCAGACAGTATTCAGAATATCGCACCTGCTACTGCTCCGGACTTCGGTCTAGAGCAAGTTGTGCCTCCCGAGGACGGATGGATGGACTCCGCCCGGGAAGCCGCACACCCATCGGCGTTAGGGCCGAACGCAGACTCCTCCCCCAAGGAAATCTGTATCTCCGGGCCCCCGGACCTGTGTCCGGGCGTGGGCTCCGAACCGCGTGCATCCGGACCAACCGAGTCCGATTGGGCTCCAATAATGGAATTCACCTCCGCGGATATCTTCCAGCACTCCCCCTTCGGCGATGTGCTAAATTCGTTAAAATCTCTCTCTTTATCAGGAGACTCTTGGCCGGACTGTATCCGGCCCGTGTGGGATACGGAGGACGAAGAATCGCGACCCACCCACCACACACTTTATAGCCACTGTCGATGACCTAACATACATGCTTGACGTCGACTCCGACAACATCGATGGTATGGACGTCGATGTAGGGGAGGACCTGGAACCAGCACTCACAGGGCGCTGGACTGCCACTTCATCATACGACATCTACATGGTGGATACGCCTAAAGAAGACAATGGTGACAAAAAGGACACAACGGAGGATAACCCCCCCCCCCCCCGGACAAAAGCAAAAACGACAGCGCAAGCGCCGCTCTAAGTCCGTCATAGTAAAAATAGCGATAACAACACAAAACAGGATGACACTCCGGTTGACTCCAAAGGCAATAATGACCATAGGGACCCAGCGATGGAGCAGGACAAGCCAGGACACGTTGAACATAGCCCGGAGCAGACGCCCGATCACAGCGATCCAGAAGGCCGAACTCATCACACTACCTCCAAAGAGGAGGACAGTCCGGTTGACAATGCATTCATCATCCCAGAAAAGCATCTGGAACAAGATAACCTCCACAGAAAACTGCTGGCCACAGCACGGAGCCTGAAGAAGCAGAAGCAAAGGCTCAAGGCCGCGCAGGATACTCTCAATGGAAGATGGAACAAGGTGCTGGACTCCGAAGGAAAATTTGGCGACGATCGCCACACGAAGAGCTACCCAAAGCACAAACTGCTACCCGAATTTGACGACGAAGCCGCAGCGCCCATTCCGCCAAAAAACAATACGGCCATTGGGCCGAACCAACCACCTCATGGCCGCGGTAGAGCAACCACTGCTACCGCACATGATTTACGAGAGCTCCTGGACAAAAAGGCCAGTGCGGCCAGATCCATCTACAGCTCCAGAGGACATGCTCCGACGCGGGATTATGGTCACCACAATGATCATACTGATCAATTACCAGTCCGGAATCAACACCGTGAGCAACAACAACCAACAACATGCTACGACACGGCTAGATACAGAGGGGTTGTGCACCCCCTGTGCTTCACCGATGAGGTGCTGGATCATGAATTTTCACAGGGATTCAAACCCGTGAATATAGAGTCATACGACGGAACGACGGACCCTGGGGTCTGGATCGAAGATTTTATCCTTCACATACACATGGCTCGTAGGGATGACCTCCACTCCATCAAAACCTCCCCCTCAAGTTAAAAGGACCAGCTCGTCATTGGCTGAAAACCCTCCCCGAAAACTCAATTGGAAGTTGGGAGGAACTTGAGGACGCTTTCATGGCCAACTCTCAAGGAACCTATGTCCGGCCTCCGGACGCGAACGATTTAAGTCACATAATACAGCAGCCCGGAGAGTCAGCCCACAAGCTTTGGAACAGATTCCTCACTAAGAAGAATCAAATTGTCGACTGTCCGGATGCCGAAGCCTTAGCGTCCTTCAAACACAGTATCCGAGACGAGTGTCTTGCCAGACACCTCGGCCAAGAAAAGCCAAGAACGATGGCAGCCTTAACAAGCCTCATGACCCGATTTTGTGCAGGCGAAGACAGCTAGTTGGCCCGTAGAGGCACCAACGACTCGGGTACATCCGAAATTTGAGACGGCAATTGGGAAGCCACGGTACACTAAGCACAAGCGTCGGAGTAGCGATAGTCCGGACAATACGGCGGTCAACACCGGATTCAGGGGACCTCGGCCCGTTCAAGGAAAGAAGCCATTCAAAGGCAGTAAAGAGGGGCCATCTGGCCTGAACAAAGTCCTGGACAGATTGTGCCAAATCCATGCCACCTCTGAAAAACCTGCAAATCATACCCACAGAGAATGTTGGGTCTTCAAGCAGGCCGGCAAATTAAACGCCGAACACAAGGGAAGCCAAACACGAAGCAAAGACGAGGGCGAACCACACCAGCCGAACACCGGGGGCCAGAAAAAATTCCCACCGGAAGTCAGAACGGTAAACATGGTACACGTAACTCACGCAGAGTTCGTAGCCCCCCAATTCAGTCCCTGGGCAACTGCCCGACCACTTTTGATCACAAGGACTACCCGGCCAGTATCCGGCATGGAGGATCGGCTGCCTTGGTGCTCGACTCAATAATTGATGGATACCATCTTACTTGCGTCCTAATGGACAGCGGCAGTACTCTTAATCTGATATATCAAGACACCATCCGCAAGATGGGGGTAGACCCATCCAGAATAAGTCAAAATAACGCCACCTTCAATGGAGTGATTCCAGGCGTGGTAGCCCACTGTTGGGGCTCCCTCGTATTGGAAGTGACATTCGATTCTCCCGACAACTTCAGAAGCGAGAACCTACTCTTCAACATCACCCCTTTCAGCAGCGATTATCATGCATTGCTTGGAAGAACGGCCTTCGCTTGCTTTAACACAATACCGAACTACGCCTGCCTTAAACTCAAGATGCCCGATCCACGCGGCGTCATCACGGTTAGCAGAAACACAGAGCAGTACGCGGCAGTTCCCGGCGCTGGACTCTAGGCGGCCTCTCCCACCGGAACGCATGACCGGTCGTCAAGACCACGTACACGGTTAGACGAGTCCAGTACACCATTTTTCACAATGGCTCGGATAAACCTGAGCTAGGTGATGTACATGTGTCCCCATAAATAATACGAGGGGCTGCAAACATGTAACAAAGGCCCACAATTCGGCTTGCCTCATTAATAAGCCGGCTATCGAACATTCCTCGAGCTTAACTAACTTTTCGAACGCTTTTTTTTTCTACAGACACTACCAGTGAGACACCCTTCCAGGATACGGCACAATAGAGACATAGGTGCAGACGTGCAGCAGGGCCCCGCCCACATGTTTCTCTTTAGATTAAGCCCCTGCGTAAACCTTCTTTACTGTTTCTTGTTGCTCGACATCCCGTGGGTATTTCATAAACCTATAAGGGATACTGGCTTATAGGCTTTTTGCCACGATAGATCAATGCACGTACCTGGAATCACAGGGTCAAGGGCGTTATTCAGCCAGATATGTTATAAAGTCCGAATACCTTCGGGAGTGTTCGGCGTCACGAGTTTGGCCTTATATGCATCAGCTCCGAATCATGTCTTTGGTCAAATGTTGGGTTAGCCCGGCTCCTAGGTTTGCTGCCTTACGTTCCGTTCTATCGGCTAAGGCGGCCAAAGGAGAATTACTGCGATTGTGCCCTGGTTATTCCGGATGAGCACCTCAGTAGAGAAAGCCGAAAACTGACTGTCATGATACATCGAGAGACTGGTCAACCACTCGAGGACTCGTCAGAATCTATAAGATTCCTCCGCATTAACGAAGGACCGGTCTACCGGTCAAGTACGCGCACCGTATCTGGACGCTCACGGAAGTACTAGGGGCTACATAGTAGCCCCACCTTTCAAACTCCTATGGCTAAGTGAAAAGTGTTACAGCTATATAGTCCGGTTGCCTGGTTCGATGTGCGATCACCTCCTTAAAGGACCAAGATGTTGGATCAAGTGTGTTCACACATATTTTCTCGAACACCCCCGCATTATGTGCGTGGGGGCCGAAGCCAACGACTGCTAACTTTCATGTTATATGCATACATAAACAGCCGCACATGAGACATTATAATACTTTCAGGCAAAAAGTATAAAAAACAGCCTCTATAATCAAACAAATAATTGTTTACACTTAATAGAATCGTCATTCAAACATGACATTCTTTGAGCACTGTGCCTCTATTCTACGAGCACCTTCTATGACCTACTCAAAATAGTGCTGGCTGGTTCCTGGCTTCCTGTCGGACCCTGGGTTGCAATGCTAGTGGCCTCCATATCCGCCTAGTATCTTTTCACATAGGCAAGAGCCATCCCCACCCTCTATGCACGCCGATCTCTTCACGGCATCGATCTACGCTCTAGCGCCAAATAATTGTTGCACCAAACCAAAGTAACTGTCCGGCTTCGCCCCCTTCGGCCATAGATGGTCTATCACAGACCTCATTGCAAGGCCGGGCAGCCTATGGAGCTCGGCTATAGCGGCCATCTTCTCACTCAAGGGTAAGGAACGTGCTGGGGCATTAAACTGCGACCAGAATAGTCTTTCTATTTTATCTTCATGGTCCTTGAACATCTTGGTTGCATCAGCCGCACTCTTTGCCAAGTCCGCATACTCATCTGCAGCACTCCACAGCTTATCCAATGGAGCATACTTTGGATCTAAAAACTTCATCCACAACAAATAAGGATTTCCAGCCACGATTTCCCCGACTTGTCGAAGTTCCTCCCGCGCGTCTCTAATCTGAGAGCGTGTCTCTTTAGCCGAGTCCAGCGCCTTCTTCAGGTCAGACACCTTCGCCTGATTCTCTTTCTTGAGAAGCTCATACCGGCTGGCGGCGTCCCTCAGCTCCACATCCACCTCGGCTATCTTTTCTTCGCTTCGGAGATGAGAGGCATGTTCGGCTTTCAATTCTTCGGCTGCCTTTAGGGAAGCCGCATTGCTAACCTGGGCTTGTTCCTTGGCTAGGGCAAGCTCCACCCTCAGGGCCTCAACGGCAGCAGCTCCGCCTGCAACTACATCACATCACATTAATATTACAACCTTCTTGCAATTTCCCAAAATAGATGTGGATATAGGAAAGCATACTCTGCGACTCCTCGAATCACTTGTTCACAAGCGTGACGTCGGCCTCCACCACGTCAATCTGCCGCCTCAATTCAGCGCATTCAACGGCCTGGTCTATTGCCGAACCCTTAGCAACCTACACATCAATACAAGTGTGATCATTATCTGGGAGTGTGATCCTCCCTTTGCCGCCATGGGCTGGCATCCACAGTCTCAGGGGCTACTATCTATACAGAGCACATGTATCGCGTGCGGTACAACTAAAATCTGTGTATTTTTGCGGCTTACCTCAAAGCCTTTGAGCAGGCTCTTGAAAGCTTCGTTTAAAGCTCTTGTGGCGGAGGAGATTTTCTCCAACACCATACCCATTAGTGTACGATGATCCTCCAAGAGAGCAGCTGACTCTAGGAGGCTCGTCAGCATGTTCAGCCCGACACCGGACTCTCCCGGACCCTTTTCATTGTCTGCCACGGGAGCCAAACACGCTGGGCTCGGGGCGGCCGAAGTGTTAGCTTCCGGCCCCATTGGATCTGGACTCCTCTGTGACGATACCTCAGGGTCACCCGCTTCACTGGGCAGAGAGGCAGGTGGGGTTTCACTCTCCATAATCTCCAGAAGAAGATCCCCCGAGGACGAGCCCTGTTGAGATGAACTGCTGACCGGACTACAAAAAACAGGTCGTGGTTATTACTCTCAGAGGAAAAAGCAATAAGTTCCTTGTTTAATTAAACTTACAGCTCGGTGGAGGGCTGGCCCGTTTGCGGGCACTGCACGGTGAGGACTCCCTTTGGGGAAGGGCCCTTTGATGAAGTTCTCTTCCCTTGTTTAGGCGCCCCCGTCTCCAAATCTTCGGAGGCAGCCCTCTTCTTCCTGCGGGGGGAGGAAACCTCAGATTCGCGCCCCCCGATTCTCCTCCTCCGTGGAAATGTTAATTCCCCCTGTTTGGATGTGCAATGTGTGAGGCCCACTCTTGGCCTCCCCACTCTTCCCTTCAGCTTTCTCTGGTGGCACTTGACTTAGTGTCCGTTTATGAATGCTGGCCATTGCCGGACCGGGCGAGCCTTCGGGCAGCGGGGCCGGACACCTGATCCTCTCCTCCTTACTAAGCCAATCCTGGTTGCGGACAGTATTCAGAACAATGCTATGACAAATATAATCAAAGTGTTCGGTTATAGGGTTACTTACTTGGATATCTAGGCGATTGTAGCTCAGGCCTGCATCCTCGGTGGTGTCCGGACACTTTATTCGTGGTCCGAAGAACAACTTATACATCCCTTCGGGCGTCATGCCGAAGAAATGCTGAATGGTTCGCGGACCTTCTGGATTGAATTCTCGCATCCGGAGAGGCCGACGTTTGCACGGCAGGATCCGCCGAACCAGCATTACCTGGATTATTTTGACAAGAGTAATGTCCCTCTCGAGGAGCTCCCGAATGCGTCTTTGTAGCATTGCTACATCGTTCGCAGGCCCCCACTTTAGTCCCACATTGGCCCACGATGCCAGTTGAGGTGAAGGGCCCGAGCGGAAGGCGGGCGCGGCCGCCCACTTCGAGCCTTGAGGAGCTGTGACATAGAACCACCTCTGTTGCCATAAATCAGATACCTCCGGGAAGGAGCCTTCGGCCACGGGGCATCGACGTTCCTACTTATTATGGCGCCTCCGCACTCTGCGTGTCGCCCCTCAATCATCTTCGGCTTCACATTGAAAGTATTGAGCCATAAGCCGAAGTGGGGGGTGATGTGGAGGAAGGCTTCACACACAACGATAAACGACGAGATGTGTAGGATGGAATCCGGAGCTAGATCATGGAAATCTAGCCCGTAGTAGAACATGAGCCCCTTCACGAAGGGGTCAAGAGTAAGACCCAAGCCCCGAAGGAAGTGGGAGACAAATACGACGCTCTCGTTGGTCTCAGGAGTGGGGATAACCTGTTCGGGAGCAGGAAGCCTGTGCATGACATCGGCGGTCAAATACCCAGCCTCCCTGAGCTTCGCAATATCCTCCTCTGTGACAGAGGAAGCCATCCATCGGCCTTGATGGTCGGATCCGGACATGATCGAAGATCCGGGGTGCTTAGGCTCGAGCTTTGGGTGTTGGAACTCAGGGTGCGAGATGTGCGAGCGTGGAGATAGAGGGATAGGCCTCGGCTCCTTTATAAAGGGGGAAGAACATCAAGCGTCCCGAACGTGGTCGCTCGGGACTTGCCTAAAAACACGGGGTCATGCCAACAGGCACGGTTGGATTACCCATACCCGTATTGATGAGAATCCCGTAGTAAGGGGGACACGATCTCTTCTCTGACAGGACTTGCCAAGGAAACCGCCTCGTGGTATGTGCGGTAGCAAGTTGTAAAAACGGTTCGAATAAAAACCGGACCGTGGCATGATGTCACTTTTCGAAGAATTGTCAGCAGATTAGATTTATGGATTATTATTCTCTCGATGGTGGTATATGGAATTTATCTTACAGAGCCGTACACGGTCCTTGTGTTCGGAATCAATTTTGGAGTATTCGGAGGTGGAACCCGCCTCGCAATGCTGAAGACAACCTACGCGCCAGACTCGTCGTCATTGAAGCCTTGTTTAGGGGCTACTGAGGGAGTCCTGGATAAGGGGGTATCCGGACAGCCGGACTATATACTTTGGCCGGACTATTGGACTATGAAGATACAAGATAGAAGACTTCATCCCGTGTCCGGATGGGACTCTCCTTGGCGTGGAAGGAAAGCTTGGCGATTCAGATGTAGATCTCCTCCTCTGTAAACCGACTCTGTGTAACCCTAGCCCCTCCGGTGTCTATATAAACCGGAGGGTTTAGTCCGTAGGACAACAACAATCATACCATAGGCTAGCTTCTAGGGTTTAGTCTCTCTGATCTCGTGGTAGATCAACTCTTGTAATACTCATATCATCAAGATCAATCAAGCAGGAAGTAGGGTATTACCTCCATCGAGAGTGCCCAAACCTGGGTAAACATCGTGTCCCCAGCCTCCTGTTACCATTAGCCTTAGACGCACAGTTCAGGACCCCCTACCCGAGATCCCCCGGTTTTGACACCGACAGCTGCATCTACGGATCCAAGCGGCAGTTCGAGGGGGCCGCAATGCCCGAGGACGGCGAGGGCACGGATGGAGGAGGTGATGGGAAAGTTGGACCTCACCGAGGAAGAAGCCACCCCTTGGTGGTTGACGATCTCGATGAAGGAGTCCCGCAGAAGTGGTAAATTGCCGGCAAAGTTCTGCATCGGAAGATCTTTCATATCCAAACCATGGCCAATGCATTGAGGCCGGCATGGGGTAATCCTAGGGGTCTGTCTTTTAGGCCGGTGGGTGAGAACACCTTCATGGCTGATTTTGAGAATCGTCGTGATCGCGATCGTGTGCGTGACGGCTTGCCGTGGCATGTGAGCCGGCATGCAGTAATCCTTGCAGATTTTGATGATTGCATGAGACCGTCGAAGTTAAAGTTTGACAGATTGCATTTGTGGGCTAGGGTTCCAAATCTCCCCTTCAACCTGCAGACTGAAGATTGGGGGGAACAGATTGCTAAACAGATTGATGTCAACGCTACGTCAGTCCACTTTGATCCCATGGGAGGATTCTTGAGGGCAAGGGTTACAATTTATGTCCACAAACCTTTGTGATGTTGGATCCTGATTGATTCAGCGAAGAGGAAGTCTCAGGACTGGTATGATATTCAGTATGAGCACGTGCCGAACTTTTGTTTCTCGTGTGGTCGGCTTGGCCACACTGATCTAGTTTGTCCTACTCCGGGTACCCGTGATGAGAACGGAGATCTACCTTTTAATACTAGTTTGCGAGCGCCGGAGGACAGGAAGGGAGCTGCGTCGAGTGATGGCTCGGCTAAGGAGCCACAAAATTCTGCTACCAGTAAGAAAGATGCAGCTTCATCGAACAACAAATCAGGTGTCAATGAGGAGGTTAATTCCCCGAAGAAGAGAGCTCCACACAAAAGGAAGGGTGTCCCTCAGAATGAAAAAGTTTATCGTAGGGTTGAAACACTTGCCCTGCCAAGTGCTGGAAATCCGACAGACACAGGTGGCAAACCTACTGATATGGTTGTGTTCACAGCTCAGAAACCTGATGGTTCGGCTGGTGTAGAGGGGGATGGGGGAGGAGACGCTCGAGCTACGCAACCGGATCCAAAGAAGAAGAAGCCAACCCCCACATCTTCTAAAAACTCAGCAGCGGCTGCGGGTCAGCCCTGCCAGGAGCCATGAAATGTTTGAGTTGGAACTACCGGGGGCTTGGGAACCCCGAGGCAGTTCGAGAGCTTCGGAAATTAACGAAGCAAGAAGGGCCTGCTTTGCTCTTTGTTTCAGAGACGAAGATCAGAGCTAAGAGGGTGGAGATTCTGCAACACAGTTTAGGTTTGCGGGGTGCTTTGCGGTTGACAGTGCGGTTTGGTGGAATTGTCCTGTTTTGGTCAAGGGATGTACAAGTAGAGTTAAAGAGTTACAGTGTTGGACATATTGATGTAATCATCCGGGCAGCTGATTTATCTACTCCGGAGTGGAGGTTTATGGGGTTTTATGGAGCCTTAAGGTCTGAAGATCGCCACCACAGCTGGAGATGCTTGAGAATGTTGCATGCAATACCGCACCTTACCTGGCTGTGTTTTGGAGATTTTAACGAGACTATGTATGGCGCAGAACACTTTAGCAGGGCTGCGCGATCAGAGACGCAAATGTTAGCTTTTCGAGAAGCATTGGAAGATTGTTCCTTGCAGGACCTAGCACTAGTAGAAAAGAGGGCTTTGGTCCACCCCGGGTTAGCCCATTAGTCCCGGTTCAGTCTAGAACCGGGACTAATGGGGGCATTAGTCCCGGTTCGTGCGCCCAGGGGCCACGTGGGTCATTTGTTCCGGTTCGTCTGGATCTTTTAGTCCCGGTTGGTGCCACGAACCGGGACTAAAGGGTGCGATGCCCATTAGTCCCGGTTCGTGGCACCAACCGGGACTAAAGGGTTAGACCTTTAGTCCCGGTTCGTGCCACCAACCGATAATAATGGGGTTTGAGGCATTAGTACCGGTTCATGGCACGAACCGGTACTAAAGGTCCAATTTTCAAACTCCACCCCCCTGTGGATCGCCTTTTCAGTTTAAAAAAAATAAAAGAAAATGATGAAAATGTCAAAAAATAAAAGAAAATAAGTTTCCCATGTGATATGTGGTCTAGTTGTTGGGAAAATTTACAAATATGAATTTCGACTTTATTTGCAAAATCTCTCTAGAATTTAGTAAAATGGGCATAACTTTTGCATACTGACTCGGATGAAAAAGTTTTTTATATGAAAAATCATCTACTCGTTAAACATTTTTAGAATCCTCAAAAATCTAACAGAAAAAAGTTACGGGGCTTTTAAGATCTAGAGTGGAAAAAATCGAAAAAATTTCAAACTATGGTCAAACTATGGTCAAACAATGGTCAAACTAATTATTCTAGAATATTAGTGTTACTAAATAATTATTTCAGTTATTTTGAATTTTGGTCAAATCTGGTCAAATTGTGGTCAAACTGTGGTCAAACAATGGTCAAACAATGGTCAAACTAATTATTCAAGAAATACTAGTGTTACTAAATAATTATTGTTTTTTAAAACAATAGTTTCAAACTCAAACAGTGAAATGTGTCAGTTCATGCTTACGCAAAATTCCTGAGGGTTAATAGGATTGACATCTTACTATTGTCAGCAAAACAACAAATGCAGACTTGGAAACAAGGGAGAATAGAACCCGGAAGTTAAGCGTGCTCAGGATGGGGGAGTGGGAGGATGGGTGACCGTTCGGGAAGTTAGATGATTAGGAATGATGAGGGGTGATTAGAGGTTAGAGGATAAATTGAGCAGTGATAAGGGGTGGTGATTAGAGATTAGAGGTTAAAATAATTCAGAAATTTGAAAATAAAAAAAATTCAAAAAAAAATCATAAAATTTCCTTTAGTCCCAGTTGGTGTTACCAACCGGTACTAAAGGTGGAGCTCCACGTGGCCGCGACCTTTAGTCCCGGTTCCAGTTTGAACCGGAACTAAAGGGGGGAGGCATTAGTAACGACCCTTTAGTCCCGGTTCAAGAACCGGGACTAAAGGCCCTTACGAACAGGCACTAATGCCCCCTTTTCTACTAGTGTAGGGTTCTTAGGGGTACCATTCACATGGGATAACAAACAAGGGGGGCCAATGAATTTTAAATCCCGCCTTGATAGACGTGTAGCGAATGAAGCTTTTCTGCAGCGATTTGATCCGGTCCGTGTTCGGCATATTAGCACGGTTGAATCAGATCATTGCTTTGTTTTGGTTGAAACGAAATTTGCTCAATCGGCAAGAAGACCAAAACTCTCACTACAAGAAATATGTCAACTTGTGACCACCACTATTGGTCACTGAATGGTCATGGTTTTCCATTTGTGACCTTTTTGTGACCAAAACCAGAAGATCAAAAGCTGACGGTCGTAAACTGACATTTTTGACCTTCTCTGTGAGAAGGTCGTAGACGTTTACGACCAAAATATGCCTACTGTTTCGTTTTGGTCACTAGCAGCCTCCCTAGGTCACGTAGGCATCCGACGTGGCAATCTGATGTGGCACAAGAATCAGCCCGGTCCAATTCAGTGTTTATATGGGCTGAGCCCATTAATTCAGCCCATTTATTGTTTTTTTTTTCATTTCAGCCTTTTATTTATTTCTGGGCCGGGGCCTTTTAAATTGTTTGGGCCATTATATTTTGGGGCTGGT
This sequence comes from Triticum aestivum, assembly GCF_018294505.1. Taxonomy (NCBI): domain Eukaryota; kingdom Viridiplantae; phylum Streptophyta; class Magnoliopsida; order Poales; family Poaceae; genus Triticum; species Triticum aestivum. The sequence goes on along the minus strand of NC_057801.1, from coordinate 804,447,018 downwards.
CCCATTTTTCATCTTCTCACACATTAGGCCCACTTGACAGAAAATTCAAAATTGCTCAGATTATTCTCATAAGTGGGTCCCACAAGTCAGGTTTCCATTCCACACATTTTCAAATCACATACATAATCAATATTTCAAATGGAACAGTACAAATGTAGTTCATCAAATAACACTAACTAAGTCTACTACAATCTGTACATAGTCTATTACAACCCAAATATTCCTACTATTACAATATAACAATATTTACAGTCAAACAAAAGAGACAACTCTTTGCTAAGTAGGGCTATCCGGCTTTGAACTTCAAATTTCATAGACCTCCTATTCATCAATTGCAAGTACCATGCACCTTGGTTGGACATGAAGTGCTTGTCCTCAGTTGCACCATGCACCTTTGATGAAAGAGCTACGGCTGATCGCTAAAACCTGTGAATATTAGAAAGATCTATTCAGTACAAAAAGTAAATCACGACAATATGTGAGCAGTAATAAATACAAAATCTGAACAAAAAACTACTCCTAGTTAGAATTATTTTTGTTTTGGTAAGGTATAAGAGCAGTAGGTAAAGATAACATTCTGTAGAAAATTTGTAGTCTAAATCAGTAGCAGTTTAACAGTCTGTAGTCTATGTGTTGTCTATGTGTAATATATTGATTGTATATTTATTAGAAAAACTCCATTAATATATTGATTGTATATTTTGGAACTTATTAATAAAATGATACTAGTAAGTTGTCTATGTGTTGGTACGAAAGATAGCTTTTCCTTGGTTTCGATTCCTGCTCTGATCTGAAGTCAATTCTCCTATGGCACATGTTTCTCTGATGACAATGAGTCGAACAATTTTAAATTCATCCAGTTGATAACATTAGCAAGGCATAATTGTAAAACCTTTAATCCATCTGAAGTGGAGTTTTCCTTCCCATCAAGGTATGTGAAGAGTTGAACAGAAGCTCTAGTGATGAAACCAACCTATGGTCATGGAGGGTCAACAGGCACTAGTAGAAAAACACCTATTAGTCCCGGTTCGTAAGGGCCTTTTGTCCCGGTTCATGAACCGAGACTAAAGGGTCGTTATTAATACCTCCCCCCTTTAGTCCCGGTTCTAACACGAACCGGGACAGATGGGCCTCCACGTGGCCGGTGCGCCGAGCCCAGGCAGGAGGGCCTTTGGTCCCGGTTGGTGCCACCAACCGGGACCAAAAGGCATCCACGCGTCAGCATTACAGTGGCTAGGGTTTTTGTTTTTTTTGAAGGGGTGGGGGGGGGGGGGGTGGGGGGTTTTGGGAGGTTAATTTAGGTGTTTCATATATTGTGTTAGCTAGCTAATTAATAGGGATAAGTGTCCTCTCTTATGTCCGTGCTTGGTCGACGTTACGTACTATACATAGAGAGGCCCTCGACACGCTAGCTAGTAAGAAAATGAAGGGAACCATTAAGTACAGAAGTTCGTCATGCATACCGAGAGAAGTGATCGATCGACCTCTCCTTCTCCGAGAGATTGGTTGAACAACAAGTTTTCGTATTACCTATCCTACGTTACTGGCTATATACATATACAATATGTAAGATCTCTTAATTACAATCCCCTAGCAATTGAAATCAACTTCCACATGGTATTCTCCGGCTTTATTGATGACGTGGTCAAGAAAGAATCCCGCCAATTCCTCTTGAATTGCTTTCATGCGATCTTGTTCTAGGAGTTCATTCCGCATCTGCCACGTCTAATTTGAAGAAGGGGGTTAATTAATACATATATATGAATGAAACTCAACATAAATGATGGTGTAATAAAATGAAATTGTGAATATTATTGCTTACGCACTTCATATTGTCTTTGAGAGTAGCCCCGCTTGTTTTTCAAAGTCGCGGTGTGGATGAACTCGCACACGTAGTATCCACAGAAATCATTCCCTTCCTCCTGCCACAAGCACTTTACGAGAAATAGAGGTCAATCAAACTGATAATGAAGCATTATAAATGGCATTGATGAAAGTATAGCTATAGAATCGACGGGAGATGCGCGCAACTAGCTAGCCAGTAGTACTTACTTTCGGGTATGTATATCACAGCTCCTTCGGCAGTCTCGGAGCTTCTGCGGTGAACTATTTCCAAACCCTGCAAGACAAATAAAATAATTATCATTACTTGAGATATCAGGAAATGAACAAAAAGCTGCCGATATGGTGCGATAATGATTGATTGAACTTACTTGTTGAGCAATTTATTCATGTCCGCATAGGTTTTGGGATCTTTTCATCTCGAGTCTAAGACGGTTACTAGTCCCCGCTCAAGCTTAATCTCTAGAAGAACATAGTGGAAGCTGCGCACGCATGCACAACTCATCAATTACATTACTATAACCTCGCTCGAGTAATAAGGGAAACCGAATATGCACACGACAGTAACACTCACTCAAAGTTGTAAGGAAAGAGTATGGTATCTTTGTTTTGATTTTTGATCAACGATTCTAGCAAGTTGGCCTCGGCCTCTTCGGCGTGCTTTTGAATCTGAATTTCATCTATGATATTTTTGTTAATGAACCCAATATCATACATTTCTTGTTTTCTGCACTCGACGATCTTCAATCTGCATAATATATTGAGGATAATTAATTATAAATACATGCAATGAAAGAGCTGAGCTATATATAGAGAATTAATGACAAAAATAGTACTTACAGACAGTAGCAAAAGACCGTTAATTTATCGAGGGCCTTTTGATTGAAGAACGCGAAGAACACCTCAAATGGAACAGGCAACAGATCAGTTCCAACGAGGTCGTGCTCCTCTTTAATTCTCAGATACAAACTATTCGTCCCCCCAGACTCTCTGCAGGTTTTCATGTACCAATTATGGAATCTTCGCATCATCGTTGTTAGAGATTTTTCATCTTTGACGAGAGGCTTCCCGTACTCGTATCTGTGTTCGTCCACCTCCATGAAATCAGGAAGTTGATCATCAGGTAGGTAATCTGCAAGATTGCCATAACCGGCCACCGTCCCCGGAGCATTAGCGATGAAATCGCCTCTAAACACATTGAGCGGGGGGCACGATTGATTTGCTTGTTCGCCGAGCTGGGCAATTTTTTTCACAGCTGCTCGTTCTCTTGACCTTTGATGTCTGACAGTACTTCCCGACCGCTCCGCTTGGAGATATGTCTGTTCAGCAATGCGCTCATAGTTGCTTCTCGGCGGAGACTTTGCTGGTTTCCTCAGGGCATCGAGAGTGCGCTTTGCTTTCACCAGATCTACCTTCTCCTCCGGAGGTGGATGTCTCTTTGCTTTCAACCCTTCAAAGAAGTCGTCCACTTCGGCCCGCACGATCTTCGCGTTTTCCTCCTTGGTCCTCTCGTACGGTAACTTCTCTAGAGGCTTGAGAGAAGGACCGTATCTGTATTGCCTCCCGCCTCTGGCTGTACTGCTAGACGCCGCAGCAGACGGAGCGGCTGCGGCGTCTGTCTCAGCACGCGCCTCCAGTACGCTCACCCGGTTGATCCATTGATCCACCGCTGCAGGACCCGCCTGACGCCATTGTTTCCAATCGCATCTCGCCGAGACTCGGACAAATCTACCAGCTTGCTAGCCCCCCTCCTTGCATCCATTGCTTTGACCACCGCTTCCATCCATTGATACACGATCTTCTCCTATGACGAACTAAATCAACGAACCAACTCGGCCTCCTCTGAATCAATTCTGAAACCTCCGAACAACCTAACTCATGATACCACTTGTTAGAATAAATCCGAGGCACATCATCGATCATTCGAGGACCAAGCAATCACACGAGGCACGACACCGAGATTTGTTAACGAGGTTCACCGATATGGCTACATCCACGGTGCTTGACTATGGGCGCGCCTCTCCATGACACCGTCACAATACCGCACACCGGCCACCCGGGCGCCGGCACACGTCGCCGGCTCCCCCTTGCGCGCATGTGCTATTATGTTGGCATAGGTTACATCGTGTGTCTATCCCTGCTATATATGAGAGGCCTAGGATACAAGTGTCCTATCAGGACACGACTCCATATCCTATATAGACACAATACAACTACAAGTCCAATTGTAACCTACCTTGTACATTATATTCGACACAACTCTAACAGCCCCTCCATCTCCTACATCTGAAATGCCTCCCTCAGCGCCCAGATCCTCTGCTCGTCGTCACCCTCCCCCGCGTCGCCCGCCCAGGCTGCATGCTGCGCAAGCTCGAGGAACTCAGCCTCGCACAGCAGGTCGTCGCCGTCCGCGTCCGCCGGCTCCACTAGCACCCCGGCCTCTTCCCCGCGTGCTTTTCTTGGTTTCTCCTCGACGGAAACCATCTCGAGTTAATCGACACACGGATGCCACGCCACATTTTCGTATCCATTTTGTGTAGAATACTAACCTGCCCTAGTTGACCACCCACACCAGAAGAATAACCCGCAGTCCAACCCGCGACACGGCATGTCCACCACGACCACGACATCTCTCCTCGTGCCGTGAAGCTTCCATGGACCGCGTCGTGCCCAGAGTATATCTGCACCAGAAGATCTCGGAAGCCCAGGCAGGATCAAGATCAAAAACTAAAGTCTTTAAAACCTCTCTAGCGTCGACCATCCGGCATGGTTATGTCGAAATCGGGCAAGCTGAGGGCGTTGTTCGCGTCGCTGGATAGGGACGGGGACGGCCAGATCTCGGCGGCAGAGCTGCGGGGGTGCATGCGGGCGACGCTGGGCGAGGACGTGCAGGCGGACGTATACTTGCCTCTATAAACACACACGCACACACTATCCCTATGATTACCTCCGAGAGACTGAGTCGGCATATCGTCTTAAGATTGACGAAGTCACCACAGATGTCTCGTAATCGACGGAAACGTCTCCTCCCACTGAACACACATCACCGAAAATCCTGAAATAAATCCAGGATAATGCGAGCACTAGACTCGAACCCTGATGGGCTGGGATAGCACAATCCTCCTAACCATCTACCCAAAGGTTAGTTCGTGTCAATGGTTTGGTTGGGAGCATTGATGCAACTAGATGTAGTTAATTTGATGTGGACTTTGGCCTGAGTGTTATTCACATTACAAGACTCCATGGAAACGAAAAGCCCGAGGGGGCATATTGTTTACTTCAATGCAATATATCATTAAACAAAACTAACAAATTCCAGTCATCCATTCCATCATGAGTACATTGCACTGGGAGCAAATAAGGTAGTATAATTATAAGTGGGGCCAAAAGGACGAAACCAAAGTGTCCCTATCCCGCTTTCTTGTATTGATGTGTAACAAAGGAAGGATTGAATCAATCTAAATAAGCACCTTCAGTTTTATTTGTAACATTTTTGTCAATAGTCCACACCTTTAAGGTTTGCAAATAAGATGATTTTGCTTTGAGAGCATGCCAACAATGGACGGAAAAACATAATAAAACTTAAGTAGGGTCCGTGAAAGCACAATATTTTTATTATTAGATAATATTTTAAAAAATATCGATAGTTAGGAAAATTTGAAGAAAAAAAGGCATGCCTTTTTTTATATAAAGGAGGGACCCAAAAGCCGGCTCCATTGTCTACGGTGGCACAGTTGCAAACTCAGCAAGGGACCCTTTTGTGAAGAAACCAAAGTTGTTGCCTTTACAACTAGAGGACTTACAGTCATGCTAGAAGCACTCCCCTGAAAATACTGAAAATATTATAAGATCTGCAAGGAAGTGTAGCTCCTACTTGAAATGTTAACAAACTACTATAATTAATTCATCTGGAAACCAAAGTATAAGTATGTTTTCCCTAAACTCCAACCGGTTGGTTGACACATAGAGCTGAGATGGATACTGTACAACATGCCAATAACTGTTACAGGAAAAAAAATCCACAGTATTTCCAAGATCAAATGTAGACTAAAAATCAGATTGTTCAAACACAAAAGGAGAGTAGTTGGAAATGATTTGATTTGCAGCAGTAGGCCGGGCGCTAAAAACCAAACCAATGCATTTAATCACTGAGAATCATTTTGCCATTTCAAAAAGAATGAATGTCGGTATTGCGTAGGACAACAAAACAGAAGAGTTCTAAGTATGATAGAAACAACTTAACTATACGATTTTTTATTTATCTCAAAGTAAAAGAAGCACCAAAACAAAGATCTCTGGGGATAACAAGCAAGCATCAACTAGAACACTACAGGTTTGTAAGGACTACAAAAGCTTTAGAGATCAAGACTTCAACACTACAGGAAGATAAAGCATCCTCCAAACAAGATGGATGTGCTGCTCCTTGAACATATTGCTTGAGAAAATCCTAAAACCCCTAAGAAAATCACAAAACAAAAAAGCAACAAAGCCGTATACAAGCAAGCATCAACTATAACCAAACCCAACACTATAGGTTTGTACAAGGTCATTGCTACCAAAAGGCACCCCCACTAACAGTTTAGTTGCGGAAACGGCTGGTAAAACAACTCCTATCAACTCACTGACTCTGCAAAAGGCCCAACCACACTGCTTAGCATATGTTTGGTGATGAGGGTGCAAGAGGTTGCTGCATCTTGGCACTTCATAGAATCCTTGATTGCTGCAGTAGAAACATGACATGGCGCATGGGGTAAGTATGATGCTTGATGGGTTTGCACTCAAATATCACATCATTTTTGCTAGTCCATAGTGCTCACCACACATCCAAAATGCCAAACTAGAAATGTGCCATATGTCAAGTAGGAACTACTACATGTTTGAACAGAATCAGGTGTATCAAAAACATTTTTTGATAAGGAACTACTCCCTTTGTATCAAATGTGTTATATTTCAGGGGATAAGTATAAAACTTTTTTGATACAAAGGGAGTATAAAAAAATGTCTTATATTTGATACAGAGGGAGTATGTCTTTGACCAGAATCAGGTGTAGTAGTGGACCTGCTAGGCCAAGATACGAAATTTCAAACCCAGACAGTGCAATAAACAACGTCATACAGGTGAATAATTGAACATGCTTCTAATTAGGATTGATAGCTAACACTGGGCAGGTAACACTAGAGAGTTTATCCCTACACTATAGCACAACACATAATATGATTGATTCCTAGAAAAGGATACCACTTGTTCTACCAATACGCAACAACACTACAAAACTTGTTTTATTTTGTAGACATTAAAAAGTTTTAAATCCTGGCATATGGTTGCTATTAAGACTAAACATGGACACCCAAGACCAAACCTATAGCATGCAGTACAAAAAATAGCCCAGAAAGAATTACAAGAAACCATTTTCATCGACAAGAAAGATTATCACAATAACAAGATTGCGGTGGACAGAAGAACACCGCCATAAAACCGTAAACTAAACCATCATCTCGATATCCAGCACCAGTCACCCACAGCTCGATGGCGACAGAGAAACAGAGCAAGGAGTCACCTGAACCGAGGGAGAGGCAGCGATGTAATGAGTTGAGGTTGAGGAAGCCAATGATGTAGAAGGTTAGAGTACCTCACATAATCATCTGCATTTTCTGGAAAAAGGAAGATGGTGAAACAAAGCAAATTAGAGGAAAGAAAAGCTCATATTTGAAAGAATAATAAAATTATACACTCCATATAGGCTTGAGTAATATATGCACCAAGCATGGCATGTTGTTAAGCATTTTTGTAGATAGAAATAACATAAACTAGAGATCCAGAGTCAACCCATTACACCTTGTACATATCGGCATTGTGCTAGAGAAAGAACCATGCATTGCGATCGCATGGTTGCTCCTTCTTAACCCAGATTAGCACAACACTACACTATCCAGATCATACATGAACTAACAGCTTAGCTAAAGACAGAAATAGGAGTATATGGCACCTAAATATGCACCAAACATACACGTATTATGCCTAATACCATCACACGTGGAACTTAAACATGAGAGGAGTCGTGCATACCCAAAACGGAACAGATATTACGACATGTAAATAATAATGAATAGTTATCAAGATAAACAAGCCCCAAAGACCAAGAATATAACGATAGAAAGCCATGTTTAGTCCGTAACAGAAATATTTGCATGCACAAACCAAGTCACAGATTAAACTCCTCATCCACAAAACAAATCTAAAGCATAGAAGTCCCTATAGCTCACCTCACACACTACAAAGGCTTTGAATTAGAGATGGAGAGGTCATCGCAGATGCTTGGGGTGCACCATCGGATCAAGGACGAGGAAGAACACATGTTGATGAAAGGAAGATATGTTATTGCTCGCCATCTTGTTTTAGTTCCCGTCTAGGCGACAATGCCCACCAGAGGTGCTGTTCACCAAGAAAAAATGCTTAGATCAGGGCAACACCTAATGAAGAGGGCATACAAATCAGTAATTCTATTCACTTGTGGCATGAAGAAGAAGAACACAGGAAGTGTTCTTACAAGCAGAAAGTAACCAGCATGTTCAACATTGATGTTGGAACCGACACAACAAAAAGTAATTGATAGAGGTAAACTCAAGGTTCATATAGGGACTGCGGCACAAAACAATGGCATACATATGCTTACAAGAACACTAGGAATCACATAATCATGTCACTATTAGATAAATGGTAGCTAAATTAGCACTTTAGGCCTAAATCTACTAAAACAATGGCACTAGTTATTATACCAGAATTGAAAAAGGTGATAGAAGTTAAGAGATAACATGCTTAATCCTATAATACACATCGGGACTAGACAATAAACAAGCATTTTGTCATATTTGATAGCCATTAAGTTTCATCTTGGCGCTTCATTGAATCCTCGATTGCTGCAGTAGAAACATGACATAGTGTAGGGGGTAAGTTTGATGCTTGATGGGTTTGCGCGCAAACATCTCATCTTTTTTGCTAGTCCATAGTGCCCACCACAAAACCAAAATGCCAGACCACAAATGCATCATATTTCAGCTAAGGAACTAGGTCTTTGAACAGAATCAGGTGTCCAGTTCCAAGACTAACAAAAAAACAAAAGCGCAGCAACAGGACATTGGAAAAGACGATTCATGGAGGACCTGCCAGGCCAAGATACAAAATTTCAAACTCATAGGGTGCAACAAACAAACTCATACAAGTGAATAAACAAACATGCTTATAATCAGGATTCATAGCTAACACTGGGCAGGTAACACAAGAGTTTATCCCTACACTAAAGCACAACACATAATATGATTGATTCCAAGAAAAGGATAACACTTGTTCTATCAATACACAACAGCACTATAGAACTTGTTTTATTTTATAGCCATTAAAAAGTTTAAATCATAGCATATGGATGCTATAGAAACTAAGCATGGACACCATTACAAAACCTGCAGCATGCAGTACAAACAAAGAACCTGCCACCCAATTACAAGAAAACCAATTTATTGACAAGAAAGATCATCACAGTACCAAGATTGTGGTAGGCTCAAGAACACCACCACAGAATAAAAACTAAACCATTGTCTCGATGGCGAGCACCATAGCCACCACGTTATGATGGGGTCGGGGGGGGGGGAGATGAGTCACCTGAACTAAGGGAGAGGCAGGCATGACGTATCGATCTTCTTTATGCTTTAGGGTGGGTTTGTCCTACCTTGTTTTTTTTTCCGTCCTCCACCGCTGGATGGTTTCATATAAAAGCCACGAGTTCGTAGATTGTCGGTTCTTAGGTTTGATTTAGTTGCGGTTCTGCCACTCCTGTGTTTATGATACACGGCATGTTGGTGCTGTTTGACAAGGCATTCTTGGTGATGTGTTGTCTTTGGTCATTGTGTTTTTCTTTTATCTAATCAGTTTGTAAGGGGAATTTTTTTGCACATTGCATTGTTTGACTATATGGTTTATTCTATATAAAGTAGGGCGCGCCAGTCATGCAGGTTAACTGGACTTCTTGCTAGAGTGTCATAAGCTGTGGGATTCAATGAAACTTGGTGTGGGTGGATTAACCAGATCCTTCAGAATGGCACGGTTAGCATTAAATTGAACAATTCTGTGGGTCCGTATTTTCAAAGTGCTAAAGGGGTGCGTCAAGGCGACCCTCACTCCCCATTCCTGTTTAACTTAGCTGCTGAATGTCTCACAAAGATGATTAAGAATGCACAACATAATAAGCTGTTGGTTGGCTTAGCTGCGGATTTGATCCCTGATGGAGTTGCGGTTCTCCAATATGTGGATGACACAATTGTTTGTCTCGAGCATGACATCGTCAAAGCAGTTAACCTGAAGTTGTTGCTGTACATGTTTGAAATGATGTCAGGTTTGAAAGTTAATTTTCAAAAAAGTGAGATTTTGACTGTTGGGGGAGACGATGCTGTTATTAAGCAATATGCCGACCTCTTTAATTGTGATGTAGGCAGCTTCCCCATCAAATACTTGGGCATGCCTGTTAGTTACACCTCATTGAGGAACTCTGACTCGGAGTTCATTGTGTGCAAATATCTGAAAAGATTCGAAGCCTGGGTGGGCAATGCTGCCTCCATGGGAGGGAGACACACCCTTTTAGACTCGGTTGTCACCCAGCTATCACTGTATCATATGTGTATGTGGTTGATGAACAAAACTTTTATTGAAAAACTAGATAAGCATAGAAGAAAATTCTTCTGGCAGGGTTGTAACAAGAAGAAAGATATTATCTTGTGAAATGGAGCAGAATTTGCAGATCCAACGAGAAAGGTGGCCTAGGGATTAAGGACTTGCATAAACAGAACATCAGTCTGATGGTGAAATGGTGGTGGAAGCTTGAAACACAAAGTGGGGTGTAGCAAGATATTATTCATGCTCGCTACTTGCGGAATAAAACAGTAGCGGATGTCGCCCCAAGGTTTTCTGACTCTTCGAGTTGGAAAGCCCTATTGAAAGTCAAGGAGATTTATATGGCTGGTGTAAAAGTTATTACTGAATCCGGGAACATTGCTAGGGTGTGGAGCGATCCTATTAACGGACTGCTTCCGTTTAAGGATCAATATCTGCAGCTCGTTAATATATGTAATGTCCCTGAGTGTACCATTAAACAAGTGCTAAGTGTGGAGACCGACTCCTTTTTCAGGCGCAGGCTTAATCCTGCTCTTGCTGAACAATGGGTTACAATCTTAGATATAGTTAACAACCTGCGTCTTACTGACAAAGACGATCGAGTGGTTTGGAGTTTAAACCAGAATGGTAAATTTAGTACCAAATCTGTTTACAAATGGCTTGAAAAACCTCTCAACAGGTGCCATTATAAGTGGATTTGGAAGGCCAAAATTCCTCTCAAGATTAAAAATTTTATGTGGCAGCTTTCGCAAGACGCGGTGTTGACTAGACAGGTGATGCGCCATAGGAATTGGCCTGGGAATCTTGATTGTTCTTTTTGCAATGAGATTGAGACTTCCCAGCACTTGTTCTTTACTTGTCCTGTTGCAAAGAGTGGTGTGGCGATCTATTGGGGTGGCTATTGGCACCGATAAATGTCCAGATAACTATTGGCAATTCTTTGCTTGGTGCCAGTCCTTTCTTCCTGGAGAGGGCAAGTTCTATACGGTTGGACTTGCAGCCGCGTGCTGGGCAATCTGGCTCGCTCGCAATAAGGCTACGTTTGAAAAAAGCAAATCAAGTCTCCTTTTAAAATCGTGTTCTCCATGTGCTCTTTTCTTTTGTACTGGACATGACTGTCAGAAAGGTGAAGACGCTGACAAGCTTCGATTAGGTGCCGAGATGATCAGAACCAGCACACAGCACAATGCAGCTGATGAGGCTTTGCGGGGGGGGGGGGGGGGGGGCAGCCGATTGGAGGAGCTTGAAGGATCATGCAGCTGGGAGGGCCTTCTTCCTTCATAGTGGCTTTTTAGTTTGCGCTTTGTGATCTTTTGTCGTGTTGGCATGTTTGTCTCTTTTGGGTGTACTGGAGCTTGTTGCTCTTGAACTGTATGTGTTACCAGGTTTTCGCCCCATAGCGTTCGGGTCGACGACGACCGAATTGCAGTGGGTTTCCTGGTAATGCTTGAACTCGCCTTACCTCTTTCCCTCCTCCTGACTCTGTTCTCGAAACTGGTTGTATTTCTGTTGTTTGCAATGGAAAGGGGTAATGCCCGGTTCAAAAAAAAAATATAGAAGTCACGAGTTCGTAGATTGTCGGTTCTTATGTTTGATTTAGTTGTGGTTCTGCCTCTCCCGTGTTTATGATCCGCGGCATGTTGGTGCTGTTTGACAAGGCATTCTTGGTGATGTGCTGTCTTTGGTCATTGTGTTTTTCTGTTATCTAATCAGTTTGCAAGGGGAATTTTTTTGCACATTGCATTGTTTGACTATATGGTTTATTCTGTATAAAGTAGAGCGAAAGCTTGCCTCGTAAGATATGATTGATGCAGTTCCTCCACTGGCATGCTCTTTAGTTTGCGTGCATGTGTATTATTCTAAGCTAGCGGAATCTTCCGTCGACCCAGCTGCAAGCAAAGCGGAGTTGTGCCAGTCCAAGCAAAGAATCAATGGAGAGTGCCATGGACGTGTGGGCATTGAATTGGTACGTACTGGTACTATAAAAACACGACGAGCATAAGCAGCTCTCCATCTTTCCTAATTTCTCCCACGCTCCAGCCGCTGCTTGCGGTTTCATGTTGTTGTCGGAGCAACATGAGGGTGCTGAAGGAATGTGGAGACTGCGTCTGCGCCGTGCCAACCTGCCCGCCCACGACTCAACACAGGTAGCTTCAAGACTTAAAATCCTTAATATAGAACGCTCTAGATATTGTCGTAAATCGTATTCAATTTGATCGTACTTTCTAATAGATAAAAGTATACTTTTCGTTACTCAATTCTTGGTGGAGTCCAGATTTAGTTTTTCAAGTCTAAAACCAGACAATTTGCACCCACAACAATAAAAATCGGACAAGTTTAGTCCATCATCTTGGCTGACCCGGTATTACTGCTGACTCATTGTGGTTTTGACTGGTTTTTCATCCACGTGGCGGTATTTCTCTCCCCAACCTGGCCCTATCTCTTCTCCCTATTTCTGTTTGGGCATTTCATCAAACACACGATGCGTGCCTACCATCAGATGGTCCTGCTAGCTACCACATGCTGCCGTGGCCGCATCGTGGGCTGCCTACGTACTGGCCACTCGAAGCCGGCGCCGCCTTCTCACCGCTGGCAGCGTGTAACAGTGCCGCTCCAGCACTGGTAGCCCCGTGCACCTCGCCATGGCGCAGTTCCTTGCTGCCTGCCAACCTCTGTGCGCACCGCCGCTAGCCGCACCAGTACGAGCGACACGAGCGCGCCAGCCATGCAGGTGACTAAGCTGACGCCCGCGTCGTTCTGGAGCTCCCCTTCAGGAAACCAACGCCGCCTAGGTACGCATCGAGCTCGACGGTGGTCTAGCTGCTTCCGACAAGCAGCCACACGTTACTTTGCCGCCGGTGGTGCTTTCCCTCGAGCTCGCAACGCTCGCGTCCGGGGCCACATTGGTGCGCACGTGCTGTGGCAAGGGCAAGGCCGAGGTGTCGAGGTGAAGGTGGCTTCTATTGATAGGTTGGTGCACCTCACCTCGATGCCTCCTTGAGCACCCGAGCACGAGCTCCGGCACGGTGCTCAGGAGGCTTCTATGGCTGATTTGGGTGCACGTGCAATGGCGGCATGGCTCAGAGCAACTCTAGCAGATCCCGCATCCCGCCGACCCGTAAAACGTCTTTGTAGTTCGCGCAAAACCGCTTTTGCGGGCCAGCATGGGCTCGCACAGATGCAGACCCCGCATAATGGACCCGTAAAAAAGTATATTCGCGGAATATACTATTATTACGGGTCGACTTCTGCGGGTTCTGATCTGGCGCAGCTCCTCCCGGCCCGTAAAACTTAGATTTGCAACTTAAATTGATCTAGCATAATGCTTTTCTTTGCCTTTGCAACTACATTAGATACAAAAGATATCACCAAATCTTGGCTAGAATAGCAAAACCAAAGAAAACAAGAACCACAAGTATGCATTTCAGAAGATTTCCAACTTCCATAACTGCTCCCACTAATTGAAGCAATATCTTCTCCATGCACTCATTGTTGATCTGCGGATTCTTGATCTTGTTTTCTTCATTCTTCATCTTTGGTTCCAAAGAAGTAGACGTTGCTTCCCCTCTAGTTGCACATGCAGCCGCATCATTGCATTCGATTGTACTAAGGAGTGCACTAACATCTATTAAGTTTCTTTGTATCAACAAATCAATGTATTGGCCTTTCCAAAACCAAAATGAGCATCCATCGTCCTACACAAAAGAATGAGAAAGCTTGAAGTGAGCTACCGCAATTGAACTAAAGAATGAGCTATGGAACGAGCTACCGCAAGTGCACGTACCCCGTCGTTTTCGCATTTGTAGAACACCCATATGTGGTGCTTCGGCGTGCCCGAAGTGAGCCGCAGCACTTGGCGCGGGCAGTCGTCGCACTCTATGAACGGCATCAGCAGGCCACAAAGACGCTGCATGAGCGCCGAGCCCGGTGGACGGCCAGACGAGTCCATGCCAGCAAACTTTCGACGACGGCGGGCGGACGAACCGGTGCCTGCATGCGGCGATGCTCCCTTGCCTGGGCTGCGGGAGTGGCTCCCCGACCACTCCATCGCCTGGGACAGTAACCGGCGGCTTGCAAAAGCCAAATCCTGCGGCCCGCGATGAAGTGCCGCAGATCTGCAAATCTGACGGCCCACCAACGCAGGGGGGAAGGGAGGGGAGGCCTCGTGCGCGTGGCGGTCTTCCGGCGTGCTCCTGCTGGCTTCTGTTGCCGGAATCTTTGGCGGCGGCCGGCGGCGACACGTGGGGGGAGAGGAGAGGTGTTTGGTGGGTGTAAGCACGGGATGAAATGTCTCCCCCACCAACCGCTTCCGCTTATATGCAGGGCACCGCAGCCGCGATGGGAAAACCCGTGTTTTCCCGGGTTGGGGTCGGGATTTTGCCACGCCCCGTAAAATTTTGTGCGGGTTGGGGCGGGATGCGGGGTCTGATCGGGCTGGTTTTTTCGCCCCGACTCGTATTTTGACTGTTATTTAAATGGTCGGGGCGGGATGCGGGGTCTGCTAGAGTTGCTCTCAGGCTGCTGTATGCGGCCGGCCCGCCCTTCCACCGCCGTATCCATGCCGCGCAGGCCAGCTTTCCAACTATCGCCGCGGCCCCCGCGAGTTGCTACTGGCCGCCAGCCATGGGATCTTGGAAGGCGGCTGCTAGACGTGGGGGTTGAGCACCATGACAGGCGGGATGGACGAGATGACAAGCACCTAGGCATCGGCTGCCTACGAAGTGTTCGATGAAATCCCCGACTCCAGTAAGATGAAGATGATGAGGTGGATGTTGTGTTAGACTTACGAGTCAAAACCGGGTTGACTCAGCAGGGAAACAACCTGAAGGACTCGGTGAAGGACTAGTAAACCCTGTTTTAAAAGTTATAAGGTGCGAGTTATCTAGTTTCAAAGTTTAAGGGCTAAATTTGGACTCCACCAAAAGTTGAAGGATAAACAATATACGTTTCTCTTTTTTAAGGGGGATTATCCAATTTGACCGTATGTTTCCACAGAGCACTTATTTACTGTTGTAAATGTTATTAGCATCTTTTTTTTTTAGAAAAGGAGGATGACCCCGGTCTCTGCATCTGGGCGATGCATACGGTCACTTTATTAATTATTCTCATAAGACCTTGCAAAATCAATACAACAGTAAGACTAAAGCCGCCGTCTAAGCAACAAACTGTCGCTACGCCTATCCAGTTGATGAAGCGGCGTAGATAGCCTGGGCCTAATACCAAACAGACATCGCAGCCAAGCCTAACATCTAAGATTGATACCCCAACCTAGCCACTTGCTGGGTCTGGGGCACACACTGGTCCGGCGTGCTCTCAGAGGCTGCCGCCGCCAACTGCCACCGCTCCATCTTCAGAACTGTACTGATGCATAAACTTGCTCGGTCCAGCTATCGTCGACGCCACCACAGCACCCAACGACACCTCCTCCCTGCGCGCAAACAACTGAACGCGTCGTGGCCGCCACTGATACACCTCAGTGTCATGCTGCCAAGTATCACCAGCCCACACAGCTTGAAGTCCTTGGAGATCTGCCGTGCGTAGCACCTGCAGACCAGGCATGACCAAGCGTAGCACCTGTCGCTCAGGCATGACTTGACATCTCCATCGAAGCTCCGTGCAAGACGAAGCCGCTCCACCTTCTGCCTCTGACTTCCAGTGTTGTTCCACAAACGATGCTCCCAAGAGAGAAGCGACACCGCAGTGCCGCCATCGTCCGATCTAGAACACCAGATCCTAGGGTTTCCTCCGGAGCAGCACGAGTGGGTTGACAGTAGTTACACGACGATGCCTTCATCAAGGTAATGGCATAGAACGCCGCCATCGCCTACCGTCGGTTCGGTTTTCACCGGCAACCATGTCTCCCCAACTCGCAGCCGGGACTAGATGATGGATCTCAAGATCCGATCACCAAGCTTCTGGCCGGCCACCGCTGACGAAGAAGATGACCACCACCACTGGCTACACCGGCCAGAACAGATCTGCCATGGGTGCCGCGAAGCAGTCCACCAGGCCCTCGACGCCGCCGCCGATCTAAAACCAGATGACATGCCGCCGAAGACCGCATCGCGCCGCCGCCCGATCCAGGCCAGCCGCCGCAGCAGCTGCCCTTGGCCCGAGGCAGGGCCGACCGCCGCTGCCGTCGAAGCCAACGCCGTCACTTCTAAATCGGCCGCACCTCCACGCATGTTGGGGTCCCGCCACCCCTGAGATGCGGGAGGGAGGAAGAGCCCCCTAAGACAACCATCCTTCTCTAAATAGCCCAGATGTATGCACATTATGGCTATGGCAGGACGCTCCATGCTTACACGTGATGCGAGTCATCTGACCAAAGCCTGATGCATATCGCTAGATCCTCCCGATCCAGCAAATCACATCGCCGCCAAACCATGCGATCCCGCTCCACTGCTGCATTCGCGCGAAGACCACCACACCAACAAGACATCGACCACAGCGGCGCTAGCAGATGCATGGTGGGAGACCATAGACCGTCAACACGGTCATCAGAAGGCCAGCCATAAGCCCATAACACGACGTGGACATCACCGCTGTCACTCCACACCGTCGTGTACCAACTTGCGACATGCACACTCCACACCGTCGTGAACCAACTTGCGACAGGCACCACGTCCCTAGGGCCATTTCCCCGGCATCCTCTATGTGAATTAATGACGCCCAGAATGATGTGGGCCGGTAACGGCATCTCCAATGCCGACCCATAAATCGTTCACATACGTCCGGACCACGTTGTCCAGACCTGTTTTGCCATCCCACGGCCTAGGGCAAGCCGTCCGCATACTTCCACATATGCCGACGGTGACTGTCGGCATAGTTATGTCATCGGCATAGTGGGACATATGCCTACAGCGGCCGTCGGCATAAACGTGGGCCCGGCAACCCGGTGGGGACGAGCGTTTGATGCCGTCATAGCTATGCCGACGACACTAATGGAGGTCGTCGGCATAGCTATGCCGATGGCAAAGCCGTTGGCATAGGCTTGGTCCACGTCCTCGATTCGCGGCACGTGCCAGGCACACCTCATCGATCCGGGGCATAGCTATTTGATTAACTTAAATGGCATATCTGTGTATTGTCTATTTTTTTAGTTTTTATCTCTTTCTAAATTAAAATTTCATTAACTTATCTAGACATAAGCATTCATAAATTATATATTGATTTGGTGTAGAATTTACCATAGATTATGAATATGTAGTTTGTATTTTTTTCGAGTATGTTAGTAATGTGACCTCATGTTTTTTGTATATAGGTCCCTATACTTTATTAAAATCACAAAAAATTGATAATTACATCTATTTTGACAAGTTTTATATGTTTTTTCAATAAGAATCTTGAAAGTGCTAGATCCACCGGTCAACGGTGCCAGGGTTAGTCATGAGGAGCCTATCACAACCAGGTGAAAAGGTCCATCGGCAAATCTCGTCTGGTGAAAGTCAAAGGGCTAGATCCGCCGGTCAACTGTGCTAGGGTTAGACGGAACGGGGTACTTGGGGGGTAGTTGGGCCGTCGACATACCTTAGTGCCAGGCTGCACCAGTTGTCGACACATGGCAGAACTATGCCGACGGTCTGGCCGTCAGCATAGATATAAAACTATGCCGACGGATTGGCCGTCGGCATAGCTGTACCACGTGTCGCCCTTTCATTGATCAGAACATGACGACGGCGCCGTTAGCCGCCGTCATACGTAGAAGTTTGCCGATGGGTGTATGAAGGGCGTCGGCATAGGCCTCTATGCCTACGGCTTTTCTACGCCGATGGCCCTGCCCAGCTACACTGACGTACAAGTTGCCGACGACCCTATGCCCACGGTTGCCGTCAGCATAGGCCTATTCCGACGGGGTTTGTGCCTATGCCGACGACTGCGGGCTGTCGGCATAGAATGTCATTCCGGTAGTATCTTCTTTAAATGGCATGCGTGGGGTAAGATATGCATATATTGAGTAGATCAACTTTTGTTCCATGCGATATCTAGCCCTTTTTTTTAATGAAAGGGTCTCCCCCGCTCAACTTTTTAAAACATGGTATAATCGAAGTCGCTCACATACACGAGCATACACCCTCTATACCCCTATGAGCACGTCCGAGAGACTGAGCCGGCACATCATCTTGAGATTAACGAGGTCGCCACAGACGCCTTAGTAGTCGACGGGAACATCTCCTCCGTTTTATATATGAAGCAAAAATAAAACAACAGAGTTCTCAGGCCAGGCCTTTTGCTTTTAGCCTTTTAGAAACCAGGGCCGGTCCTGAGATTTCGGGGGCCCGGGGCGAACTAAAAATTGGGGGCCCTTAATATACAAGTCATTATAATATACGTATATATATAAAGTTATCTAAAAAATAGTGTATATATAAATTACTATCAGTAACACTTCAATGCATCTAAAATCAGTATGCGTATCAAATAATTTATAGATATTACCTTAAAATTTTCTTCTAACATTCCTCGATGCAAAGTCGCTTATGATAGGGTCGATGTTAATATCATCCAATAATTTCTTCTCGATGCATAATATAGCCAGACCATTTAACCTCTCTTAAGTCATTGTTGACCTCAAATAATTCTTCAATAATTTCAACTTCAAAAAGCTTCTTTCGGCCGATGCGACCGTCACAGGCACAGTACATAAGATGCGAGGCAATAGAGATATTAGGATAGCAGTTGACTTCTCTCACTTGCCCGAAAATCTCCATAGCAGACATTACGCCATCTGGCAAAGTTAATCTCATAATCATAATCTCTAATTCAGAAATAAGATCATATACCTCAATATGAGATGAATCATTAAGAGAGAAAGTTTCTGCAAATTTTGTGCAACATTCTTCAAGTTCATTGTCACTTAATGATTTCAGAGTGCCCGAGCTCAATAAAAATCTGAATATATCTTTAAACACCAGCGTTTTGTGTGTGTCAATTTCTCCACTTCCTTCTTCTTTTTCCTTTTGCTGCTACATGATGGATAATTCCTCTTACTGGAGGACTTCATAATAACACACACAAAATGCTGAAAATAAAAAAAATTGTTCTATCAATTGTTGAACATTGCCGGCTATCCATCAAAGGATTTTTCTTGTATCAGTATTATATCAATATACCTCAATACGTGATGGAGTGATGGTCAAACTTCAGTGCGTGCGCGTATATATACAATACAATACACAGGGGATTGCACAGCGCCTAGAGTTTGCAAAGGATTGAGAAGAGAACAATTGAGCAGATGCGAAAGGGGGCCCCGGAATTGAAATCAGTGGCGAACATATACAGATTACGAAGGAAATTACCAGGCGGCGGCAAGGCGGGAGTGCGTGCGTGCAGCGTGCGTGTACGGCGGCGTCGGCGGACATCAACTATCGCTGGGACCTGGGTGTTGCGTGACTCCGCGTGATGAAAGAGTCTAACAGAACAGGAAAGGAATGGTCCAGGCCGCTGATTGATCGCTTTTTTCTTACGTGAAAGGAAATACCGCTGATAGCTCAAAACACTCGATCGCTGGGGATCGGGGAGATCGGGCTGCTGGCCTGCTGCTCCCTAGCGCGCGCCTGCCTGTATGGGCCATAGGCCTATAGGCTACGTACATACCCTTCGGGGCCCCTGGATTTTGGGGGCCCGGAGCGGCCGCCCCCCTGCCCCCCCACAGGGCCGGCCCTGTTAGAAACCAATGTTAAATGATAGTATTACCTTCGTTCCAAAATGTAGGACGTTTTGGTAGGCTTAAGTATCCTACTAAACTGTCCTATATTTTGAATGGAGGTAGTATCACTTTCCAGCCCAATGCTTGACGCAAAGTTTGTCGCCCTCAAACACTTACGCGCTGACGTTTGCTCTATATATAATCCTTTTCGTCCTTTCTAACTTTTGTTTCGTAAAACGTATCAGCTCAGTGGAGCATGTCCAGCAACTCTGGAAGGAATGGGAGATCCAGTTGCTCGTGCTAGCGAGCTTCTCCCTTCAAGTCATCCTCCTCTTCTCTGCAGCGTTCCGGAAGCGCCACAGCTCCCGCGTGCTGAGCGCGCTGTTGTGGCTGTCATACCTATCGGCAGACTCCATCGCGGTCTTCGTCCTCGGACGCCTCGCCGCCCACACTAGTGACCCACAGCACCAGCTTGTGCTATTTTGGGCGCCCTTCCTGCTGCTCCACCTTGGCGGACAGGACACCATCACCGCCTTCTCCATGGAGGACTGCATGCTGTGGAAGCGCCACCTGCTGAACTTCACCATCCAGGTGGCACTGGCCATTTACATCGTCCGCAAGCAGTGGCACGGAGGCAGTCAACTTGTAGCTCCCATGGTACTAATGTTCATCTCTGGAACTATTAAATATGCTGAGAGAATTAGGGCACTCAGGAGAGCAGGCTCAAGGAGCAGCAGCTTCAATGCCGGTGGGAGGCATCTTGCCTCCGGCTTGAGCAGATATTATGATGGCCTGCTATCAATAATTTCTGAGAAGAAAGAGGAAAATTTCGAACATGTGATGGATGTGACCTGCGGGGGCTTCTTTATGAAGTTTGATTTTTTGATGGACGTAAATCCTCCATTTAGCGGAATTGATTTACAGGATTTAAGGATTGCAGTTGCAGAAAGGATTCACAGGTTTGACGATGGAGCTAGTGATCTAGTGTACAAGATTGTTGAGATTCAACTCTCACTGGTACATGACTACTTGTACACCAAGTTTGGACGGGTCACTGGTGTGTTACATCGACTCATCACACTTGTCCTAACCTCTACGGCTCTCGTTTTGTTTTTGGAAGCCAGGGTTGATCATCAATTGCAGGGACTAGTCAACTACAGTAGAGCTGATGTTACCATATCTTACATATTGCTTGTGGGCGCTGTCACAATGGAGATATCCTCTACCTTCATGTGGTCCCTGTTATCATATTGGCCATACATGCCAATTGCATATTGGCGGACATTTGATTATGACAAAATCTTCCATTGTGTACCCAAGGGTCTCCATCCAGGAAGCAGAATGGAGTGGTCGGGGAAGATGAAACAGTATAACATGCTTGATGGATGCATCCAGGAGATACAAGCTGGCCGACTGGAACGGATGATGGGCAGTATCGGCATCAAGCGGGATTACACAACACATGTCGTCATATCTCCTGAGGTAAAGAAGGTGCTACTTGTAAAACTGCTTGAGATAAAAACCAATGCACCTGGTGGTGGGGGATTGTCCTCCAGCAGCTTCCGTGGCCAATGGTCTCAATGGTGGGCTGCGCTCCAGACCAAAGATTATCTTGGTGCAGGTCAACAATCTGAAAGTGCAGCTCAACGGGCACTTCAGTTAAGCAACATCCAAGGTTTGGCTTTTGTGTCAAGTGTCTATCTTTGGCACATGGTGACTGATATATGCTTAGTGGCCGATAAGACTGCCAGTGCCTCCGAATTCAGAAGTTTTAGCCAAGCATTGTCCAATTACATGATGTATCTTGTCGCCAAGTGTAATGTGATGCTTGATAGCTGTGCGTATCATGTGCTTCATAAAAGTCGACATAGTTTGTTGTGCACTCGTCCTGCTATCGTTGCTGATCGGAGTGCGTTCCTCCAGAAAGTCTATGACGGTGTCTACCATGGTTCCCGTGCACTTGACCAAGCTCGTGAGGTCTCCTTGGAATTGCTTAGGCCCGAAGGAGCAGCTTATCGGTGGGAGCTGATTGCAACGGTATGGGTGGATATGCTATGGTACATTGCTCGTAATTGTGGGGCTGAATTCCACGCCAAACATCTAATCACTGGCGGGGAGTTCGTTAGTCATGTCAAAATTGTTCTGGTTGTTCTAGGTTTTTCCTTCCATGAGTATGAAGAGGTCGAGCTAGCCTGACATACATTTCTTTCCTTACTTTGGAAGCTTAACTGTTACTGTTATGCCACGTGAGGGCCAGTATGGTTGTAATTTATTAGAAAAACTCCATTAATATATTGATTGTATATTTTGGAACTTATTAATAAAATGGTACTAGTAAGTTGTCTATGTGTTGGTACGAAAGATAGCTTTTCCTTGGTTTCGATTCTTGCTCTGATCCGAAGTCAATTCTCCTATGGCACGTGTTTCTCTGATGACAATGAGTCGAACAATTTTAAATTCATCCGGTTGATAACATTAGCAAGGTATAATTGTAAAACCTTTAATCCATCTAAAGTGGAGTTTTCCTTCCCATCAAGGTATGTAAAGAGTTGAACAGAAGCTCTAGTTATGAAACCAACCTATGGTCATGGAGGGTCAACAAGAATGATCAAAACGTTATTAGTGCTCAAGAACTGGAAACTCCCAGAAAAGAAATACCAATCCCATGCTCTTCGGTGGTTCTTACGCTTTGAAAGGAATCCTTCCAACGCTTTCCTCCGAGGTGGTGTTCAGAAATGACATACAATCTCTTGTTGACGCATCCAATTTTTTGCTACCTGTCATATATTATAGGTGAATAAACTGATTTTTGTTCAGCAAAAATGGGAGATCTGATGTTTTAGAATGGCCTTTCCCCGACTAGAGAAGGAGCTTGGTATGGAATGGAGACGTGCACTCACTACAAGAAATATGTTAATCCATGACGGATTTCTTATGACAGATTCACAAACTGTCATTGATGGCCCGGTACAGCCTGCCAGGCCCGCTAAAGCCCGCCTAGGCACTCCCATATAAAATCTAACCCTAATACCTTGTTCCTCGGCTCGTGGCTAGACCCTCGTCCCGATTCCTCATCGTCTCCAACGCATCGGCGCCACCCACCACCTGTCCGCCTCCATCATCTCGCAGCTCGCCGCCGGCCCTCCCCCTTCCCTCCTCCTACCTCGCAACTCTGGCAGCTGCCAGATCCGTCGGCTCGGTCGGGTGAACAGAAGAACAAGACGACCGGTGGGGGTAGGTGGGCTGCCTGGCTCGGGTGGGCGAGCCGGGGGGGGGGGGGGTTCCTTCTTTGTGTATTTTTTTACTCTTTTGCTTTTTTTCCTTAACTTTTCTGTTTTCCTAAACTTTTTAAAACCAAAACAGTTTTATAATTTATAAAACTTGTACCTAATGTAGCTTAATAAACTTAGGCCACTGCCACTTTTAGGTGAGGTTTAAATAAAATAGTTTAGTATTTTATAAATTAAAAAACATTTAAACAAATTTTTTAGCCACTATTTTAGTTATCTTAGGTCATTTAAACACTTTGCAAACTTGTTGGTTCACAACCATAATTAGAAATGGAATATTTGCCACATGATCGAGATTTTAGTTTTAATGTTTGAAAACCTTTACCGTTTGACTCCATTTTAAATTTGAATTTCGAGCGGGTTTGAATCAACGCGAGTTTATCAACAGTAAATGTGGTGACATGATGTCATTAGTAGAGAGTTACTGTAGCTTAATTATCCGGGCGTCACAGACTCTCAAGTGTAAACCATATGACCCGAGTGCGTATTTAGTTACTCCAGATTTGAGCGTGGCTATATGCCAGTCGATTGAAAATAATATAAGGGTCAGTCTTGGAGCGTACTCACTGCACCTAGGCTAGTGGCGTAGCCAACCTGATGTGCTAGGGTGGTCCCGTAATAGAAATATTACATGAATTTTGTTTATTTTCACGGAAATGATTTTTTTACTACACTGTGCATGAGCTATGGTGGAATTCTAGGGTGGTCCATGAACGACCCTGTCCATCCGCTAGCTACGCCAAGCTATGCCCAAACTACTAGTGATACGATGGTAGCTAGTTCATTCAACGGTGTTTATTTTCTTTATGTACGTGCACGTTAGTGGCTGTCGGTGCAACGTGTGTGTGCATGTGTAGAGTATGCGTGCGCGTGTGTGAGAGATGGAAAATGTGACACCACTAATATATGTACTCGATCCTTAAATTCCGTGTTCATGAAATGAATTAGTAGCATTGGAATCATCCTTCTAGAAGAAATGAAATAAAATAAATTTATATCTATATCTATACTACTATTAAAAAAGCAAACATCAATCCCCCTAAAGCCACACGGTAAACTATACACAGGTTTACCAGGACCCTCGGATCAAATTAACTTAAATACATCCCACCATTCATAATGCATCAATAGTCTGTTACCGAGATCAACGTCTCAGATCAGATGTTCTACCAACCAGACGCGGTAGTCTGTCAATCCTCGTAGCGCTCCGCGTCCCCAATCCCCGCAATCCCGCAGGCAGTTCACAGATTTCCAGATTGACTCCACCCGAAATCATGCCACAAAAACGGATCCGCAGCAACTTGCACGGCCCCACCTTCCTTCCCCTGATCCCCTCCTCCCGTGTGCTTCCTTCCCCATCGCCGCGAGTCGACCCGTCCTCTGGTCGTCGCCCGCCGTACAGCAAGCCGCCGCCGACCTCCTCTGCTGGTAAGCTGCGCAAGCTGCGCTCAACGCCCTCAAACTCCTTCTCTCTCCATCCCCTGACTAATATATCTCCCTCTCTCCGTTCCGCGCTGCAGGGCGCCATGGCATGGAGCAGAGCTCCGTCAGACCACAAGCGGATCTCCCCCCTCCCCCCCCCTTCCTCCCGCGCGCAGCATCCGTCGTGTCCGCCTTGGCTAGCCGTAGTGCGCATCTGTCCCACCTCCCAGCCAGCCCTGCCGCCCTAGGTATGTGTTCGATATTTTTTCTCTGAAGGCAGAAGTTGTACACTGATACTCCCTCCGTTCCGAATTACTTGTCGCGCATATAGATGTATCTAGATGTATTTTAGTTCTAGATACATCCATTTCAACGACGAGTAATTTGGAACGGAGGGAGTATGTCGTTTCAACCATTGGGTACCATTCCGATGAAGGTGATTTGGCTCTTCCAATCTGTTTGAGAAGCAAGCAGATGAAGCATAGGAGCGACGTGATACTCCATATTCCCAGTAAATATCATGGTTAATGTTTTTAATATTAGCATCTCATAGCAGTGTCCAATTACTTACGCCTAATCTTATTCATATATAGTAATTTACTGTAACGTACAGAACTTTATTCATATATCAAGACCACTTTGTAGTGTTTGCTTACTGTTTCTTTTGTCCTGTTAATTGGTTGATATTGCTACTAGATGATTATCTATCCATTCAACATTGTGAGTTTGT
The DNA here is from genome assembly GCF_018294505.1 of Triticum aestivum. Lineage (NCBI taxonomy): Eukaryota > Viridiplantae > Streptophyta > Magnoliopsida > Poales > Poaceae > Triticum > Triticum aestivum. The sequence continues at coordinate 804,421,423 of NC_057801.1, read as the reverse complement.
GACTGGCCTTTTTTTCTCTTCCGTTATATGAAGAACCTAATTGGTGAAGCTAATTGTCAAATCTGCCAGAAAAGCTTCGGCACCATTGCAAATGGTATGTCCAGATTATACATAGAACTGCAAAATTTATGAACAGATGTGTTGGCATTATGATTGCGATGACATTTAGAATGTGTAGGGTTCTTGTTGGCCGGGCACAGGTAGAGCGACCAACTTGTCAGTTGTCTGAACTATCCGAACAGTAAACTTGAGTTGATCTTGGGCTGAAGCGCTAGAGGGTAACAAAATAAATTTCGTGAGTTATTCAGGACTTCAGGTTCGTACACATTGTTGCCCCTCGGGTGCTTTTGTGCAGCAATCTACCCGTCCATTGGCGTGGATCTTCATCTTACTTAACATCTTGCTAAATGTAGCGTCTTTTCTAAAAAGAACATGTGTAGTGTAAAGTAAGGACACTTCATAGATTCACATGCTATCTGCAAGTGCCTAAACTAAACAAAGCTTTATAGTGCCCCTCTGTCTATAGCAAGCAGCCTAGAACAACAGATCGTTTGTCTTTTACGAAAAGAGTGATGAGTGGAACTTGAGCTTAATCTGAATGTTTAGTATGTGTATGTGGCAGTGGTAGATATGCAGATCAGCATATGGTTCTGCTGGAGAAGACACAAGGCTTGAAGGGAGAATGGGAGACAAGAGAGTGCTGATTCAATGGCCCTCATTTTAGCGCGCAATTTTTTTTGGAAGACGCATTTCAGAGCTGGAAATACGACGGATCATCCCCACAGATCCCTCTTTAATAATAGTATAAATATCTAAAAACTTACTTTTTAGTCCAAATTTGACGTAAAACCCTTGTTTGATGCGTCTCTCACATCACTCATCCGAAAAAGAGTGATTTCTTCCCTAAAAAATATTAGAGAGCTTGGCATTGTATAATGTTTGCAGTTTTAAAATATTTGCATCAAACTTTATTTCCCGTCTGTAATTCTGTTCTTCCACCCTGCAGATTGTTCTTATATGTTGCATAACACTAGCAGGAGTACAACAGAAGGGAAGTGGCAGAGAGGGAATGACAGAGGCAGGCCTAAGCATGTTCCTTATATTCTTCTATCTCCTATTTATTGCATGGTATGAAATTTGGATGAGAAAATAATACAATAGATGGTGTGTGGAACATCACAATCTGCATTTTCAAAAGCTTCTTGCAAATTGAATTTTACCGCTCCTGCATTCATGAAAATTTATGAATAGGGCAATCATTTAAGTTTTCTTCCAAACGTTGTGATGTATCAAATTCATGAATTGGACAGTCTTTCAACACGATAATAAGCATATGTATTCCTTTTCTCAATATATTTTAAATATGCTAATATTGTTGGATGATGTTGAATTTAATTGGTTCTGTTCTATATGTTTTATTCAGATGTTGTATTTGCTAAGAATCTGTCAGTCGTGAGGTCAGTGATGTATGGTTTCAATGTGGGCAAACTGGAACAGTGAAAATGTTCACTATGGAAGTTGTTCCAGATAATAGCTGTGTTAGTTGATTTAATCAAGAAGTGTTACTGAACCAGTTCTATTTAATTTAGCATACTTGACATAGTAATGAGCATATTTTAGCAATGGGATAATGACATCCGAACTTCTGTTTCACTTGCATCTTGGTTAGGGTCACCATCATGAGTGGGCATTTGCTTACTGGGCAAAGGAGTAGAACCCACATATGGTTGTTTGACCATGCTGGAAGTGACCACTTTCCCAAAACTGAATTAGAAGGAGAGAGGTATAAGGAGGCAAAGTTCATCGACAAGTCACTGTCTGCACTGAGTGATGTTATTGCTTCCCTTACCTTCAAAACGCCCATGTACATGTTTGTTCACCTTCGTTTTTGTTTTGTACAATCACTGAAACTGATTGTGTGCATGCAGCAGTTCATTAGTGCCTATTTAATTGATTATCCATGACAAAAATAGCTCTTTGTAGTGTTCTCTATTCTTGAGGCTGTCGAAAACTCAATGCTTATAAAGAGCAAACTTTTAGTGTGACCATCAATGGATTTATTTTATAGATTGCAGTGGCTTTGCCAAAGTATCAAGGCAACCATTCAGATGTTGGCGACAATGAGGCATTAAGAAAGAAGAGTGCATATGTGGCTTTGTCTAACTTGTCAAGACCAGGCTCACGCTATTGCTCATATCTTGCTTGTTAAAATTCACATCTTCTACACGTGATAAGCAAGTTGCACTGATTTTTCCAAGTGCATTCCCAGTATAGTAGTATCTTTCTTCAGATGCATCATTGTATTTTTATAAATGCATGTTCCAGTGTAGTACTTCTTTGTTTTCCAAATGCATGTTCTAATTCAAATAATTAGTTTCAAGGTGCGGCCATCATATGTCATCAGGATCATTCTTAACCTGAAAAATTTTACTCCCTCCGTTCCTAAATACAAGTCTTTTTAGAGATTCATATATGGACTACATACGGAGCAAAATGAGTGAATCTACACTCTAAAATAAGTCTATATACATCCATATGTAGTGCATATTGAAATTTCTAAGAAGACTTATATTTAGGAACAGAGGGAGTAGTTTTGAGTTGTAATCAAGTTAGATAGCTTTTAGTTCGCACAACTTCATTGTCTGGTTATTCTAGCTTTACACATGACATTGTCTTTTTTTGTATCTTTTAGAGAAATAGAGGAGGCACAACCAACTAAGAATCATGTCAGGTGAAAGGTACAAGCTATTGTCACATGGATGCGCACATGGTGGTTATCCTAGGGCATATGGTAGTTTTTTCGATAGAAGAATTAAAGGCGTAGCATTACGAGAGATATGTGACTGGACTTTTTGTGTATGCTCAATTACCCATTGTGTACTAAATTTTCTGCAATTCAACTCGTGAGTTGTGATCAGATTTAAAAGGGGATTTAATTTGTTTCGATTGAATATGCGCGTCCTAATGAAAAAAATTCCTCGGATATAACGTGCGTTGCACGTGCACATTTACTAGTAATGATAAAGTTTGCATACAATTTAGACAAAAAATACGTTTTTTGTAATATACAAGAATAAGCATAATAATGGTATTTTCGCAAAAAAAATCTAAGAAGGAATGGTTTATTAGCATGTGCATTGCCCTTAATTAAAGAAGAAAATAAACCAAAATAATAAAGTTTTGTAAGACAGAATGGATTAGTGGTATTGGTATTACCCTTCCAGAAGAAAGAAAATGAAAAAAAGAATGAATTTTTTTTGCACAAAATTACATGGAAATTACGCGTTTTCATAATATGAAACAATAAGTGCATAATAGTGGTTTTTTGAAAAAATAAATTTCAAGGAAAGAATCAATTATTTGTGTTGGTATTATTATTAAATAAGAAAGAAAATAAAATAAGAAAATAAAAGCAAATGATGAATTGTTTTGCACACAATTTCTAATGAAATTGCATAATTTCTTAAATGCAAAAATAACCGTATAATAATGCAAATTTTGCATTCTAGTGTAATTTTCTCACATCTGGTATAATACTTATGTGTATATGTACAACCCCCCCTACCCCTAATATTCACAACACACATAAAGGAAAAAACGACTAATTAAAAGATTAATTGTACTTGATAAACAATAAAAAAAAGTCAAACTGAAATGTGTATATTTATGTTTTCTGTAGTTTTTAAATTAAAAGATTAATTGTACCTTACATGTCGAAATAGAACGTATCTCCACCAATGATGTCATCTTCCGCACAAGCGCGCACGCGCACACACACACGCTCAGAACCAAGCACACACAGAGACATGCACATGTACATGTACACGGACATGGTGGCAACACACGCACACTATACACAACACCTGCACCTGCACAACACCGGCACATGCATGACACACACGCACACACACAAAATCTGACACTAAAAAGAAGGAAAAAATCAATTACCAGTTGAAAAAGAGGTAATATCACTGAAACACATAGAAACTTGCATTGCATGTTCAGCTTGGTGTTAAAATTTTAAAAATATGGTATTGAAACATAACTCAAGCGTGCAGATACGGTCACGAACGCGTATGCTGGCATATCCATGTGTATGGCCCCACTTGTCATTGAGTGAGGACCCTGGACCTATGCATTTTTGTGTAGGACACACTCGTATTTTTCATTTGCCAAAAAATCCAACTACGCAATACACTTGCACAAAAAGTCCTAGAATTTATATATACACACACAAAAAGGGTACCTCCAAGCTCTAACCAGACACCCACTTTTAGATCAACTGCTCGTATGGCCACTCCAGCATTCACATTTGGATGTGTAAACTGGAGAACAAATTTATACTCTCACCATTCCTAAATTTTTTCTTTAGAGATTTCAATAAAAAATATATACGGATGTATATAGACATATTTTAGAATGTAGTTTCACTCATTTTGCTTCGTATATATGTAGTCCGCATTGAAATGTCTAAAAGACTTATATTTAGGAATGGAGGGAGTATATTAAGCGAGGATCATGTGGAGCTTATTTGGGATACAGATACTGTGACCCATTTTGCACGCGCTATCTTTTTAAGATATTTGTAAAACATAAGAAATATGATTATTTTCAAATATTTGTGTGTAAAAATATTATACATACACAAGTTGATTAGTAAATAGGAACATTTTAGTATAAATTGTGTATTATCTATTTTTTAATAAAACTTAAATAATATTTTTTTTAAATAAAACACTCAAGATAATCTTTTAAATATTTGTAAAACGTAAGTAATAAAATGATGTTCAAAAAATATTTTTTGACCCCTTTTGGTAAAAATAATCAGTTACTGTCTGAGCATCATCATTACAAACTTTGTACTAGTGCCATATGACAATCGAATGAATGAATGAATGAACGAACGAACGAGCGAAAGAGCTATATGCAGACGAAACTAGGGGTATATGCTTGGGTCCAGGCGCGAGGTAGCTAGCTCATCGTGATCTTGAACTCGTCGAAGCTGAGCACGCCGTTGCCGTCGAGGTCGAACCGGCAGATCATGGCGTGGCAGTGTGGCACTCGCTGGCGCCCCGCTCGGCCCCGAGCCTGACGAGCATCCGGCCCAGGCTGGCCGGCGTGATGCACCCCTGCCCCTCCATCTCGTACATCCCGAACGCCTCCCTCAGCGCCTGGATCCTAAGCTCATCGTTCTCCTCGTCCGTACCCGCCCAGGCCGCCTGCTGCGCCAGCTCGAGGAACTCGGCCTCGCACAGCAGCCCGTCGCCGTCCGCGTCTGCCGATGCCACCAGCGCCTAGGCCTCCTCCGCCGGCATATCCTCGCCCAGTGTGTCCTGCATGCACCCCCACAGCTCCGCCGCGGAGATCCTGCCGTCCGCGTCCCTGTCGAGCGACGCGAACAGCGCCCTCAGCTCGCCCGACTTCGTCGCAACCATTCTCTCTGGATGGACGACTATAGACAGGCTCAGCCTGGGCTTCCTAGGTCCTGAGGTGCGGGTGTGCATATATATACTCTGGGCGCGACGCGGTCCATGGAAGCTTCACGGCATGAGGAGAGATTCCGTGGTCGTGGTGGACATGCGGGTTATTCTTGTGGTCTGGGCGGTCAACCACGGCATGCAGGTCAGTATTCTCCAGGAAATGGATTCGAAGCTTTCGCGTGGCGTCCGTGTGTCGATTTATTCGAGAAACAAAGAAAAGCGCGCGGGGAAGAGTGTTTTGTTTCCCGAAAGATGAGCGTTGGTTGCGCGTGCGTGCGGTCCGACTTGGCAAAAGGGGTCGGCGTCGGTTGGCGTCGCGTGTAGTCTTCTGGCCGTCCCCGCGTTCGCTCGCGTGCGTGGGTTCCTACGCAAATTCGTTCCATGTCGGCATCGTGCCACTGCTCTTTTTTTAGACAAAAGACGTAAAGCCCGACTTCAAATTAGTGAAGCCATCAACCGGCTAGGATATAATAGTGCTGATACAAAGGCGAAAGCTTGAAGAAAAACTGAAAGAAAAAGGCGGCGTGCACACATATTACAGAGCTAAGCAGAGCAATGGCGAGCAGGGCGCCACCACAGCGAAAACAGGATCAAGCTGCCGGAGAACTCTACGCAAGCTAGAACAGCGGAGCAACTGCAATCAGTAGACAGCACAAGTGAATGCAGAGAGGACCCGTGCTGCATGGAGAAAATCATGGCTCCAGATCTGGCCGCCCCGAGCCTTGCCGGAGGGGAGATCCCATCGCCCCTACGTCTGAACCATGCCACAACACGCAGACGCCGTCCACCGACCGGCTGCCCAGAGCCGAACAAGACGAAGAGCCGTTGAAGGATTGCAGGGGGGGGCCACCTCGTCACCACCATAGCCGCCATCCCGGAGAGCAGAGCAACGCCGCCGCCACCACGCACCTTGCCGCGAGACCACAACCTCACCCTCCCTTGAACGATGCCTCCAAGGAGGACCGAGACGCCACAGCGCCGCCGCCGTTCCACCAGCAAGGCCAAGGCTTTCGCCCGGGATCGTGGGAGAGGAGGAGTGAGGTGACGAAGAAGCCCGACACACCCTTAGGAGGGAGATCGACACCGGAGCGCCGCCATCGTCGGGGTCGCGGGAGGTCGACCAGGGGTTTCCCCCGTTCTAGGACGGCCACCACCCACCCTCAAGTGCCAGATCTGGCCGCCCGGAGGAGCAGCACCCAGATCGGCGAGGGAGGACCACAGCAGAGGAGAGAAGACCGGCAAGCAAGCCAGCCGAGGCCAGCAGCGCAGCCCGCAGCAGCGATGAGTCTCCACCGCCTCACCGCCGCCCACACGGCCAGTGGGGACGGCCAGCACCGGCGGTGCCATCCGCCGGACGAGATCGACGCCGCCCTCGCCAACCAGGGCCGCCACCCTGAGATCCAGGGGCCCCTGCAGCGCAGAGCAGCAGTGCCTCGCCGCCACCTTCACCAGCAGCCGCGCCGGCGAGCGCCTTGGGTGGCGGCGGGGCGGGGAAGGGGGAGGGAGTGGGACGGCGAGGCTAGGGTTAGGTCGCTCTCGAGTCGCCCGTGAGGGGCGACGCGAGAGCCGCGGGGGGATGCGTTTTGGCAATGAGATAGGTCGTGCCACTGCTGTTGGATGGAGCAATTTATTTTGTCAGCTGTTTGGTTGCGAGCGTTGATGCAAGGTGTACACATTTCACTTGCCTCCGTTCAATAATTGTGTGTGTTTTTTTGCGATAGGTTTGGTTCTGTTAGGGCATCTCCAAAGCAGACCACCACCCACAACCGTTCGGACCTCCGAACGTGTTTAGCCATTGAACAAGGGTCTCTATCGATCTGCTGATCGACCCGGACGCATTTTTTGCAAAGTCAAAATAAACGTGGGACGCTTTGCGGGAGACTGAATAGTAGTCATGTAGGACTCGCACACCCCCGGCCACCCAAAACTCATCCCGGACCCCATGCATCTATCCTTTCATTTTTCTCTACATCCGTTTTCTATCTCGCCTCCGCCGCCGCTCCACCACTCTAGCCACCCGGTCACACCATTGCCGGAACTCGACGACTCCGTCTCCTCCAATGCTACACCCGGGCTCCACTCCGCTTCTTCTCCGCCGCAATCATGAACCAATTATTCTCATCAAACTGATATATCACTGGATATCTTCTTGGGCCATTCTGTAGATAAATGAGGAAAATCAAAGGGTGTTGATGCTGGGGGCAAGAATCATAGAGCATGTAGCAAACGAGGTGTATAGAGCTTCACAAGGGTGGAGACTAGGAGTTCTCAGGGATCAGTGGCTAATACTGGACTGGCGCTTTGGAATTTTTCTGGAAGCAGACTTTTGCTTGGTGATATCTTTCCCATGGATGCTGATGTCTGCTTCAAATTTACCTTCTGTATTTGTAGTTGTGGTTTGGCTCTAGGTCTTGTGTTGGTAGCTTCTAGTATTGTTGAGTTTAAAACTCTGGAGTTTTTGTGTAATATGTTTGTGTCAGCCCTTGTTTGTGGCGTTGGAGACTCTAGGTTCTTCATCTGCTGAGCTGTTTTTTCCCAGATGTTTTGCCTCTTGGGTTGAAGATGTTTTTAGCTTTGTTGTAGTTGCTGGTGGGAGTTAGTTAGTAAGATAGGAACCAAATTATCTCTTTAATAGAAAATCAGAGAGGAAGGCTGTCTTTTGCTTAAAAAAATGTAAGTCCATTGAATTTGCAATTTGGGTAAGTCGGTTTGGTGGAAGGAGGAACGGTCGGACGAAATAAAAGCTGGAGGAAGAAGAAAAAAAAGATGATGGTTGGATCTTAGTCTAGTGGCATAGAAAATTGAATAGAGGCCCTAAATAAATTTTTGGCAACTTACACATATTTTGTGCCTAAATAATATAGCAGGGACTATTTTGGTATATTTGGTGCTATGACTCTCAAATGTAAACCATATAACCCGAGTGTGTATTTGGTTACTCCTATATTTTGAATTAGAAACAAACTATTCACATGCAGCCCTCTAAGTGCTTGTCCGATTACGCCCATACACGCGGTGTTCCCTGCTCAATCCCACATGGGTCCACAGGTAGCACCTTCGCCGGGGTGTATCTCGGCCCATCCGTTCGTGCGGGTTCAGTTAAGCCCCGCGTGGGCCGTTTCCCAACCGAAACCCCTTCAATCCTTGCAAAAAACATGGGGAAACAGAATCGTCACCTCAACTGTAGAAAACAAACCACGTAGGACCAGGAGGTGAACTCTTGGCGGCGGCGAAGCCCAATGTGAACTTGGCGGCAGCGGCTACCTACTAGCAGGGATTTAACCGAACATGATTGGGTGAGGGATGGATTGAGGGCATCTAGAGATTTAATCCCTACATGGATTGGGTGAGGGAGTGGGGATTACCCAATCTCTGGGTGGATTGAATGCCCTAGGGGGTTGGTTTGGTCCCCTGACTACCGAACAAAGCTTAAGGCTGGTCGTAATGGGAGTACCATAGCTAGTATCCTGCATGCGAACTAGGTAATTTTATGAGGTGGCGTGGAATTAAACAAAGAAAGAGAGGGTTGAGTTATCATATTATGATACCATATCATAATATATTCTATGCTACTATGTGTCATGCATGATAATAATTGAGACCATCTAAGATACTAACTTATAATATTATGCAAGTATCATATGCTAGTATCATATGGGTGATACTAGTATATGGTACTCCCCGCTACGACCAGTCTAAAGGGTTTGGAGCCGAGGATGACAAGTCAGCCCCTTCACACAATCACGTTTTCCATTCATTTCGGGCATCTGAGTTCATTGAGAAACCCAGAATCCAATTCCAAGAGCACCGACAATGGATCGAGACCAAAGGTATTCACATAGAGCAATTACTGTGCATCATCATGACAATTTTTGTACTACTACCATGTATGTAACAATCAAATGAACGAATGAATAAAATAGCGAAGGGGCTATACGCAAGACGACGATGGTATATGCTTGGGTCCGGGGTCAGGCGCTCTAGCTCATCATGATCTTGAACTCGTCGAAGCTGAGCACGCCATCACCATCGAGGTCGAACCGGCAGATCATGGAGCGACACTCGACGGCGCCCCGCTCGGCGCCAAGCCTGCCAAGCATCCGCCCGAGGCTGGCAGGCCTGATGCACCCAGGAGCTCCTGTGTATATATTCTTCAATAAATTCTACGCTACTTTCTCCGTCTCAGTTTACAAGTCCTGCGCGTATACCTAGGTTGTCAATTTTATCACCCTAATATAAACTATATAACACAAAAATTATACGGTTTGAAAATAGAATATCTGAATTTTATATTGATATATTTTTTGTAATATATGACTTGTATTAGGTTGGTCAAATAGACGACCTAGGGATACGCGCACGCCTTGTAAACTGAGAGAGAGGGAGTACTATGTGTCATGATATTTCAGATTAGTTCATGCTATGCATTACGGAGGTAGTGTCATACAACAACAGGATACTAGTGTATGATACTCCCCAGCTTAAAGGGTTGGAGCCGAGGATGAGAAGTCAGCCCCTTCACATACACCTTTTCCATTCATTTCCGGCATCTGAATTCCTCGAGATACACACAATCAAATACCAAAAGCACCGACAATCGATTGAGACCAAAGGTATCACATAGATCAATTACTGTCTGTGCATCATCACTACAAATTTTGTACTACTAGTCTACTACCATGTAACAATCGAATGAATGAACGAGCGAAGGGGCTATATGCAAGACGGAGATGGTATATGCTTGGGTCCGGGGTCAGGCCTCTAGCTCATCATGATCTTGAACTCGTCGAAGCTGAGCACGCCGTCACCATCAAGATCGAACCGGCAGATCATGGCGCGGCACTCGCCGGCGCCCTGCTCAGCGCCAAGCCTGCCGAGCATCCGCCCAAGGCTGGCCGGCGTGATGCACCCCTGCCCCTCCATCTCATACATCCCGAACGCCTCCCTCAGCGCCCGGATCCTCAGCTCGTCGTTCTCGTCGTCCGCGCCCGCCCAGGCCGCTTGCTGCGCCAGCTCAAGGAACTCCGCCTCGCACAGCAACCCGTCGCCGTCCGCGTCTACCGACGACACCATCGCTTCGGCCTCCTCGACCGGCACGTCCTCGCCCAGCGTCGCCCGCATGCACCCACGCAGCTCCGCCGCCGAGATCCTGCCGTCCGCGTCCCGGTCCAGTGACAAGAACAGCGCCCTCAGCTCGCCCGACTTCGTCACAACCATTCTCGCCGGATGGTCGACAATCGAGAGGCACTTGATAAGACTTTAGTTGATCTTGATCCTGCCTGTGTTTCCTAGATCATCTGCTTTGCTATAGAGCTGTAGGTTGCTGCTGCGTGATCTTGGAGGTGCGCGTGTGCATATATACTCGGGCGCGACGCGGTCCTTGGAAGCTTCACGGCATGCAGGGCCCGAGGAGAGATGCCGTGGTCGTCGTGGACGTACGTACATGCCGTGTGGCGGGCTCGACGACGGCGGGTTTTTCTTTTTCTTCTGGGTGGTCAACCACGGCAGGTCAGTAGTCTTCTCCAGGAATGGATGCGAAGCTTTCGTGGGGGACGTACGTGACTTTGGCGTGACGGCCGAGATGGTTCTCGTGGAGAAGGCACGGGGAAAATCTGCTTCGGGGACTGAAAAGTTCGACGTTGGCTGCGCGTGCGTTTGTTTTGCCGGGAAAATGTGGGCGCCGCCTCCGCGTTTGGCGTGCGTGCGTGTGTGGGTTCCTTCCTTCTCATGCATGTCGCCATCGTGCCGCTGTAGTTGGATGGAGCGGTAGTGTTTTCCAACCATTTATTTGGTTGGGAGCGCTGATGCACACAAGGTGCGTACGAGTACGGGCTGCCGCTGCTCGCCGATGTCGGTGCGGTGGTGCTGCCCGATGCACACAAGGTGCTAGTTAAATTGTCAAAGAGAGAAAGAGGGGAGGAAGAAGAAAGTTCCTGTTGACATGTGAGCCCCGAGTCATAACGGTCAACTTAACGGTCCAACGTAATGGAGTTGACTTTCCCCTCACACTTCCCCCGAAAAGCAGGCCCCTCCTGCCGTAAATGCATCTAAATCGTCTAAACCGGCCACTATCCGTGGTCGTTTTGGAAAAAAATTAGGTTCAGCTGATAGTTTTTGCTTACGATTTTAATGTAGTAGTTCCGTAGGATCGAAACCTTAAATGTGGTAGTTTTTTTGTTAAATACTCCAGCATGTAAGTATCAATTTCACGTGTTTCACCTCTTCCATAGATTCATTTTTTCTTGTTTTACCGTGCATCGGATACAATGTTCACTCTCGCTTTGAGATTTCTGCCATGTTTTATGATATGTTTTGTAGAATTTACCTTACTTGGCTCGTTTCAGAGTATTATATGATGTTTAAAGGTATACATTTTTTAGTTATTTGTACTAGTGTGTGCATATAGTAAAACAACGATCAAATTTGTATCATAGAGATAACATCCACATCTAAAGCCATCGAATAGACGTTATTTGTAATCCTTTGGAGGAGACAGATTCTACAAGTTTGCAAATGTACAGTGTTTATAGACCATTTCTGCAATGCCATTTCTCAAAATTGATGTATAAGTTTTTCTGCATTACGCGCTGTCCCAACCATGATTATGATTTCCACACTACAGCTTTGGAACTCTAATATCGAACCTAATGTTATTTTCAGCCGGAAATGTATGCATACACTTGCATTGCAAGATATCATGGAAATAAAACTTCGGCATGCATACAAATTAAAGAGTAGCGGTAGCATCTATAAACCTATGAATTGTAGTGCGTTTATACATTCATTGTCTCTTCTGTTGTTGCTTTTAAAACACAAATCCAATCTGATGGGGTTCATTTCCGAGTCGACTTCAAAAAGACTAATTCTTTGGTATTAGTTAACTAGGTACCTTATAGTAACAACGGCTATTTCAGGAAGAATTGTAGCTAAAACCAAATGAATAAAACAGCAGACATATGTTTTATTCTAAAAAATATATCATGCATGCTAAACAAATAATATGATCTTGTATGTTTATACCGCAACAATAGAGGATGCATGTTCAAAAACAAGTAAGGAAAATTTTGTTGCAAACATATCACTGTTAACGAGTCAGAGCTGGAGAAGGGTCTCGACGACAATCTAATTGTTCACACTTGATACACATAAGATATATGTTTTTCATTACTCATAAACTAAATAGTCCGATTTTCTAGAAACCTCCAAATTATTGTTAGATTCATACAATTTGAAACACTACTTACAAGGTTTCTAGATATTTAAGGATACCATGGACATTGAATTGATATAGATTCACTCTAATAAATAATAAGGTGCATACATTAATATTGAGTGTAATTTGAAACTTTTGGGTTTGCTTAGATTTAGTGTGAAATCCATTGTAACAAAGGATCTCCTTAAACAGCCCAATATAAAACTAAATTTATTATTTCGAGAACATAATTTCACTTTAGTAAAGCACACTATTGTTGTAGTGATAAATGCTTAATCAATATGAAAATTATGTACTATAACATGCATGTGCATGATTACATTATTAATCATGCTAGTTATTCATTAAAATAGTATTTATAAATATTATGCAACGATGTACAAAAAAAACACGGCATACATTTAGTGAAAATACCAAATGTTACAAAATAAAAAAGTTTAGTACAAAACGATAAGAATTATGAATTTTTAACTGACTATCGTGTCTTACACACTAATTCGACTGAACATGAACTAGTGGACTAGAGAGCAACACATGGTTGACTGGCAAGTTAGTCAATGATGGATACCTGCATACTTCATAGGTGTCTTCCTTGGTGGGTTATTGCGGACTACATCGACATCTGAGAGTGAAAATGTTTTCTTTAGTCACTTTGTTAGTCGTCGACTCTCTACTTGAGTTTTGGATAGGATTTGAAAGTGTCACTGAAAAGGAATGCCAAAAAGAATTGGGTGATGACAATAGCACAATTCATACACTACTGTTACTAGAGACCACTTGGAGCATTAAGAGTCATGCTAGAGATGCCTATACTCATACTATTTTTTCATCTATTTCAAGATGAGTTGATCGCTGTTAGGGACATGTGTGATGTACTTACAATAGAACAAGTTGGTGAAGGTACAAACCACTCGTATCTCTAATTTAAGTGGCAAAGTTAGAGAGGTGATGTAAAATACTACGACGAAGATTTCACACTATTTTTGCAAATTGCTTAAATATGTGGGTATACCCTATTCACACATCATCCTTGTCCTCAAAAGAGAGAAATTGAAGGAGATCCCAAGTCAATATATTCTTGATAGGTGGACAAAATGGCTACAAAGATGACGTTAATTGACTCAAATGGCACCACCATTCAAGGGTCAACTAAATCAATTTCACTTGCCACTAATCAACTATACTCAGGTACATGCACTATGTACAATATGGGCATGATGGCTGCCAAAAATTATGAGGAGAAGATGAAATATTTGCATAAGGGTATTCTTGATGTTGTTGACCATGTCAACAGATGAAGGTGCAAGAACTTGAGTCATTTATTGGAGTATCATTTCCATGTGAGATCACTATCCAAGCACCATCTATAGAACACACAAATGGAAGTGGCACAAAGAGGAAGGAGGGTGCACACTCGATAACAAGTGGAAAAGGGAAAAAAGAGGTGAATAATTGTGAGCATGTCATAGTCTCGTAGTTCAACAAATGATAGCAAGTGGAAAAGGATGTGAAGCTTTCGTGGGGGCATACGTGACTTTGGCGTGACAGTCGAGATGGTTCTCGTGGAGGAGAAAAGCAGGGGAGCGCACGGGGAAAATCTGCTTCGACGAAAAGTTGGAGTGGCGCATGTTTGCTTAGCCGGGGAATTGTTGGTGCCTTCGTGTTAGCGTGTGTCCGTGCAAGGGTTCCTTCCAATTCATGTCATGTCGCCATCGTGCCACTTCGACGGTGACTCGCAAATTTCCTCCCGTAATCGTCCCCAAAAAGAGACCAGTCCTAGACAAGGACGCGGGAGGCAACCATCAAACGCTGCCCACATACATTACAAACATTTTTTCAGCAAACCAGATATAATTCATACAAACTAAGCAGATTTCACACAAAACTGTAAATTTACATTTTGGACATATTTTAAATAAAAAAGATAAAACTATGTGCACGTACGTTCATGCAGAGCTCCACTCCATGACAAGGATACACTACGCTAGCCTACGACCAACCGTGATGCATCGCTTTGTCTTTCCCATGGCCGGCAGCCTGCTCATCATACTACTGAGAGTCCCGGAGGCACATACGTCCCCTATCTTCCCTATGTTAGGTTGCTCCGCTCAGTAGACTGGCAAAGAGGGTGCTCCGGCCGGAAGGGATGGGAGGGGCTCCTGCGCTTCCGTGGAGCCCAGATGGTGGCCGACGATGGTCTGAGATAAAGAACCGAACATGTCAACGACTGTACAAGTCGGTGATGCGCCGGTGGTGGCCTTCCTGGGACCCAAGCAACGGCATCCTTCCATGTTTTACTTTCCTTCGATGTTGGCGGCAGACGCAGATGCACGACGGATGGCGCGGTCGCAGGCACGGGAGGCGTGGTACGACCCGACACTGTCCACAACAGCGATGATGCCCGTGCCGCCGTGCTCCCCCGTGTCGTCTGTGATCAATTCGGCACTCCTCTGCGAGCTGGCTTGGAGCGGCGAGTTGCTGAACCACGCGCCGGCTTGGAGCGGCAATTTGCTCCATCTGTCTTAGAGGTAGAGCAGCAAGCTGCCGCTCACATCCGGCGGGCTACCCAACCGGCTTTTATGCCGAAAAACTGCTCTTCCTTCTCATCAAATGCCATGGAAAGGGTGAAGAAAAATGGTGGAAGGAGGAGATGGGGAACGGCGGAGTGATGCTATTTTTCCCCAACGTCTGGCCTCCTTCTTGCCTAGCATTGTGTTTAATGTCGCCATGCTCGTGAACGGACGTGTGGCCGGAGTAGGTTTCTCGACTTCCACGCGGGTTTAATGCGGTGAGGAGGCGTATTCAGTCAGGCATGTAGCGGGTGGCGCCCTTGGCCGGAGCGCCAATTCAATGCTGGTGTTGGGCGGGAATGTGCGCAGACGTGGAAGGAGGTGGTCACATTTAGTATTAATATTTGGAAGAGCACATTGAAGGTAGTCACATTCAGTATTAATATTTGGAAGAGCACATTGAAGGTAGTCATATTATCAAAATGATAAGATGTAGACCTCACAGTAGTGATCGATAATCTACAAATTATGCAGTAGACACTAGTAGAAAACAGGGCTTTCATTCGAGCAAGATAAGCCCATTAGTCCCGGTTTAGTCACGAACCGGGACCAATGTGGGCATTAGTCCCGGTTCATGCGGCTAAAGGCATTAGTCCAGGTACAAATGAGCCCTTTAGTCCCGGTTTGAGACACGAACCGGGACTAAAGGGCATCGCCCACTTTAGTCTAAAGGTCACATTTTCAAAGTCTACCCCCCACCCCCCCTTGGATCGCATTTTCAGTTTTGTAAAAAGCAAAAAAAAATGATAAAAACTTCAAAAATTAAAATCCTTCGAGATGTAGTTATGCTACTACATCTTAGGAAAATTAAAAAACTTAAATTTGGATATGTTTTGCAAAAAAAGTGTTATGAAAACATAAACGGCTATATCTTTTGCATACGATGTCGAAAAAATGCATAATACATCAAAAAAATCAGCACAAAAATCCGTTTCCGATTTTGACGGCCTACAGCCTATTTCCAATTTTTTAGAATTCTCAAATTCTAAAAGGAAAAAAAGTTATACTCAAATTTCAGTTTTTTTATTTTCGTTAAATTTGGTCAAACTATGATCAAGAAGTATTAGTGGTACTAAATAATTATTCAAGAATATTAGTGTTACTAAATAATTATTTTAGTATTTTGAATTTGGTCAAATCTGGTCAAACTATGGTCCAACTACTTATTTCAAGAAATATTAGTGTTACAAAATAATTATTGTTTTTTAGAATAATAGTTTCAAATTCAAACAGTGAAACATATGACTTCATGCTCAAGCTAAACTCCTGAGGGTTAATAGGATTGACACCTTACTATTGTCAGAAAAACAACGAGTGCAGACTTGGAAACGAGGGGGAATAGAACCCGGAAGTTAGGCGTGCTCAGGCTGGAGTAGTGAGAGGATGGGTGACCGGCCGGGAAGTTAGACGATTTGGAATGATGAGGGGTGATTAGTGATTAGAGGTTAAATTGAGCAGTGATGAGTGGTGATTAGAGATTAAATTGTAAAATCCAAAATTTGAAAATCAGAAAAAAATTCAAAAAATAAAATTTCGTACCAACCGGGACTAAAGGTGGAGTTCCAGATAGCGGCCACGTGGAGGGCCTTTAGTCCCGGTTTGTATAAAAACAGGGACTAAAGGGGGCGGCCTTTAGTACCGACCCTTTAGTCCTAGTTCCAGAACCAGGACTAAAGGCCCTCTAGAACCGGGACAAATGAGTCTTTTTCTACTAGTGAGATGCCACCATTAATTGCCTTGTGATTCACAAAATAAATGTCGGTAGTCATATTGAGTATGCCACTTCATATAATTCATGTTTGAGTTACTTAAGATTTGCAAGAAGAAGAAATAAAATCCAACTGCAAAAACTATAGTTGTTCTCCTAAAACGAATACCTTAGAAATGTTTGGGGCAAAGACATATATAAGGTCTTAAATTCCGAAGAAAATAGATGTACGCAAAACATTCTTCTGCATTCCTTTGCATTAGTATTACTGTGGTAACACATGAGAATGGACTTTTAGCACCCGGGTGTCTAGGCACCCGGTTATCACCGCGTCCGTGCAGACAACATCTGCTCGAAATCTGGACCAGGCCCTTGTGCACTAGTGTCATTAGCAGGTGCTGACTGCATGTAGGAATTATTATTTTTGCGTTCCAATTGAGAGCTTTTTATTCAACGAAAGAACTCCTAGCATCATCAGCCAAGAGGCTGGTGAGTAGGAAAGATGGTCTAGATCCAGTCCAACTTTCGATGACCATCAATGTGCATGCATGTTTAGCACAAAGGTGGGACGAAACATTGGCTGATCTACTTACATGTTGAATATGTTTAGCACAAAGGTGCAGTCTTCAGGCAGTCTGTTTCCATGATCACATGGGAGAAGCCACGTAGATTAGCAAAGATAACTCCATCGCGCAACGCCATTGTCTCCCCAATGAACGGATCCGAAATCCCCGGATGGGGTTTACTCCATGCACCCAACAAAGCATTTGTGGAGCGAGCAACACCACCCACTCCTATCCTGTTGGAGTCCAAGTTCAGAGCCGCATCTGTGTTGATCTTGACGATCCCCAACTCTGGTGGAATCAACCCAAAGCCCGGGAGCACCGATGCATGTTTGTCTGGCATATCAAGCAAGGCCAAATCCTCCAGGATTCTCTTAACCGAAGTATAAGGGTCAAGCTGATCATCTGCATGAGTAACTCTATTCCGCGAGTGCCATATCGCCCACATTACTGATATCATTTGAGCCCTTTCAACATCAAAAAACCGCCCCTCACATAAAATGTCACGGGACCATGTATCCGGGTGCAATCGCGGCCTTCGAAGATTGAAGAGAGCAAATGCTTGTTCCCAGAACAACTTTGCATGGGAGCAATGCAATAGGGCGTGCATTAGGTCCTCATCCATTAAATTGCAGACATTACATCTGCTGATTACCTTTATATGTCGATGCCTCAAGGTACATTCATCTGGGAGTATTCCACGCACCACCCTCCACCAGAAAACATGAACCTTTGGCAACACCTTGAGTTTCCAGAGCGACTTCCACATCTGTTCTTCGGTCTGTGGGGATCCAGTAACACTATAGGAAACAGGTAATTTGCCGTCTGTGGATCACATACGGCAAAGACCTAAATCCAGACGGCAAAGATTTTGCCGTCAGGAAGCAGACGGCAAACTCAGACGGCAAAGATAAGTTGGCAAAGAATAATATGCCGTCAACTTTTTATCTGATAGACGGCAAAGAATTTGCCGTCAGCCGAAACTTTTTCCCCGTCTGCCTTATAAAACACATACCCCCACGAGGCCTGGGATCCATCTGTAATGCCAAATCGAGATTGTAGTCCCGTCTCCCACCCTCTTAATCAGTCCAGATTGGAGCGCCGCCCTGCCTGCCACTATCGCTCGCCAAATGGCAGAGGAAATCTTTGGCACCGTGGCCTCCATAAAGTCACCATCAGGAAAATAACGGCCCTTCATTACCCGAGCACAAAGCGATTCAGGGTTAGTGATAAACCTCCACCCATGCTTGCCGAGCAGCGCCAAGTTGAAGAGCTTCAGGTCTCTAAAACCGATGCCCCCACGAGCTTATGGGGAATCGAGCTTGTCCCATGCCAACCAATGCATAGATCGACGATCCAGGGATCCACTCCACCAAAACTTATCCATACTGGCCGTCAAACTTTTGCAGACCTTATTTGTCAAAAGGGAGCAGCTCATACTGAACATTGGGATTGCTTGGATGACCGATTTGATAAGTGATTCTCTTCCAGCGCAGGCTAGAAGTCTCTCGGCCCACCCGTTCATTTTACTGCGTGATCTCTCACCAATGTGGTCAAAAGTACCACTAGTAATCCTCCCGACCGCAGTTGGGAGTCCAAGATACCACTCGCTGAATGCCTCCACTTGTATGCCCAACAGGATCTTCAACTCATGCCTTCTATCTGTTGGAGTGTTCGGCAAAAAGAAGACTGCACTTTTTCCTCTGTTTACAGCCTGGCCGGAGCATGAGGCGTATATGATCAAAATTTCATTCAGCCGAACCACGCTCTCCTGCGTTGCACTGATGAAGATTAGACTATCATCGGCAAATAACAAATGGCTCACCCATGGTGCCCGAAAGGACACACGGATGCCTCTGTCAATAAGAGGGGAGCCATAGGAATTCAACAGTGAAGTAAGTCCTTCTGCACATAATAAGAAGAGAAAAGGTGATACGAGATCTCCTTGATGTAAACCATAGGATGGTGTAAAATATGGCAGAAGCTCCCCATTAACTCTCATTGTAAACCTTACTGAAGAAACACACTTCATTATTAAGTTCACAAACTTACCGCTGAAACCAAGTTTAGTCATAATTGCCTCCAAATAGTGCCATTCGACTCGATCATAGGCCTTCATCATGTCTAACTTGACAGCACAAGAAAAATTCTTCCCTTTCTTCCTCCTTCTCATCGTGTGGACGCTCTCAAAAGTCACCACAACATTATCAGTAATCAACCTACCGGGGACAAAAGCACTTTGCTCTTCACCAACCACAATGTCCATTAGCTCTTTGAAGCGATTAGTGATCATCTTGGCCCCGATCTTGTAAGGAACCGGACACAACGAAATGGGTCGGTATTGAGCAATGCATTGAGGGTTGCGTACCATTGGGATGAGTGTGATCGAAGTATTATTGAAACCCTCTGGTAGCTCGCCCCCGTTAAGAAAACCCAGAATAGTGGGTACTAAATCTCCTTGAATGATATTCCAATGCCGCTGGAAAAACCCCGCAGTAAAACCATCAACTCCCGGAGCCTTCGAGGGCGACATTTGAAACAGTGCAGCTCGGACCTCCTCCAATTCATATGGTTTATCCAGCATCATATTCATTTCCCCGGTGACATGCTCGGGAACATACTGCAACAACTCACTCATATCATTATACTCTTGAGAGGAATATAAGTTTTGATAGAATGACTATACTTCCGCCATATCTTCAGGCTTAGATGCGCAAAAAGATCCATCCGCACGACGAAGATTGGCAATCATATTCAAACGTTTCCGCTGTGCCACTTGTGCATGATAGTAGGCTGTGTTTCGGTCTCCTTTCCGCAGCCACGACACTCGGGAACGCTGTCTCATCCACACCTCCTCTTGCCTTAATGCTTCACGAAGTTTCAGCACTGTAGCTTTCTCCTCATCCGTTGGGCCTCTGCCAATAGATTGCTTCGTCAAAACCTCAAGCTTGGACTGTAGCTTTTTAACCTTCTTGGCAAGGCATACGAATTCCTTGGCACCCCACGCTCCTAGATCACTTTGGAGTTTATGTAAGGTGTCCTATATTCCTGCAAGTCCTTGTCCAGCATGGTTCCTTCTCCACGCCTCAGCAACAAAACTGTCATACTCTGCATGGGACTGCCATACATCCTCATATCGGAAGATACTACAAGAAATATGTCAACTAGTGACCTTCTGTCATTGACCCTAGAAGAATTGGTCATAGATCTATGACCATTTGAGACCAATTGGTCAAAAGCTGTTCGGGGGGTCCAAACCCTAAACCATTGCGACCATTTTGGTCAGAAAGGTCGTAATTTCCTTACACAAAATGGTCATAAAGCAAACAGTGCTGGTTCGCTGCCTTATTTCTAGTTGTTAACGACCAATATAGATGGTCATAGCCTTGTAGATTGTGGTGGGTTGTGATGACTAGGCGCCATCTCATCAGTTTTGCCTATGTGTCATGTCCATGTGTCAATTTTTTCCCTAGGTTGTGAAGCAACCTATATTTCTGTTATTCCAAAAATTCCCAAAAAAATCTCATAAATTGTTTGGATCATATCTTCATCAAATATGTCAAAAACCTTCCTTGCCTAGTTCAAAAATAACTCAACTATATTCATTTTCCTATTCAGAGCAGCACTTTGTGAAGGAAGTGTTATTTATATATTCTTGATTTCCCTACATATTTGTGAAGACATTCTTCTTAGTATATGATCATCCTTAGCCAAAACTCACGCCCATTGGCCATGTGCATTTCCCGTACCGCTAATAAAACACTTGGCTGCTAATTCATGTTTGAGCATAGTTCGGTCTCCTCATGAAAATCTTATGTTATAATTTTCTTCCTAGCACCTACCTGGGGAGTGACCAACCCACTAGACATGCCTAGGCCGCCCAAAATGCATGGCAACGCCACGGTCACGCGGTGACCACGCGGCGGGCATGCGAGCTTATGTGCTCTAGAGTTGGGGCCCTCAGCCACCGTCCAAACCTCGATGTCTCGCCATCAAAAAATGTATTTCTGATTAAATAGATACTTATTTACCTAGAAATGATTTTTGGAAAAAATAAAGAGCAAACTATGAGGCACCTGCAGTTCAAATTTGACCCGCTTCCAACTAAATCAGCGGGAATTTGTCGTTTTCACCAGAGGTGGATCAAAACTTTTGACACCCAACCATTTTGTCAATTGTGCATTATATATGTCCTAGTATTTTATAAAATTGATTAGGTCCAATTTTGCAACAAATATATGGTAGGTCCTTCACAAAAAAACTCATTTTGGGCACTCGAAAAAATTGAAAATGAATTTTTCGTCCAAAGAAAATGAAAACTTCCTTAGGCAACATTGTTTGTGAGTCAAGATGCACCCTTGTGCATGATATGAGGTCATTTGAACAAACTATATCATGAATATGGCCATAAGATTGATCGTTTGGCTTGAAAGCCATTGATCTCCACACATGGTAGGTCATTTCTGAGAACACTTTTTTAAAATAATTACCATATTACAAGTTTATTATTTTTCCTGGAAACTTGGTCACATATAATGACACAATGCAGAGGTTTTCCAATAGAGGAGGCAGAGCGGCGCCAGCACAGGTTCCAGATTGAGGCGGGGTCCTTCCTTCCTCCGTCTGCTTCTGCTCGGACGCCATAGGAGTGCTAGAGACGCCACAGCGCAGCTTCTCCCACGTCAAGGTAGCCACTATCTCGCCCATCTTCTCCCCATCCCATCCATTCCCTTCGCTGACGCGTTTGGTTTCCAAGGGAGTAGCTCGTGCACTAGGGCATGTGTTTGTTGTCGCCGTGGGCATGCTCCCGCTACTGCTGGATTTGGGGGGTGGGGAGAGAGCAGAGAGGGAGAGGCCACCTTCGTATGTTGCTTTGTCAAATTGTGCTAGTTTGTTTACTTTCGTCGGCTTAACAAAAAGCAAGCGGTATCGCATACTTACTGAATTTTAGATGGTCGCGGATGAGGCAACTTGTTTGTTTCAGTCAGTACTTTAGATCGACTGCAACAGTGGATTGGAATTTAGCAGAGTCGCCCTCCTGAATTATTCGGCTGCACGACACGATCAGTTCTGAAATCGTGCCTAGTTGATGCATAGTTCCGTCAGGTTAAGTGTCTGTGTCAGATACCACTTATTTGGAATCAATAATAGATAATATTGCAGTACTTTACTGAATTACTCTCGTTTGTCCTTTTGATTAAATCTATTTGAGTAAGGGGTCGTGATCGTTCGTTGCGTTTATCAATTCAACACACAGTACTTGTGCTCTAGCCTGTTGGTTTAATCAAATCCTTTTGTAATGCCACAACTTCTCAGGCATGTCGGCTCCTCTGATCGTAAAACATTACATAATCTTACCACTGCTAGTGTCAGATTCTCTGTTTTGGGAATTTCGTTGCAGTAGATTATTATAGTCAACTATTCAGACTTGTTTTTCCGAGGAATTTTGTACCAGCACTGCTTGTTTTGACCATGCATGTTCTAAACAGAGTAATATCAAATATTTGCCATGTTATCCTATTTTGTTGTACTAGGACTAATTAGTAGTAGTAACTTGTTGAACCTTTTCTCTATGAATTACTATGTACTAGCAGTTGATTGATGCTGGTTTCTATCCATGATTGACCCATGCTGCTGGTTTTTCTATGGCGATGCGACCTACACTAGTGTCTGCTGGACTGAGTTGGATCAATTTACAGTCTGTTTGTTACAGTTATCTATATCAAGTGTTGCTTTGTGAATACTGGAAACTTGGTTTTGATGTCCTTAGTTGGATCAATTTACAGTCTGGTGCAAGAGCCTCTTGTATATGATACATACATGTACACTGGTGGTGTCTTTTTGGAAGTTGAATCATACACACATGTAGTCGCTTCATTTGTTGACCTGGAAGATGTTTCTCTTTCTCAGGTTCCTGTTGGGAGGGCCACCCTTGGACATATCATTAATGTTATTGGTGAGCCTTCGTGGAACCCGGCGAGGGGGACGGCGAGGATGCCATTGGACCCTAGCAAGGCAGCAGCACCAGTACCTTGCTGCTGTTGGGAACGGAAGGGAGCTGTTCCATGCACCGAATCTGGGGAGGTTTATTCGGTGAAAGGCTTCCGCATCTCTGTCTACCACATCTGTGAAAGTGTGAATTATGTCTTTATGCAATACCTGATATGATAACATGACCTGAATTAGGACTATTAGCTCCTTTACTTGCTCTGGTTTGGATAAGACTGATGATGCCATGGATAACCACATTACTATTAAGTTTAAAAGTCTTGTTAAAACAAGGTGGAAGCATGTTCTTTCTGGCAAATGTTATATGCGCTGCCACACTTATATTTTAATTTCTGTTATTTTCATTGCTGCTATGTTGGTACTGTTACCTACCTGTATCGTTTTGCTTTAGATGGCTAGATGCTTGGTCGATCAATAGGGGAATTACCTTGATGGCTTGCATAAACTGTTGATCTTGTTGCTATTGGAGTAATCTAGAATTGCTGGTCTGGTCTGTTAATTCAGGACTCTTTTTGGTCTGCCAAGATCCTCGTTACTCCTGTGCGCAGTTGTCGTTCATTTGTTTGCTAGTGAAGTTGCTTACACTACTAGGGAAAAGGCTACTAGCAGCGCGGGTAAATTGGCTACTAGTAGCGCGGGTACCCGCGCTACTAGTATCGCGCTACAACTAAAAGTTAGTAGTAGCGTGGGTGCAACCCGCGCTACTACTGAAAAGTTAGTAGTAGCGCGGATGCCACCCACGCTACTACTATTTGAAGCCCGCGCTACTAATAAAAGAATAGTAGTAGCGCATCTGTTATAACACACGCTACTAGTATCTTAAATACTAGTAGCATACATTTTCCCCCCACGCTACTACTAACAAATTAAGAATAAAAAAATAAAAATTAGATGCAGCATTCATGGATGAAGATCAAAGACACGTCCATTGCAAAATAAATTAAGGTCACATGACCATCTTAACACTTGCACCATTCATGGATGCAACATTGAACATCTCAACTGCAAGAGATCACGTGATTCCATTTAACAGTAAACGCACACAACCAAAGGTGGGTACGTACCTTTCCTAGTGTTCCACCAATAGCCTAAACATACCACTTCTCTAAATGTATCTACCAAGGCTCGGAGTTCAGATGCTGGTGGACCCCAATCCTCCCTCCCCCCCCCCCCCCCCCCAAACGATGGTATCGAGGTCCTCCAGCTCAGCGACCTCCGGCGTCACGATCACCTGGACGATCATCTGTGCGACGCGGTCGCCGGGCTTCACGGTGAAGTCCACCTCCAAGTGGTTGAAGAGCACGACGCCCACCAGGCAGCGGTAGTCCGTGTCGATCACCCCTGTGGCCACGTCGGGAAAGTGAAAACTTGTTAGTGCTCGTCAGCGTCCAAATCTAGTAGGGTATTTTCTTACTTTTTAGCACATGCACACGAATCAATAGTAATAGCCAGAGGGTGGTCCTTACTTGTTGCACGAGACATGAAGAAGGGCGGGTCCCCTCCTTGTTGCACGAACGAATCATTGGGAGACATTGCCGCGAGCCGTGAAGAAGGTTGGGTCCCCTCCTTCTGTAAATAGCTCAGGTGCCTAACATTGTAAGGAATCTTAATACAATGAACTCATAGTAGTGCATAATAACAAGAAAAAGGAAAAATAACCATGAATCCTAAATAAAAAGATCATTCTATGAGCGAGGTTGACAGTTTTGAGACGACATAAGCATCCTAGATGAAAGAATTACCAGGATTTGTTTATTCTTTAGTGCTGATCTCCACAGGCAGCTAGCAGTGTATGCTGATGCACAATGTACACATCTAACCCCCCAAAACCAAAAACATTTCTGAGTGAGCAACAAACCAACTGACTGCTTGACCCTAAAAACAAACATTTTTTTGTGACTTTCCCTCTCCATTAGTACAAAAGGCAGAGAAACAAACATTTTTTTGTGATTTTCATACTACAAAAGGCACTAAAATAAACTAGAATTTTTTTGTGTTTTTTCGTGCGCTTCGAAAGACAATACATAGAGTAAACAAACGGAATCCTTTCGAGATCTTTACTTTCTCCGTGGTGATTTGCGAACACCGCTGCCAGCCTACATATATGGAGTAATTCTCAGAAAATGTATGCTTGGAGTATCAACGGTTACTGTTTAAAATGATGAGAAAGATATATGTCTTGTGCATGCAGATTGGTAATGAATTTTTTTTACAGTTGATTGGAAATTCTTGTTATTCAACCTAATCTAAAAAGTGAAAAAGACAAGGAGCGTACGCACCTTGACTCCCACAAGTGGAAATACACGGCTAGCTTAGCTCAATCAGAATACTTTGGTTTCTACAAAACTAAAGTTTCGGAAACTGTGAGGTGTTTGGCTAGACCAACAACAGTAGTTTCATAAACACTTGTATTCCTCATACAGTGTTTTTTTCTAAAATCCTATGACCAACGACTGTGATGTAAGATGCCACCAAAAAATGTATCTCCATCTTGAAATTTAGATTTTATTGACACTATACATAGGTCAGACAAAACACTGTAATTCAAGCAAAAAACAGTAGCTTTGCTTAAGAACATGATATTGAGTACTTACAATTATCTTAAAATTTCATAATCAAGAAGCCGAAGGAAACAAAGGCAGAGTAAGAATGCGAGGATGAGTCATACCTGCAAGATGAAGAGCATGCATCCCTTCATGTAAGCCAAAAATAGCTTCTTGTGAAAAAGAAAACAAAGATCAGGTTTTTGTATCTAAATGGTTTGTAAAATATTGTATTTACAAAATGGGACGTACACATTTACTGAACTTCTTTAGAATGGGGCACAAAACTGATAAGAATACAAAAATATTCAGGTAAACTAGAAGTGACACATTACTGAAAATTACAGTCCAAAACCACTTTAAATTCAGGCAACAAAAAAGAGAAGGAATACACATTACTGGGCAAAAATGCACATTAAATTACAGTGCATATTTTCAGTCTAAATAAATGCTAGTTCTGTATTACTAACAGAGTGGCTTTCCGGATTGCTGAAGATTTGTGTAGAGGAGGAATTGAAACATACCGTGTTTAAACAAAACATAATATAGTTGGAGCCAGAGCCCTATTTAGACCTTATTGGTTCTTGCTGTACTTTCTACTAACGGTACTGTATAACTTTTGTGATATGTATTGTTATGTTGGTAAAATAGACAACCTAGATTTACACGCAGGATCTGTAAACCAGAGAGGAGGGAGTATAAGATATCAAATTTACTTGCAAAACAGGGGCTGTTAATTGTAGTTTCATTTTGGTCTGCAATTGCATACACGGGCATTTGTGTGCTCTCCTGTATGATCTCAAATGCGATGGAATTTGTACACTAGCTGTTCCGGCGCTGCTTCTGCTTTGCCTAGAACTGTTGGTGCATTTGAATGGTGCATTTGTTTGCTGTTTCTGATGGTGCTCCTGCTTTGCCTATTGGAAAATGATATCTTTCTGAAACTTAAACTTGCATCTAAGCAGAGGCAACTCTGCAGTGCTTCTGTTTCTGAACTTAACTTGCATCTAAACAGAGGCAACTCTGCGGTGCTTACGAATCACATTTCAGTAAGTAAAATTAAATGAACCAGACTGAGTCATTGCTGTAGACTGTAGTGGCATGGAAATTTACACCACATGGCTTGTTGACACTTCAAACAACAATGCATCAGGCATTAGCTAACAAAAATGTTTGCCAACCATAATCATACTGTAGACTGTAGAGTACAACAGCGAAACCATGGACTGAAGAGGCTCAGCAACATAGTGACCTGACTGAGTCATTCTAGTTTCTCGTATGTGTCCAGCTGGCTCAGAGCACCATCTAGCAGAGCCTTCTTTGGAGAGCTTCCATTGCTGAAGCATGCAAACTAATCACCCTACTAAGCTGACTGTGATGATGATCCCGGGCAGTAAATATTCCTCTTTTACAGCCTAGCCATCTCTCCTAGCCTATCTAGTATAGCAATCCTAACGGGATTTGGAGAGCAAGAACTGAACTGGATGCGTGGATCGAATTGATTCGTCATTCGGAAAAAAGAAAGAGGGAGAAAGAGATGGATGGGGAAAGTCAGGGTGGGCGCACCGTGGACTTTGAGAGCGCTGCGGCGGTGGAGTGGAAGGACGCCGACGCTGCCGCTGCCGCCGCCGCGCCCTTTCTTGCAGCTGCTTGCATCCCGGGAGAAGAGGATGGGAGCGGGAGTGTGTGTGTTGGGGTCATCTTCTTGGCCAGGGCCCTCTGCTTCTCCTTGTGGCCGCTGCGCCTCTCGGCGTCCTCCTCCGGCGCGCATGTGCAGGCGCCCGCCGCGGCCCCGGCCGCGAGCTGCCGCCCCAGGTACTCGTCGCCCCGTGTCGGCGCCGCGGGGCTGACCCCGTCTGCCGGAGGAGATGGCAAGGGGGACAGGGCGCTGGGGGAGGCGGCGCGCGCGGGGGTGGAGAGGGAGAGGGAGGCGGTGGCGGTGGCGGACGGGTGGTGCTTGGCGGCGGCGTCGGGCGGCGGAGTGGTCAGGAGGGGAATTTGGGCTTTGGCCTCCGCCTATGTGTGTATACATGCGTCGGTGGTTCTATAGTAGTAGCGCTGGGTTTATACCGCACGCTGCTACTACGGCATTGTCACGCGAGGCACGATGAAGACCACATAGTAGTAGCGCGGGGTTTACAAACCGCGCTACTACTATCAACTTAGTAGTAGCGTGGGTTTATACCCCGCGTTACTACTTGTCCGGGCGGGCGCGGTGGAGAACACTTAGTAGTAGCGTCGGTTTACACCCCGCGCTACTGCTATCAACTTAGTAGTAGCGTGGGTTTACAACCCGCGCTACTACTAATTAGCAGTAGCGCCTCTTTTTGTGTTGCGCTGCTGCTAAGATTCTGTGTATAAGGTTTTTCCTAATAGTGTTAGTTGGCTAAAAGTGTTGTTAGTTTGGTACTTTTAATGTCAGTAGAAGCAATTTGTGTTGCTCTTGCGTATTTTTTACGTTGTAGATTTCCTTACTATGTTTGTAACGATGGTCGCTTAGTTGACTGAAAGGTGTCTACATTGCTTAACTTTTGTTGAATCCTACCTTTGTAATCTTGCATTAAATGTAGTGAGGTCACTATATTTACTCAACTCTCTGAATGATGCTAGATGTTGTTATATTGCCATTTCTTTGAATTGCACAACTGATGTTTATTTTGCTGTAGGGGCCACAATATGTATGCACCAATTTCTGGACCTTTACATGCTGGGACAGAAACATCGGTCTGAATGGAAGCACTCTGCCAACAATTCCACCAAGGTAAAAGCACCAACCAACCCAACCATAAAAGCTCAAGTGTTTACTGATTTAATTTTATTTAGTACACACACAAGACAGGAGTACAACTGTTAGTCGAAACCTGAATTACCCTACTGTCTGGCTACCTTGACTACATTAACAATGGCATTCTTGGTGTTGCAGCAGAAGCGCAAGTCGTCGAGCCTGAAGGACACGAGCCCGGACGCATCGAGGCAGCCGTTGTCCCCCTTGCAGCCAAACTCCCCAAAATGCAGGGTGCACAAGAAGTGAACCCAGCCGGCCATTCTGAAGTGAACTGAGCAATCCACCCTTATGCATCTGGGCTGCTTGCCTCATCTGACTGACTTGCTGGGTTAATAATTTGCTTGGTTCTTGTCGGTAGAACCTCTGTCATGTAGCCTGCATTTTCCATTTTCCTCTTCCTGTTGGTATCTGTCTATGTCTATCATGATCCTTTCATGAGAAAAATTAGGAGTGTTGTCTTGGTAACGCCACACATCCCGTGTCCTTTCCCCTGCAAGCTAGTCTAGTTTAAAACATCCATTTCTTTGTCTGCTCTTGTGAGCTCTTCCCATTGGGAAACTTGGCTAGCTGCCCATATCAGTTGATGAAATATACTATTATCCACTGCTTTTAATCAGCTGATGATGCATATTCAGTTTGGCTGATTTTGTTACATACATACATACATACATACATACATACATACATACATACATACATACATGGCTTTGTTTTGGTTTGGCAACTCAACTGTGATGCCATTGCTACTGCTCTGTAGAACTTCTGTATGTTCAGAGCATGCATCCTAATTGTCAATCTCGAGTCTGCACTTCTATATGTTTTTGATGTCAAACACTTATGCATGACTAATTATTAAGTTGATACAATTTCTTTAGTAGACAAGCTTGGAAACTTAGACTACAGACTGTTAAACTGCTACTGATTTAGACTACAAATTTTCTACAGAATGTTATCTTTACCTGCTGCTCTTATACCTTACCAAAACAAAAATAATTTAAAATTGTTCGACTCATTGTCATCAGAGAAACACGTGCCATAGGAGAATTGACTTCGGATCAGAGCAGGAATCAAAACCAAGGAAAAGCTATCTTTCGTACCAACACATAGACAACTTACTAGTACCATTTTATTAATAAGTTCCAAAATATACAATCAATATATTAATGGAGTTTTTCTAATAAATTACAACCATACTGGCCCTCACGTGGCATAACAGTAACAGTTAAGCTTCCAAAGTAAGGAAAGAAATGTATGTCAGGCTAGCTCGACCTCTTCATACTCATGGAAGGAAAAGCCTAGAACAACCAGAACAATTTTGACATGACTAACGAACTCCCCGCCAGTGATTAGATGTTTGGCGTGGAATTCAGCCCCACAATTACGAGCAATGTAGCATAGCATATCCACCCATACCGTTGCAATCAGCTCCCACCGATAAGCTGCTCCTTCGGGCCTAAGCAATTCCAAGGAGACCTCACGAGCTTGGTCAAGTGCACGGGTACCATGGTAGACACCGTGATAGACTTTCTGGAGGAACGCACTCCGATCAGCAACGATAGCAGGACGAGTGCACAACAAACTATGTCGACTTTTATGAAGCACATGATACGCACAGCTATCAAGCATCACATTACGCTTGGCGACAAGATACATCATGTAATTGGACAATGCTTGGCTAAAACTTCTGAATTCGGAGGCACTGGCAGTCTTATCGGCCACTAAGCATATATCAGTCACCATGTGCCAAAGATAGACACTTGACACAAAAGCCAAACCTTGGATGTTGCTTAACTGAAGTGCCCGTTGAGCTGCACTTTCAGATTGTTGACCTGCACCAAGATAATCTTTGGTCTGGAGCGCAGCCCACCATTGAGACCATTGGCCACGGAAGCTGCTGGAGGACAATCCCCCACCACCAGGTGCATTGGTTTTTATCTCAAGCAGTTTTACAAGTAGCACCTTCTTTACCTCAGGAGATATGACGACATGTGTTGTGTAATCCCGCTTGATGCCGATACTGCCCATAATCCGTTCCAGTCGGCCAGCTTGTATCTCCTGGATGCATCCATCAAGCATGTTATACTGTTTCATCTTCCCCGGCCACTCCATTCTGCTTCCTGGATGGAGACCCTTGGGTACACAATGGAAGATTTTGTCATAATCAAATGTCCGCCAATATGCAATTGGCATGTATGGCCAATATGATAACAGGGACCACATGAAGGTAGAGGATATCTCCATTGTGACAGCGCCCACAAGCAATATGTAAGATATGGTAACATCAGCTCTACTGTAGTTGACTAGTCCCTGCAATTGATGATCAACCCTGGCTTCCAAAAACAAAACGAGAGCCGTAGAGGTTAGGACAAGTGTGATGAGTCGATGTAACACACCAGTGACCCGTCCAAACTTGGTGTACAAGTAGTCATGTACCAGTGAGAGTTGAATCTCAACAATCTTGTACACTAGATCATTAGCTCCATCGTCAAACCTGTGAATCCTTTCTGCAATTGCAATCCTTAAATCCTGTAAATCAATTCCGCTAAATGGAGGATTTACGTCCATCAAAAAATCAAACTTCATAAAGAAGCCCCCGCAGGTCACATCCATCACATGTTCGAAATTTTCCTCTTTCTTCTCAGAAATTATTGATAGCAGGCCATCATAATATCTGCTCAAGCCGGAGGCAAGATGCCTCCCACCGGCATTGAAGCTGCTGCTCCTTGAGCCTGCTCTCCTGAGTGCCCTAATTCTCTCAGCATATTTAATAGTTCCAGAGATGAACATTAGTACCATGGGAGCTACAAGCTGACTGCCTCCGTGCCACTGCTTGCGGACGATGTAAATGGCCAGTGCCACCTGGATGGTGAAGTTCAGCAGGTGGCGCTTCCACAGCATGCAGTCCTCCATGGAGAAGGCGGTGATGGTGTCCTGTCCGCCAAGGTGGAGCAGCAGGAAGGGCGCCCAAAATAGCACAAGCTGGTGCTGTGGGTCACTAGTGTGGGCGGCGAGGCGTCCGAGGACGAAGACCGCGATGGAGTCTGCCGATAGGTATGACAGCCACAACAGCGCGCTCAGCACGCGGGAGCTGTGGCGCTTCCGGAACGCTGCAGAGAAGAGGAGGATGACTTGAAGGGAGAAGCTCGCTAGCACGAGCAACTGGATCTCCCATTCCTTCCAGAGTTGCTGGACATGCTCCACTGAGCTGATACGTTTTACGAAACAAAAGTTAGAAAGGACGAAAAGGAATATATATAGAGCAAACGTCAGCGCGTAAGTGTTTGAGGGCGACAAACTTTGCGTCAAGCATTGGGCTGGAAAGTGATACTACCTCCATTCAAAATATAGGACAGTTTAGTAGGATATTTAAGCCTACCAAAACGTCCTACATTTTGGAACGAAGGTAATACTATCATTTAACATTGGTTTCTAAAAGGCTAAAAGCAAAAGGCCTGGCCTGAGAACTCTGTTATTTTATTTTTGCTTCATATATAAAACGGAGGAGATGTTCCCGTCGACTACTAAGGCGTCTGTGGCGACCTCGTTAATCTCAAGATGATGTGCCGGCTCAGTCTCTCGGACGTGCTCATAGGGGTATAGAGGGCGTATGCTCGTGTATGTGAGCGACTTCGATTATACCATGTTTTAAAAAGTTGAGCGGGGGAGACCCTTTCATTAAAAAAAAAGGGCTAGATATCGCATGGAACAAAAGTTGATCTACTCAATATATGCATATCTTACCCCACGCATGCCATTTAAAGAAGATACTACCGGAATGACATTCTATGCCGACAGCCCGCAGTCGTCGGCATAGGCACAAACCCCGTCGGAATAGGCCTATGCTGACGGCAACCGTGGGCATAGGGTCGTCGGCAACTTGTACGTCGGTGTAGCTGGGCAGGGCCATCGGCGTAGAAAAGCCGTAGGCATAGAGGCCTATGCCGACGCCCTTCATACAACCATCGGCAAACTTCTATGTATGACGGCGGCTAACGGCGCCGTCGTCATGTTCTGATCAATGAAAGGGCGACACGTGGCACAGCTATGCCGACGGCCAATCCGTCGGCATGGTTTTATATCTATGCTGACGGCCAGACCGTCGGCATAGTTCTGCCATGTGTCGACAACTGGTGCAGCCTGGCACTAAGGTATGTCGACGGCCCAGCTGCCCCCCAAGTACCCCGTTCCGTCTAACCCTAGCACAGTTGACTGGCGGATCTAGCCCTTTGACTTTCACCAGACGGTGTTTGACCGATGGACCTTTTCACCTGGTTGTGATAGGATCCTCATGACTAACCCTGGCACCGTTGACCGGTGGATCTAGCACTTTCAAGATTCTTATTAAAAAAACATATAAAACTTGTCAAAATAGATGTAATTATCAATTTTTTGTGATTTTAATAAAGTATAGGGACCTATATACAAAAAACATGAGGTCACATTACTAACATACTTGAAAAAAATACAAACTACATATTCATAATCTATGGTAAATTCTACACCAAATCAATATATAATTTATGAATGCTTATGTCTAGATAAGTTAATGAAATTTTAATTTAGAAAGAGATAAAAACTAAAAAAACAGACAATACACAGATATGCCATTTAAGTTAATCAAATAGCTATGCCCCGGATCGATGAGGTGTGCCCAACCGACACTCCTCGGATCGATGACGTGGCACGTGCCGCGAATCGAGGACGTGGACCAAGCCTATGCCAACGGCTTTGCCATCGGCATAGCTATGCCGACGACCTCCATTAGTGCCGTCGGCATAGCTATGACGGCATCAAACGCTCGTCCCCACCGGGTTGCCGGGCCCAGGTTTATGCCGACGGCCGCTGTAGGCATATGTCCCACTATGCCGATGACATAACTATGCCGACGGTCACCGTCGGCATATGTGGAAGTATGCGGACGGCTTGCCCTAGGCCGTCGGCATACCTCCATATAAGCCGATGGGGGCCCTCGGCATATGACAGACCATCGGGATTAGGCGAAATTCCGGTAGTGAGACGAATAAGCATATTATGCAATGGATTATCTCTTAATGTTAGACAATGCATAAGTGGTAGCTTTTGATCTTGTGTTCCTGTTATGTTAAACAATTTATGGAAGCACCTGATCCTATAATCTCGTAGGGGCGGGCGACTCAGCCTCCTCATGCGGTCCTACCCACGACAGCACCATATGAGACGACAGGAAGTAGCTTGAGGCAACACCAACGACCTCCATCCTGTTGCCCACCTCTGTCGCCAGGCCAGGATCCGTTCTTGCTTGAGCTCGCACCTAAAGCGCGCACCTCCACACCATGACGCACAGTCGATTGGTCATTGTGTGTGTCGGCGCGCAGCAGCTGCCTATCAACCCATGACTCCCAATGATGTGACAGTTGTCCTTTTGATCTGGTGACCTTGGCTATGCTGGTGGCCTGGCAGTTACTCCCTCGCGAGCAGAGAGAGAGGTTGTGCAACTCGTGTCTCATTATGTGGAGGTTACACAGTTTATATACATACACGGCTCAACAGAAAAAACTCAACGCAAGGCCTGAAAACTAGCCATATACAAGGCCCACTAACACACGACTAACACACGTTCGCTAACATAAATGATACAGACCCTTGTCGGATGGCAAAACAGGTCTGGACAACGTGGTCCGGACGTATGTGGACGATTTATGGGTCGGCATTGGAGATGCCGTTACCGGCCCACATCATTCTGGGCGTCATTAATTCACATAGAGGATGCCGGGGAAATGGCCCTAGGGACGTGGTGCCTGTCGCAAGTTGGTTCACGACGGTGTGGAGTGTGCATGTCGCAAGTTGGTACACGACGGTGTGGAGTGACAGCGGTGATGTCCACGTCGTGTTATGGGCTTATGGCTGGCCTTCTGATGACCGTGTTGACGGTCTATGGTCTCCCACCATGCATCTGCTAGCGCCGCTGTGGTCGATGTCTTGTTGGTGTGGTGGTCTTCGCGCGAATGCAGCAGTGGAGCGGGATCGCATGGTTTGGCGGCGATGTGATTTGCTGGATCGGGAGGATCTAGCGATATGCATCAGGCTTTGGTCAGATGACTCGCATCACGTGTAAGCATGGAGCGTCCTGCCATAGCCATAATGTGCATACATCTGGGCTATTTAGAGAAGGATGGTTGTCTTAGGGGGCTCTTCCTCCCTCCCGCATCTCAGGGGTGGCGGGACCCCAACATGCGTGGAGGTGCGGCCGATTTAGAAGTGACGGCGTTGGCTTCGACGGCAGCGGCGGTCGGCCCTGCCTCGGGCCAAGGGCAGCTGCTGCGGCGGCTGGCCTGGATCGGGCGGCGGCGCGATGCGGTCTTCGGCGGCATGTCATCTGGTTTTAGATCGGCGGCGGCGTCGAGGGCCTGGTGGACTGCTTGGCGGCACCCATGGCAGATCTGTTCTGGCCGGTGTAGCCAGTGGTGGTGGTCATCTTCTTCGTCAGCGGTGGCCGGCCAGAAGCTTGGTGATCGGATCTTGAGATCCATCATCTAGTCCCGGCCGCGAGTTGGGGAGACATGGTTGCCGGTGAAAACCGAGCCGACGGTAGGCGATGGCGGCGTTCTACGCCGTTACCTTGATGAAGGCATCGTCGTGTAACTACTGTCGACCCACTCGTGCTGCTCCGGGGGAAACCCTAGGATCTGGTGTTCCAGATCGGACGATGGCGGCACTGCGGTGTCGTTTCTCTCTTGGGAGCATCATTTGTGGAACAGCGCTGGAAGTCAGACGCAGAAGGTGGAGCGGCTTCGTCTTGCACGGAGCTTCGGTGGAGATGTCAAGTCATGCCTGAGCGACAGGTTCTACGCTTGGTCATGTCTGGTCTGCAGGTGCTACGGACGACAGATCCTCCAAGGACTTCAAGCTGTGTCGGCTGGTGATACTTGGCAGCATGACACTTAGGTGTATCAGTGGCGACCACGACGTGTTCAGCTGTTTGCGCGTAGGGAGTAGGTGCCGTTGGGCGCTGTGGTGGCGTCGACGATAGCTGGACTGAGCAAGGTTGATGCATCAATACAGTTCTGAAGATGGAGTGATGGCAGTTGGCGGCGGCGGCCTTTGAGAGCACGCCGGACCAGTGTGTGCCCCAGACCCAACAAGTGGCTAGGTTGGGGTCTCAATCTTAGATGTTAGGCTTGGCTGCGATGTCTATTTGGTATTAGGCCCAGACTATCTGCGCCGCTTCATCAACTGGATAGGTGTAGCGACAGTTTGTTGCTTAGACGGCGGCTTTAGTCTTACTATTGTATTGATTTTGCAAGGTCTTGTGAGAATAATTAATAAAGTGACCATATGCATCGCCCAGATGCAGAAACCGGGGTCATCCTCCTTTTCTAAAAAAAAGATAAGATGCTAATAACATTTACAACAGTAAATAAGTGCTCTGTGGAAACATACAGTCAAAATGGATAATCCCCCTTAAAAAAGAGAAAAAGTATATTGTTTATCCTTCAACTTTTGGTGGAGTCCAAATTTAGCCCTTAAACCTTGAAACTAGATAACTCGCACCTTATAACTTTTAAAACAGGGTTTACTAGTCCTTCACCGAGTCCTTCAGGTTGTTTCCCTGCTGAGTCAACCCGGTTTTGACTCGTAAGTCTAACACAACATCCACCTCATCATCTTCATCTTACTGGAGTCGGGGATTTCATCGAACACTTCGTAGGCAGCCCGATCAGATCCGCATCCTGCCCCGGCCCGCAAAAAATTTTACGGGGTGCGACAAAATCCTGACTCTAACCCGGGAAAATGCGGGTTTCCCCCTCATGGCTGCGGTGCCCTACATATAAGCGGAAGCGGTTGGTGGGGGGGGGGGCATTTCATCCCGCGCTTTCTCCCACCAACCACCTCTCCTCTCCCCCCTCGCGCCGCCGCCAGCTGCCGCCCAAGATTCTGGCGACAGCAGCCGGCAGGAGCACACCGGAAGGCCGCCACGCGCACGAGGCCTCCCCTCCCTTCCCCCTGCGTCGGCGGGCCGTCGGATTTGCAGATCTGCGGCACTTCATCGGGGGCCGCCGGATTTGGCTTTTTCCGATCGCCGGTTGCTGCCCCAGGCGATGGAGTGGTCGGGGAGCCACTCCCGCAGCCCAGGCACGGGCGCATCGCCGCATGCAGGCACCGGTTCGTCCGCCTGCCACCGCCGAAGGTTTGCGGGCATGGACTCGTCCGGCCGTCCACCGGGCTTGGCGCTCGCGCAGCGTTTTTGTCGCCGGCCGATGCCGTTCATAGAGTGCGACGACTGCCCGCGCCAAGTGTTGCGGCTCACTTCGGGCACGCCGAAGCACTCCGGATGGGTGTTCTACAAATGCGAAAACGACGGGGTACGTGCACTTGCGGTAGCTCGTTCCATAGCTCATTCTTTAGTTCAATTGTGATAGCTCACTTCGAGATTGCTCATTCTTTTGTGTAGGACGATGGATGCTCATTTTGGTTTTGGGAAGGCCAAAACATTAATTTGTTGATACAAAGAAACTTAATAGATGTTAGTGCACTCCTTAGTACAATCAAAGGCAATGATGCGGCTGCATGTGCAACTAGAGGGGAAGCAACGTCTACTTCTTTGGAACCAAAGATGAAGAATGAAGAAAGCAAGATCAAGAATCCGCAGATCAACAATGAGTGCATGGAGAAGATATTGCTTCAACTAGTGGGAGCAGTTATGGAAGTTGGAAATCTTCTGAAATGCATACTTGTGGTTCTTGTTTTCTTTGGTTTTGCTATTCTAGCCAAGATTTGGTGATATCTTTTGTATCTAATGTAGTTGCAAAGGCAAAGAAAAGCATTATGCTAGATCAATTTAAGTTGCAAATCTAAGTTTTACGGGCCGGGAGGAGCTGCGCCAGATCAGAACCCGCAGAAGTCGACCCGTAATAATAGTATATTCCGCGAATATACTTTTTTACGGGTCCATTATGCGGGGTCTGCATCTGTGCGAGCCCATGCTGGCCCGCAAAAGCGGTTTTGCGCGAACTACAAAGACGTTTTACGGGTCGGCGGGATGCGGGATCTGCTAGAGTTGCTCTGAGCCATGCCGCCATTGCACGTGCACCCAAATCAGCCATAGAAGCCTCCTGAGCACCGTGCCGGAGCTCGTGCTCGGGTGCTCAAGGAGGCATCGAGGTGAGGTGCACCAACCTATCAATAGAAGCCACCTTCACCTCGACACCTCGGCCTTGCCCTTGCCACAGCACGTGCGCACCAATGTGGCCCCGGACGCGAGCGTTGCGAGCTCGAGGGAAAG
The DNA here is from genome assembly GCF_018294505.1 of Triticum aestivum. Classification (NCBI taxonomy): domain Eukaryota; kingdom Viridiplantae; phylum Streptophyta; class Magnoliopsida; order Poales; family Poaceae; genus Triticum; species Triticum aestivum. Next base: position 804,383,290 of record NC_057801.1, on the reverse strand, counting down.
CACCACCGGCGGCAAAGTAACGTGTGGCTGCTTGTCGGAAGCAGCTAGACCACCGTCGAGCTCGATGCGTACCTAGGCGGCGTTGGTTTCCTGAAGGGGAGCTCCAGAACGACGCGGGCGTCAGCTTAGTCACCTGCATGGCTGGCGCGCTCGTGTCGCTCGTACTGGTGCGGCTAGCGGCGGTGCGCACAGAGGTTGGCAGGCAGCAAGGAACTGCGCCATGGCGAGGTGCACGGGGCTACCAGTGCTGGAGCGGCACTGTTACACGCTGCCAGCGGTGAGAAGGCGGCGCCGGCTTCGAGTGGCCAGTACGTAGGCAGCCCACGATGCGGCCACGGCAGCATGTGGTAGCTAGCAGGACCATCTGATGGTAGGCACGCATCGTGTGTTTGATGAAATGCCCAAACAGAAATAGGGAGAAGAGATAGGGCCAGGTTGGGGAGAGAAATACCGCCACGTGGATGAAAAACCAGTCAAAACCACAATGAGTCAGCAGTAATACCGGGTCAGCCAAGATGATGGACTAAACTTGTCCGATTTTTATTGTTGTGGGTGCAAATTGTCTGGTTTTAGACTTGAAAAACTAAATCTGGACTCCACCAAGAATTGAGTAACGAAAAGTATACTTTTATCTATTAGAAAGTACGATCAAATTGAATACGATTTACGACAATATCTAGAGCGTTCTATATTAAGGATTTTAAGTCTTGAAGCTACCTGTGTTGAGTCGTGGGCGGGCAGGTTGGCACGGCGCAGACGCAGTCTCCACATTCCTTCAGCACCCTCATGTTGCTCCGACAACAACATGAAACCGCAAGCAGCGGCTGGAGCGTGGGAGAAATTAGGAAAGATGGAGAGCTGCTTATGCTCGTCGTGTTTTTATAGTACCAGTACGTACCAATTCAATGCCCACACGTCCATGGCACTCTCCATTGATTCTTTGCTTGGACTGGCACAACTCCGCTTTGCTTGCAGCTGGGTCGACGGAAGATTCCGCTAGCTTAGAATAATACACATGCACGCAAACTAAAGAGCATGCCAGTGGAGGAACTGCATCAATCATATCTTACGAGGCAAGCTTTCGCTCTACTTTATACAGAATAAACCATATAGTCAAACAATGCAATGTGCAAAAAAATTCCCCTTGCAAACTGATTAGATAACAGAAAAACACAATGACCAAAGACAGCACATCACCAAGAATGCCTTGTCAAACAGCACCAACATGCCGCGGATCATAAACACGGGAGAGGCAGAACCACAATTAAATCAAACATAAGAACCGACAATCTACGAACTCGCGACTTCTATTTTTTTTTGAACTAGGCATTACCCCTTTCCATTGCAAACAACGGAAATACAACCAGTTCCGAGAACAGAGTCAGGAGGAGGGAAAGAGGTAAGGCGAGTTCAAGCATTACCAGGAAACCCACTGCAATTCGGTCGTCGTCGACCCGAACGCTGTGGGGCGAAAACCTGGTAACACATACAGTTCAAGAGCAACAAGCTCCAGTACACCCAAAAGAGACAAACATGCCAACACGACAAAAGATCACAAAGCGCAAACTAAAAAGCCACTATGAAGGAAGAAGGCCCTCCCAACTGCATGATCCTTCAAGCTCCTCCAATCGGCTGCCCCCCCCCCCCCCCCCCCCCCCCCCCCCGGCAAAGCCTCATCAGCTGCATTGTGCTGGTTCTGATCATCTCGGCACCTGATCGAAGCTTGTCGGCGTCTTCACCTTTATGCAGTCCTGTCCAGTACAAAAGAAAAGAGCACATGGAGAACACGATTTCAAAAGGAGACTTGATTTGCTTTTTTTTCAAACGTAGCCTTATTGCGAGCGAGCCAGATTGCCCAGCACGCGGCTGCAAGTCCAACCGTATAGAACTTGCCCTCTCCAGGAAGAAAGGAGTGGCACCAAGCAAAGAATTGCCAATAGTTATCTGGACATTTATCGGTGCCAATAGCCACCCCAATAGATCGCCACACCACTCTTTGCAACAGGACAAGTAAAGAACAAGTGCCGGGAAGTCTCAATCTCATTGCAAAAAGAACAAACAGGATTCCCAGGCCAATTCCTATGGCGCATCACCTGTCCAGTCAACACCGCGTCTTGCGAAAGCTGCCACATAAAAATTTTAATCTTGAGAGGAATTTTGGCCTTTCAAATCCACTTATAATGGCACCTGTTGAGAGGTTTTTCAAGCCATTTGTAAACAGATTTGGTACTGAATTTACCATTCTGGTTTAAACTCCAAACCACTTGATCGTCTTTGTCAGTAAGACGCAGGTTGTTAACTGTATCTAAGATTGTCCCCCATTGTTCAGCAAGAGCAGGATTAAGCCTGCGCCTGAAAAAGGAGTCGGTCTCCACACTTAGCACTTGTTTAATGGTACACTCAGGGACATTACAGATATTAAAGAGCTGCGGATATTGATCCTTAAACGGAAGCAGTCCGTTAATAGGATCGCTCCACACCCTAGCAATGTTCCCGGATTCAGTAATAACTTTTCTACCAGCCATATAAATCTCCTTGACTTTCAATAGGGCTTTCCAACTCGGAGAGTCAGAAAACCTTGGGGCGACATCCGCTACTGTTTTATTCCGCAAGTAGCGAGCATGAATAATATCTTGCCACACCCCACTTTGTGTTTCAAGCTTCCACCACCATTTCACCATCAGAGTGATGTTCTGTTTATGCAAGTCCTTAATCCCTAGGCCACCTTTCTCTTTGGATCTGCAAATTCTGCTCCATTTCACAAGATAATATCTTTTCTTCTTGTTACAACCCTGCCAGAAGAATTTTCTTCTATGCTTATCCAGTTTTTCAATAAAAGTTTTGTTCATCAACCACATAGACATATGATACAGTGATAGCTGGGTGACAACCGAGTCTAAAAGGGTGTGTCTCCCTCCCATGGAGGCAGCATTGCCCACCCAGGCTTCGAATCTTTTCAGATATTTGCACACAATGAACTCCCAGTCAGAGTTCCTCAATGAGGTGTAACTAACAGGCATGCCCAAGTATTTGATGGGGAAGCTACCTACATCACAATTAAAGAGGTCGACATATTGCTTAATAACAGCATCGTCTCCCCCAACAGTCAAAATCTCACTTTTTTGAAAATTAACTTCCAAACCTGACATCATTTCAAACATGTACAGCAGCAACTTCAGGTTAACTGCTTTGACGATGTCATGCTCGAGACAAATAATTGTGTCATCCGCATATTGGAGAACCGCAACTCCATCAGGAATCAAATCCACAGCTAAGCCAACCAACAGCTTATTATGTTGTGCATTCTTAATCATCTTTGTGAGACATTCAGCAGCTAAGTTAAACAAGAATGGGGAGTGAGGGTCGCCTTGACGCACCCCTTTAGCACTTTGAAAATACGGAGCTACACAATTGTTCAATTTAATGCTAACTGTGCCATTCTGAAGGATCTGGTTAATCCACCCACACCAAGTTTCATTGAATCCCCACAACTTATGACACTCTAGCAAGAAGTCCCAGTTAACCTTATCATATGCCTTTTCAAAATCCAATTTCAACACCACGCCAACCCTTTTTTTCACATGAGTGTAGTTTAGGATCTCATGAAGCGAAAGAACACCATCCATGATGCTTCTCCCTTCGACAAAAGCATTCTGGACTGGGCTAATTAGTTTATCAGCATACACCGAAACCCGACGATCTAGGACTTTTGTGATGAGCTTGTATGGGCATCTAAGCAAACATATAGGTCTGAACTGTTGGATTTTGTCAGCCCCGAAAAGCTTCGGGAGCAACGTGATAATCCCATAATTCAACCTCTGCACATCCAACTCCCCTCGATGAAAGTGCCTAAACAAGGCCATGATTTCCTCCTTAACTATATCCCAACATACCTGGTAGAATTCTACTGGGATATTATCAGGACCTGGGGCCCTATTGGAGGCCATGTCAAACAAAGCCTCCTTGACGTCCTCCTCCGAGAACTCTCTACACAGGTCATTATTATCGTCCTCGCTCAGCCTTTCCTCAAGCGCCCAAGTGTCAGGAGCAAGATGAAACTGATTCCCAGGAGCAGGACCGAACAGTTCTTTGTAGAACTTCGTGGCATGCTCAATCAGCTTATCAGTGCCCTCAATCTCCACGTCACCAGCCTTAAGGGAGTGGATCGTGTTTTTTCGTTTACGTCCATTCGCTATACGATGGAAATAATCAGTGTTCAGGTCCCCTTTGAGAAACCACCGCTCGTGTGATTGTTGTAGCCAACATATTTCCTCATTGACAAGCAGCTCATGAAGCTCAAAACAAATAACAATCTTTCTACTATATAGCTCAGGGGAAAGAGGGGCCTCTTCTTCTACTTCTTCCAGCATCTCCAGCTCCATCCGAAGGTCTTCCTTTCTCTTTTTATCGTGACCAAATCTATCCGAACCCCATCCTTTAAAGTACGACTTAAATCTCTTGAGTTTGATGTTTAAAACATCAATGGGATCAGAAGAAAAAACCCTACGAGACAAAATTTTCTGGACCAACGGTATGAATCTGTCATCTTTCACTCAAGATAGGTCGAACCGAAACTCTCTAGGTTTCGGAGCCTCACGTCCCTCCTCACCCCTGGACAATAACAGGGGGTTATGGTCTGAGATCTCACGAACCAACTTTCTGACAGAGACCAAAGGGAACAGATCCTCCCAGGACTCAGACATCAGGATGCGATCAAGCTTCTCCAAAGTGGGATGGGCTTGGTTATTAGTCCAGGTGTACTTACCACCACTAATGTGAATTTCTCTAAGTGCCAGGGTATTAATAATGGATTTGAAAATATCAGACAATTTGTGACTTCTATATGAAACCACCCTGCGGTGGAGGACGAAAAAAACTAAGGTAGGACAAACCTAAGGCATAAAAAAGATCGATACGTCATGCCTGCCTCTCCCTTAGTTCAAGTGACTCCCTCTCTCTCTCTCTCTCTCTCTCTCTCTCTCCATCATGTCGTGTGTGACTATGGTGCTGGCCATCGAGACAATGGTTTAGTTTTTGATTCTGTGGTGGTGTTCTTGTGCCTACCACAATCTTGGAATTGTGATGATCTTTCTTGTCGACGAATTGGTTTTCTCGTAATTCGGTGGCAGGTTCTTTATTTGTACTGCATGCTGCAGGTTTTGTAATGGTGCCCATGCTTAGTTTCTATAGCATCCATATGCTATGGTTCAAACTTTTTAATGGCTATAAAATAAAACAAGTTCTATAGTGCCATTGTGTATTGATAGAACAAGTGTTATGTTTTTCTTGGAATCAATCATATTATGTGTTGCGCTTTAGTGTAGGGATAAATGTTGGAAATATGCCCTAGAGGCAATAATAAATTAGTTATTATTATTATATTTCCTTGTTCATGATAATCGTTTATTATCCATGCTATAATTGTATTGATAGGAAACTCAGATACATGTGTGGATGCATAGACAACACCATGTCCCTAGTAAGCCTCTAGTTGACTAGCTCGTTGATCAATAGATGGTTATGGTTTCCTGACCATGGACATTGGATGTCGTTGATAACGGGATCACATCATTAGGAGAATGAGGTGATGGACAAGACCCAATCCTAAGCCTAGCACAAAGATCGTGTAGCTCGTATGCTAAAGCTTTTCTAATGTCAAGTATCATTTCCTTAGACCATGAGATTGTGCAACTCCCGGATACCGTAGGAATGCTTTGGGTGTACCAAACGTCACAACATAACTGGGTGGCTATAAAGGTGCACTACGGGTATCTCCGAAAGTGTCTGTTGGGTTGGCACGAATCGAGACTGGAATTTGTCACTCCGTGTAACGGAGAGGTATCTCTGGGCCCACTCGGTAGGACATCATCATAATGTGCACAATGTGGCCAAGGGGTTGATCACAGGATGATGTGTTACGGAACGAGTAAAGAGACTTGCCGGTAACGAGATTGAACAAGGTATCGGCATACCGACGATCGAATCTCGGGCAAGTATAACACCGCTAGACAAAGGGAATTGTATACGGGGTCGATTGAGTCCTTGACATCGTGGTTCATCCGATGAGATCATCATGGAACATGTGGGAGCCAACATGGGTATCCAGATCCCGCTGTTGGTTATTGACCGGAGAACGTCTCGGTCATGTCTGCATGGTTCCCGAACCCGTAGGGTCTACACACTTAAGGTTCGACGACGCTAGGGTTATAGGGAATAGATGTATGTGGTTACCGAATGTTGCTCGGAGTCTCGGATGAGATCCTGGACATCACAAGGAGTTCCGAAATGGTCCGTAGGTAAAGATTGATATATAGGAAGTATGGTTTTGGCCACCGGAAGTGTTCCAGACATCACCGGTAGTGTATCGGGACTACCGGAGGGGTCCGGGTGTCCACCGGGAGGGGCCACGGGCCCCGGAGGCATACATGGGCCAAGTGTGAGAAGGGACCAGCCCCTAGGTGGGTTGGGGCGCCTCCCCACCAAGGCCCATGCGCCTAGAGAGAAGAGGGGGGCAAACCCTAGGGCAGATGGGCCCTAAAGGCCCATGGCTGGTGCGCCTCCCTCTCCCCCCCACTTGGCCACCATCCCAGATGGGGATTGGGGCTGCCGCCACCCCTAGGGAGGGAACCCTAGGTGGGGGTGCAGCCCTCCCTCTCCCCCTATATATAGTGGAGGCAAAGGGGCAGCCCAACACACGAAGTTCTTCTCCTTTTGGCGCAGCCCTACCTCTCTTTCTCCTCCTCTCCCGCGGTGCTTGGCGAAGCCTTGCAGGATTGCCACGCTCCTCCACCACCACCACGCTGTTGTGTTGCTGCTGGACGGAGTCTTCCCCAACCTCTCACTCTCTCCTTGCTGGATCAAGGCATGGGAGACGTCACCGGGCTGCATGTGTGTTGAACGCGGAGGTGCCGTCCATTCGGCACTAGGATCTCTGGTGATTTGGATCACGACGAGTACGACTCCTTCAACCCCGTTCTCTTGAACGCTTCCGCTTAGCGATCTACAAGGGTATGTAGATGCACTCTCCTTCCCCTCGTTGCTAGTCTCTCCATAAATAGATCTTGGTGACTCGTAGGAAAATTTTGAATTTCTGCTACGTTCCCCAACAATAAACTCTGGTGTTACCTGCCCATTTTTAGCTATGAATCTTGATTATAATCATGTTTGTTTATTCACGTGTATGAGGTTGTTTGTTGCACCGTATGAGTTTAAAATTTCGTATCTTGTCCTGGCAGGTCCTCCATGAATCGTCTTTTCCAGTGTCATGTTGATGCCCATTTGTTTGTTTTTTTGTTAGTCTTGGAACTGGACACCTGATTATGTTCAAAGACGTAGTTCCTTAGCTGAAATATGATGCATTTGTGGTCTGGCATTTTTGCTATGTGGTGGGCACTATGGACTAGCAAAAATGATGAGATATTTGAGCACAAACCCATCAAGCATCAAACTTACCCCCTGCACCGTGTCATGTTTCTACTGCAGCAATCAAGGATTCAATGAAGTGCCAAGATGAAATTTAATGGCTATCAAATATGACAAAATGGTTGTTTATTGTGTAGTCTTGATGTGTATTATAGGATTTAGCATGTTATCTCTTAACTTCTATCCCCTTTTTTCAATTCTGGTATAATAACTAGTGCCATTGTTTTAGTATATTTAGGTCTGAAGTGCTAATTTAGCTACCTTTTATCAAATAGTGACATGATTACTTGATTCCTAGTGTTCTTGTAAGCATCTGTATGCCATTGTTTTGTGACGCAGTCACTATATGAACCTTAGGTTTACCTTTATCAATTACTTCTTGTTGTGTCTGTTCCAACATCAGCGTTGAACGTGCTGGTTACTTTCTTCTGGTGATCTATTCCTGGATCAGTATTGCACCCCCTTGCTAAACTCATGGCAAGGTACACAACATGTTTAGTACACAACATGGCATACTTTATAGAACCTATGGCTGATGCATAGGGAATGACTTTCATTCTCTCTTTATATTATGTCGTGGTCGGGCTTTGAGTCTTACTCAACTTCACACTTTACAATACAGGCTAGAACTCCTTCTTTGACTGGTCCATTTTGAACTCCTTCAAAATCTTGTCAAGGTGTGTGCTTTGTGAAAGTCCTATTAAGCGTCTTGATCTATCTCTATAGAACTTGACGCCCGATATGTAAGTAGCATTACCAAGGTCTTTAATTGAAAAATACTTATTCAAGTATCCTTTTATGCTATCCAGAAATTCTACATCATTTCCAATCAACATATGTCATCCGCATATAATATTAGAAATACTATAGAGCTCCCACTCACTTTCTTATAAATACAGGCTTCTCCGAAAGTCTTTATAAAACCATAAGCTTTGATCACCTCATCAAAGCGCATATTCCAACTCCGAGATGCTTGAACCAATCCATAGATGGATCGCTAGAGTTTGCACACTTTGTTAGCACCTTTAGGATCGACAAAATCTTCTAGTTGCATCATATACAACCCTTTTCTAAGAAATCCATCAAGGAATGCAGTTTTGACGTCCATTTGCCAGACTTCATAATCATAAAATGCGGCAATTGCTAACATGATTCAGACAGACTTAAGCATCGCTACGGGTGAGAAAGTCTCATCGTAGTCAACTCCTTGAACTTGTCGAAAACCTTTTGCGACAAGTCGAGCTTTATAGACAATAACTACCATCAGCGTCAATCTTCTTCTTGAAGAACCATTTATTCTTTATGGATCGCCGATCATCGGGCAAATCCACCAAAGTCCACACTTTGTTCTCATACATCCATCCTATCTCAGATTTCATGGCCTCAAGCCATTTATTGGAATCTGGGCTCATCATAGCTTCTACATAGTTCATAGGTTCATCATGGTCAAGTAACATAACTTCCAGAACATGATTACCGTACCACTCTGGTGCAGATCGTGCTCTGGTTGACCTGTGAGGTTCTGTAGCAACTTGATCTGAAGTTTCATGATCATTATCACTAGCTTCCTCTCCAGTTGGTGTAGGCATCACGGGAACGAATTTCTCGGATGAGTTACTTTCCTAATTGAGAGAAGGTATAGTTACCTCATCAAGTTCTACTTTCCTTCCACTCACTTCTTTCGAGAGAAACTCCTTCTCTAGAACGGTTCCATTTTTGGCAACAAAGATCTTGCCTTCGGATCTGCGGTAGAAACTACCATAGTTCTAAACTCATCAACATCAGAAACTACCAGCAGCAAACCTAGAGCCCAACCACAACTACAAATCCAGAAGATAGAACCAAGTTAGGCATTAGCATTCAGAGGAAGGACATCACCAAGCAAAGGTCAGCCTCTAGAAAAATTCTGAAGCACGAGTCTAGTATCAGTTACTAATTCCTGAGAACTCCTGGTTTCCACCTTTGTGAAGCTCTATGCACTTCATTTCCCACATGTTGTATCACTATTACCCCCAACATCAGGACCCTTCGATTTCCTTTATCTACAGAATGGCGCAATAAGATATACAATGACATATCAAATTGATGTGAATAATAGGATTAAAATTGGGTTTTGTCTCAAACACAATATTATTCACGCATCTCCATATAGTCCAGAAGATGGCAGAAACCCCCACAAATACCAGATTCTTGTTTATCTTTGAAAAACTTTTTAATCCAAATACCAAAACAAGTGTTTAAGTGTTAGGAAGATTTCTCAAATCTAAAGGACATTTGAACAAAATCCAAACCAATTTAGCAACTAAGCATTTGAAAGAAAATGAACATACCACCAAGAGCAAAATATTTGTTTACCTATCCAACCTCTCCTCGGCAAATTGTATTTGGTTAATATGCTTTTCTTAACCATCAGCCATAAAACACTCTAATTTTTGGAGTAACTTTTATTTTCCACATACATTTCTGTTGGAAGCTACTGTATCATCAGATGTCAGCCAGGCTAAAAGTACACAGTAACAAGTTGTCTATAGAAAAGATTTTATAGTGAAGACACCATCAGATGTCAACCACTAGTAGAAACAGGGTTTACGTTCGGGCAGAAAAGAGCATTAATCCCGGTTGCATTACGAACCGGGACTAATGTGAGCATTAGTCCCGGTTCGAGCGGCTAGGGCACCGTACAGGCATTGGTCCCGGTTCAAATGGGGACCTTTAGTCCCGGTTGGTGCCATGAAGCAGGACTAAAGGGTGCGATGCCCATTAGTACCGGTTCGTGGCATCAACCGGTACTAAAGGTTAGACCTTTAATCCCGGTTCAAGCAACCAACAGGTAATAATGGGGTTTGAGGCATTAGTACCGGTCCCATTTTCAACACACACCCCCCTCCCCCCCGTGGATCGCCTTTTCAATTTTTTAAAAAGCAAAAGAAAATGAATAAAAGCTTCAAAAATTTAAATCCTTCCAAATGTAGTTATGTTACTACATGTACTAGTTAGAAAAATTTAAAAACTTAAATTTGGACATGTTTTGCAAAAAGTGTAGGGAAAATGTAAAACGGCTATAACTTTTGCATACGATGTCAAAAAAACGTATAATATATCAAAATGTTCAGCACGAAAATCCGCATCCGATTTTGACCGTCTACGGCCTGTTTGGAAATTTTTTGAATCCTCAAATTCTAAAAGGAAAAAAAATTATGCTCAAATTTCATTTTTTTAATTTTGGTTAAATCTGGTCAAACTATGGTCAAACTACTTATTCAACAAGTATTAGTGTTACTAAATAATAATTCAATAATATTAGTGTTACTAAATAATTATTACAGTTTTTTTTGAATTTTGGTCAAATCTGGTCAAACTATGATCAAACTGTGGTCAAACTATGGTCAAACAATGGTCAAACTACTTATTCAAGAAATATTAGTGTTTCTAAATAATTATTTTGTTTTTTTGAATTTTGGTCAAATATGGTCAAACTATGGTCAAACTGTGGTCAAACTACTTATTCAAGAAATATTAGTGTTACTAAATAATTATTGTTTTTTAGAATGATAGTTTCAAACTCAAACAGTGAAATGTGTGACTTCATGCTCAAGCTAAATTCCTGAGGGTTAATAGGATTGACATCTTACTATTGTCAGGAAAACAACAAGTGCAGACTTGGAAACGAGGAAGAATAGAACCCGGAAGTTAAGCGTGCTCAGGTTGGGGTAGTGAGAGGATGGGTGACCGTTCGGGAAGTTAGATGATTTAGAATGATGAGGGGTGATTAGAGATTAGAGGTTAAATTGAGCAGTGATGAGGGGTGATTAGAGATTAGAGGTTAAATTGAGCAGTGATGAGGGGTGATTAGAGGTTAAAATAATTTAGAAATTTGAAAATAAAAAAATTCAAAAAAAACATAAAATTTCCTTTAGTCCCGGTTGGTGCCACGAACCGGGACTAAAGGTGGACCTCCAGGCAGCGGCCACGTGGACGGCCTCTAGTCCCGGTTCGTGTAAGAACCGGTACTAAAGGGCGAGGCTTTAGTAACGACCCTTTAGTCCCGGTTCCAAAACCGGGACTAAAGGCCCTTATGAACCGGGACAATAGGCCCTTTTTCTACTAGTGAACGTCCACCTGATGGTATCTTTCCTGTTAGACATTTTAATTTAATCAATTTAGTCAACTTATATATAGCTACTGTGGAATAATTTACAATACATACGGTTTTGTTATGTAGTCTTGACCTTCAGTTCGGTGAGCAAGGTTAGGCAAGGCAGATATCCGGAGAAAGTTGGTCTGGGTGACCAAGACTAGCCATACCACATCTCTCCTACTCTTCCTCATAGATTCTAAACTATTGTGTACTTTTAGCCTGGCCGAGATTCATTTTGTATGCGGGATAGTGGAAGTGTATAGATGTATTTGGTTGTGGGGATATAATAGGCATAACAATGTTACATGCATTTCGTTTGCAATAACATAACAAGAGACACATACACGCACCACAAGTGATGTGTATGCATGACATCAAGCTATCAACTGTTGAGTTGTGTAAATGTGTGAATATGTAATAGTTGGAGGGCTAAGATGTAAAAGGACATATCCATATAGAATACAGAGAGAGAGGAGGCTGGAGGATAAGGCGCTCCAGTTTTTCCCCTTCCAGTTCTTCCTTCTACAATCTTCCAATCTAGATTTATTCAATATTCCCCTGATTCACAACATGGCATCGGAGCAAGACGATCCTATTGCGTCTCTACCACGATTTTGAGCGGATTTGGCTGTCCCTATTGTGCCGCGACGCCACATCATCGAGGTGTTGCCGCCGTCGATTCGCTGTGGCGGCTGGACCTTGTCTTCGCTCAGATCCTTTGCGATTTGGCGGAGCCAAGCATGGCCGCATTTGGAGAAAGTCCAGTGTGCGACATTGGTGGTGGTTGAGCAGGATCGAGGTTCGGCGGAGACGAACGACGAATACGGTGCGGTGCTGTTCTCACCGTAAGTTGTCAAGATTCTGGTCAGTTCGAGTCCTTTGTGATCCCGTTCTTTCTGTGGTTGGGGCAACTTCGTTTGCTGGGCTGATTTGTTTGTGGTGAGTTCAGCTCATAAGAACTTGTGACCTGCGAGTGTTGTGTTGTGGTCTATTCTTGTAGAGTTCTCTTGCTAGCTAGTGACCATGGGAGACAAAGACAAGGACAAGGATGTGGACTCAAGTGTTGAGAAATTATGTGAAAGTATGCAGTGAATGCTTGCTCAGCTGATGGAACAAGCACAGGTGAAGTCTAGTAGCTCGACTGAAATTCTGAAGTCTATCCTCGAGCCAAATCTAGTAAAATTGACTGGTCCGGGTAACTATTTTAGTTGGGCTCGCAATGCGTCATTAATTCTGGAAGCGCATGGTCTGCATAAGTACCTAAATGGAGATGAGAAAAAGCCAGAAGATGTAATGAAGGAACAATGGGAACAAAATCAGAAGCGAGTAATGGTTTGGCTGTTGGGCTCAATGGAAAAAACTGTTCGGGAACAAGTTGAAAGTTTTCAAACTGCCGCTAAAGTCTGGACAAGTATTGAAAAACAGTTTTCTGGTAAATCAAACAAAATGCAGGTTAGCAGAATACTACATGAGATGTTGCACTTGAGGCAAGACCAGAGATCAGTTACAGAGTACGCAGGGGAACTCAAGAAACTTTACAGGGATCTAGAGTTTTTTAGACCATTCAAGCCACATGATCCTAGAGATTTGTCTCTCCTCAGAGAATGGTTCGAACCATTGTTGGTGCAGGTTTTCCTGGAAGGTTTGAATCCTGAGTTCAAACTTCGCTCTCAGATGATACAAGCATCTCCTGACTGGCCTACCTTGGATGAAACTATTGCCAGTATTCTTGAAGAAGAAACTCGTTTGGCTAATCAGGAAGCAATGCCACAGATGCATGGTGATAATCGTGCTGCACTTACTCACACACAAACCTCTGTTAGCTTTAGAAGTGGTCAAGCAAATACTACCAAGTTTGACCACAAACGGAGAAACAAAGTTGTCTGTGATCATTGTAAGAGACCAGGCCATATGAAAAAGGATTGTTTCGAGTTGGTTGGTTATCCTCTAGGATGGCAGCAAAGGAAAATAAACAGGTTCAACGGCAGCGGTAACAACTTCGAGAAGAAACAAGACCGAGTTCATCTTGCATCATCCACAGGAGAGTTACCTGCAATTGTTGCTCGGGCTCTAGAAGAGTTCAAGGCAAAATTGATGGCTGTTACTGCTGAAGGATCTAGTGAGGCTGCCAGCTCTCGGAGTGCAGAAGGTGAGAACCATTTACTTGTGCCCTGGATAAATGATTCGGGTTCCACAAATCATATGACGGGTTCACAAAAATATTTTTCATCATACATACCTCGTTCAGGAAAGGATAAGGTCCGTATAGCTGATGGGTCTTCGTCTTCCATAATGGGATGTGGAACCATTATTTGTACACCGTCCTTACCTTTAAGTCTTGTCTTACATGTTCCCGATTTCCCTGTGAACCTTCTGTCTGTCAGTTCAATCACAAAGTCACTTAATTGCAGAGCTTTGTTTGAGCCCCAATTCTGTGTATTTCAGGACCTGAAGTCAGGAAAAATACTTGGGACTGGAACTGAGCGTGATGGCCTGTACTATCTTGACAATGTTGCAGCTCCACTTGCATTTGCTACAGCATGTACCTCATCCACAGATGAGTTGTTGTTGCTCCATTGTAGACTTGGGCATTTATCTTTCCAAGTCCTAAGTCGTATGTTTCCATCATTTTTTGCTTCCTGCTGCAAGGATAAGCTTGTATGTGATGTTTGTGAACTAGCTAAGCATACGCGGGCTACTTATCCTAGTAGTAGTGAGAGAAGTCAAACCCCTTTTGAAATTGTGCACTCAGATGTTTGGGGTCCCTCAGCTGTAACCTCTCTATTAGGAGAGCGTTGGTTTGTGACTTTTATCGATGGCTTTAGTCGACATACTTGGCTTTATTTTCTCAAACAAAAGTGTGATGTGTTATCTGCATTTAAAGACTTTTATGCCTTGATTTGCAATCAATATAATGCAAGAGTGAAAATATTTCTCTCTGACAATGAAACCGAGTATGTTAATCGGGAGTTTGACTATTTTCTAGCTTCAAATGGCATCATACACCAGACTACATGTGTGAACACTGCTGCTCAAAATAGAGTCGCTGAACGAAAAAATAGACATTTATTGGAGGTGCCTCGGTCCCTCATGTTTACAATGAATGTACCAAAATTTCTTTGGGGCGAGGCCACTAAAATAGCAACATACTTAATAAACCGCATGCCATCACGGGTTTTGAATTATAAAACACCAATTGAATGCTTGAGTGGTACTAATTCGTTTATTGTACCACCAAAGGTGTTTGGTTGTGTTTGTTTTGTTCATGATTACAGGAACTCGGTGGGAAAGCTTGATCCCCGTGCTGTCAGATGCATTTTTGTTGGGTATTCTTCTACTCAAAAAGGCTATCGTTGTTGGTGCCCTACTGAGAAACGGTTTTTTTGTGAGTATGGATGTCACTTTTCGGGAGAAAGAACCTTATTACACGTCAGCCATCAATACTATTGATAGTATTGGTCGTGAGGGGGAGAATTATGATAAGGGAGATGTTCGTATTGGTTCAGTTTTGATTCCTTTGCTAGATATATCTCAACCAGATCAAGGAACGGAGGGGGAGGAAAATGCGAGTACTAATGAGAGTAGGAGCAGCTCAACCGTTCATGAGGTATGTGACACTCCTACTCCTCAACAAGTTATACAACATGACAACCCTCTGTCTACAAGTTACATGTCATTGCCTCTTGATTCAGTGCCTCGTGAAGAAACAGAGGAAGGTAGCGGACATGCTATGGATCCTACTGATTCTCCATTAGTTGATGGTTGTACTGATGACACGACTGAGGAAGGTACTGAAATTCCTATTGCAGCTCCTAGATCTCCACTTGATGATTGCCCTATCGCCTTACGGAAACCTGTGAGACATCGAGACATACCAGCACGTCTTAAGGATTGTGTGGGTTATAAGCACGCTATTGCTAAGTTTATCTCTTATGAAAATTGCAGCCCCTCATTTAAGACCTTCATTGCTTCTTTGGACTCTACCTCTATACCCACAGATTGGAGAGATGCCATTAAACATCCTAAATGGAAGGAAGCAATGCTGGAGGAAAGAAGGCTTTGGAGAAAAATAACACATGGGAACTCGTAAAACTACCACATGGCAAGGAGCCTGTGGGTTGCAAGTGGGTGTATACGATCAAGCAGAACCCTGATGGCAAGGTGGAGCGATATAAGGCACGTCTGGTGGCAAAGGGATACACACAAACATATGGGATTGATTACGAAGAAACCTTTGCACCTGTTGCTAAGATGAGTTCAGTACGAACTTTAATATCATGTGCATCTAATCTTGGTTGGGATCTTCATCAACTAGATGTAAAAAATTTCTTTCTCCATGGGGATCTTCAAGAAGAAATTTATATGTGTATACCACCGGGTTTTGACACTGCTTAGACTAAGGATAAAGTGTTGCGGCTGCATCGATCCTTATATGGATTAAAGCAATCGCCTCGAGCTTGGTTTGATCGTTTTAGGAGATCCTTACTTAAAATGGGCTATCATCAGAGTAATGCTGATCATACCTCGTTCTATAAGCGTAATATGAGCAAGTTAGCTATACTGATAGTCTATGTCGATGATATCATCATTACAGGAGATGATACTAAGGAAATAGAACACTTGAAGATGCGGCTAGCGAAGGAGTTTGAGGTGAAAGATCTTGGACAATTACGATATTTCCTTGGAATTGAGGTCTCTCAGAGCAAAAAAGGTATTTATCTCTGTCAAAGAAAGTATATTTTAGATTTATTACTAGAAACTGGGCTATCCAAATGTCGTCCAGCTCCCACTCCCATTGAGCAAAATCATCGCCTAGTTAGTGAAGCCGGATCTCCCGTGGATCGAGAACGCTATCAAAGGCTTGTTGGACGATTGATTTATCTTTCACACACTCGTCCTGATACTGCTTTTGCTGTAAGTGTTGTTATCCAGTTTATGCATGATCCACGGACTCGCCACATGGATGCTGTGATCCGAATTATTCGCTATCTTAAGGGATGTCCATGTCGAGGTCTACTATATACATCACATGGAAATCTACAGGTGGAATGTTATACAGATGCAGATTGGGCAGGCTCTTTGGATGATAGAAGGTCAACATCAGGCTACTGTACATTTGTTGGAGGTAATCTTGTCACATGGCGCAGCAAAAAGCAAAGTGTTGTAGCGCGGTCCACGGCTGAGGCAGAATTTAGATCCATGGCAGATGGAGTGTGTGAAGTGTTATGGGTGCGAATCCTTTTGATGGAGCTGGGTTTATATCAGACTAAACCATTGATGCTATATTGTGATAATAAGGCAGCCCTTAATATTGCACAAAATCCTGTACAACATGATCGAACAAAGCATGTTGAAATTGATCGGCATTTTATTAAAGAGAAGTTGGATCAAGGAATTATTTGTATGACATATGCGAGCTCCTCAAACCAGCTTGCAGACATCTTGACTAAGGGCTTACCAGATAGAATGTTTTCTATCCATTGTAGCAAGATGGGATTATATGATGCATTTACCTCATCTTGAGGGGGAGTGTTGAGTTGTGTAAATGTGTGAATATGTAATAGTGGCAAGGCTAAGATGAAAAAGGACATATCCATATAGAATACAGAGAGAGAGGAGGCTGGAGGATAAGGCGCTCCAGTTTTTCCCCTTCCAGTTCTTCCTTCGACAATCTTCCAATCTAGATTTATTCAATATTCCCCTGATTCACAACATCAACCAACAAAATGGTATGAATTATGATTGAAACCACAACTATTCTTAAGCAAATAGGATCAAATGGAATACAAATGACATCGAGAAGGTGGGGAGGTCAAGAACAGAATGGAACAACTCAAATATCATTGAGGACAAGAAATAGGCGCACCCCTTGTGTCGTATTTTCATCAACACTGTTTTTTTTTTTGCCGGTCCCTTTTTTAACCTGCTTATGTCTGGTCAGCTAAATTTGGGGTTTTGTTCCTTGTTGTGTTGTAATAAGTGCTTTATGTTTGGGCTCCGATGCTTTTGGGATTATGTTGCAACCTTAGCGAGAATCTCGTGAACTCGCCCTCTCATGCATCCTCTCGCCTCCCTCGCTCCCAAATGCTTCCAGTAACTCCAAAAAACAAAGTTATGGAAAGAAGGGAAAATGTGAGTGAAATCGAGTGAGGGGAAGCAAACAAAAACCAACGGATGATGGAAACAACAAACTACAGAGTGCCAAACAGAGCCAACACGCCACGAAAAACCAAACCCAACACATATCAACGCCTCAGCTGTAATGGCATCTACTGTTGCAGGAGGGAAAAACGCAGGGCTATCTCATACATCTTTCTTTTTGAAAGAAAATCTGTGGTGTTTTGTTATCATAAAACATCTGATTATCTTGGTAGTGGTGGTCTCTCACGGTACATCAATGAGGGCTCACCTTGCAAACCTCTTGGCAATGATGGTGTCCACAGTGGCATCACATGTGTTCTGATTAGAGCTTCGCCCAATTTATATCTTTTGTACCTAAGATCTTCGTTGTCGATAGTACAACAAGGAAGCAGTGGTAGTTCACCTTGCAAACCTCTTGTCTTCGACCAAAATGTGTCCAGACGTGCAATGATTTTAGGTTCTCACAATATTCGACTCATCCGGTTTTTCAAAATTCTGAGATTAGTCCAATTCAGAAGGATTTTTTGTTGTGCATTTTTCTTAAGTGAGTCCCACTGGAACATCAAGATGGAAAACAACTTTAAATATCTTGGTTTTACCTTTGACTTTTATGATGCATATCCCTAGTTTGCGTTTTTTCGGCCTTATTCCACGTAGTGAACGATAAAGTGGGGTCATTTAGTAAACCAATATGAAACATTGAACTTGTAAATTTGAAGGAAAAGGGTAGAAAGTTTTGTAAAGCAACTTCAAGTAATTCAGTCCAATTAAATGAGTAAGGTAAATGAAAAACAATTGGACGCCCACCTTGGGGCTCGAACACAAGACCACAAGGTTAAGAGCCTCGCGCTCTACCAACTGAGCTAGACGGGCAATACTCGGCAAAGTTGCAAATCAATTCTACATACACTGCATATATATATTTTAAAACCCAGGTGGCCAACGCACCGGAGAGCTCTGTGTAGTGTACCAGGTGCCAACCGAGCGGGGAATGGGGTCCTAGCCTCCTGACTTGTCATGGCTTTAGATCAACATGTTAATTAGCATTGCTAATTAGGTTTGTAGTCACAACCAGCCAGTGACTCCACGGTGATGGTCAGGATGAACTATTTCCCCTGCTTGATGGTCAGGACTTGCTTCGTGACGCGGCGGTTCACTCAACATATTCGGCCTGTGACAGGGGCAATGATGCATTGCTTGTATACCACATAGAACGAATGTTTGGTTTTTTTACCGCCCATGTATTGCCGAATCCATCCATCCTACAGCACTTCCATCCCATATAGCACGAGCACACCGTATGGTACTGGCTACGCTACATACGCTGGCTGATCTTCTATGTGTAGTACTAGTAAAAAAAATGGCGGATGCGGCGTCATCCGGCTGATCAGCCGGGTGGCCAGCCACTCGATTGGTTCGACCTGTCCATCTTGTGAACCGTCCGATCCACGCGAGTCCGGCCCGTTTTAACTAATGCCCTAAGAGCATTACTAGTAGAACCTTCAAACCCTCAAATCCTTAAAGCACTTTTAAGGATTGAGAAGTGCCACTTTTTGACATTTTTAAGGGTTCAAAAATAGGGGCAAATACTAGAACCCTCAAACCCAACCCGTAAACTGCTTTAAGGGTTGGATTTGAGGGTTCTAGTCTTTGCCTCAACCCTAACATTTAAATCTATCATTTGAGAACTCACAATTTATGACAACAAGAACACAATCAACTTCCAAACAAACTATCAAATGACAATCATTGATGCATGGTTTAATAGTTTACATCACAAAATCATCATCTTCCTCCTCTCATCGGCACCATCACCAAAAGTTGCACCTCGGCGCCATCTCCTAGACCACAAGCGGGCTCCATCAAGCATCTCCATCGGCACCGGTGGAGTCGTACACACCGCCATCACCACAACTACTCATCGGAGTGTCACCTCGAAAAGTAGAGGACGCAACACGGAACATCCTCTTCCTCTCGGCGATGTCCTCCTTGTAGTCCTTCCACCATTGCAATTGCTCTTGATCCATGTCCTTCTTGGACATCATCATGTGCTCTTTCTCTTCCACAATGAGTTCTTTCTATACCTTTGCCTCTTTGAGCTTGATCATCCTCTCCTCCAACTCGGCCTTGCGCTTTGCTTCTTCACGTTTTGCTTCAACTTGTGCAAGCTTGACCTCTTTCTTCTTCTCGGTGATAAGAAGCTTCATCTCCAATGTCTTCGTTGTCAATTCCTCTCTTGCCTTCATCATGTGGTCCATCTTCTCCCTTAGGCTTGACGCCTCTTCTTCCATCTTCACCCTTAGCTTGCCCTTCTTGTTTCCCTCGGGCTTGCCCACGTTCCTCTCCTCCTCATCTTCACTATCGTCCATCCTTAGCATTGCCGACTTCTTGGGTGCGGTCTCTTGATCCCTCAACTTCCACTTGTCAAAGGTTTGAAGAATTGACCAAACATGCTTAAATGGGAATGGCTTGCCCTTGGAAGCGGCCATCTCCTTGTACCTCAAGCCGGCAATTGTCTCCTATCAACCACACATAAATCACATAAGAACCCACCAATAGCATAGTGCAGACACATAATCAAAATAGTGAAGAAATATGTACTCACATAGTCACTCTCCACGGTTCCACTAGGTGGTGCATCCATCACTTGGCCAATGGCCGCAGTCCAACGAGAACAAGCGGGCTTGATCAACTCCCACCGGCCTTGAAGCGACCGGTAAGTGCGATGGATGAACCCACTAGTCTTCGGCTTGATCCTACAATAGACGTCCTCGATCCTTTGCCAATAGAGTTTACCGGTTTGATCGGTGCCGGTGGTAGCATCCATTCCCACAGCTGCCCAAGCACGAACCAAGAGGACATCTTCCGCCTCGGTGTAGTTTGTCGATCGAGCGTGTGGGCGGGAAGCGGCGGTGAATGCCTCCACCCCTATCTCGGCCACCTCCTCCTCGTCATCCCCTTCATCCTCCTCATCTTCCTCCTTTTCCTCCAAGTCGTCGCCAACCCTAAAGGGGTCTAGAGGCGGAGCTCCGAGGTCCACCTCCGCGTTTTGGAGGAGGTCCATGAATGAGGATGGGGTTGCCATTTCCTCGAGCACCTCGTGCGCGGCGGGAGAAGGTTCAGCGATGGTGGCGGGCGGGCCGCGGCCGCGGCGGCGGGCTTCTTCCGCGGCTTCTTCACGGCCGGGCATGAGCCGACGACCTTGGCGGCCCCTCGAGGCCCATGGCCGGCCGCCTTCGGCCGGCTCTTCTTGGGGGCGGGCACCGGGGCCGTGGCGGGGGCAGGCGCCGGGGCGGAGACGGGGGCCGGGGCGGGAGGCTGGGAGGCGGGAGGAGGCGCCGCGAGGCCCGCCCGCTGCCGCTTCGCCCCGACGTGGGTCGCCGCCACCACGTCGGTGACGGTTGGGCGGGCGGGGGCAGGGGGCGCCGGGGCGGGCGGGCCGGGAGCGGCGGGCGCGGCGGGCGGGGGCGCGGCGGCGGCGGGGCCTTCCATGGCCGGCGACGAGGAGGAGTGCGGCGGGACGCGGGCGGGAGGAGGAGCGGTTGGCTCCCGCGTGGGCTCGGAGCGAGCGACAAGGAGGAGTGTGGGTTGGGGGGAGATTTTCCCCTCAACCCCTACTTCTACAGATTGCAAATTGGTTTGAGGGTTGGACCTCTAAATTTTTTTACGGGTTTGAGGGTTTAGAGGTTCTAGTCTACGGCATTTTTTCGGCGAAAGCTGTAAAAAAAGCGGTTATTTTCAGGGGTTTAAGGGTTTGAGGGCTCTACTAGTTTTTTTTTGAGACAATGAGGACTCTACTAGTAATACTCTAAGTAGCGACTCCACGTAGCCTAGTTGGTATAGCGCATCAACGCATACGTGACCCAGAGTCATCTATGCTCCTGTAGTATAGTAGTATCAGTTAAGTAGCAAGTCAGCCATTGCCCTAAAAAAAGAAAAACGTCCATGCTCACGCAGCGACATGAGCTGCTTCAAAAGACCAGCGGCGGGGGTGGCTGCTGCATACGAGACCAAACGCGCTGCAAGCCGAGACGACGATATCGCGAGGGGTGGTCCGGCTGTTGCGAGTGTAGTGTGAGGGCGCGAGCAGTGCTGCGACATTGGACAACGGTCTCTGCGATGGCAGCCCGGCACCTTCGATGAAATCACGGCCGTTTCAATGATGTTTGTGATGACATGCTTCGGCAGCGGTGGCGATGGCGCGACGACGTGCTTTGGCAGCTGCGGCGGAGCCACGACGGCAACCTGTCAACTTCAAATGATGTTGCGACGGCCGTGAGGGTGCTTCGAGAACTGTGACTATGCTACAATGGCAACCCGGCTCCTACGATGTGATGTCGTGCTTTGGCTGCCACGATGATTTGCAACGAAACGCGACGGCGCGTCGATGATGCAGCGGCGTGCTTCGATGATTGCGGCGATGCTCCGAGGAAGGCCCGACTGCGGCGACGACGAGCTTTCCTGCCGTGGCAGTTCCGCGATGATGGCACGGCTGTTTCGGCGATTCTACAACAACAACCTGGTTGCTCCGGTGACGCTATGATGGTGTTTATGCTTCGACGGCCGCGGCGGTGCCACAACGGTAACCTGTTTGGTTCAATTATGTTGAGACGGCCGCGGCGGGTGCTTCAACGGTTGCGACGACGCTGCGTCAACAACCTGGATCCTTTGATGATGTTGTGACAGCCGCAGTGATGTTGCGATGAACCGCGTCGACGGCGTGCTTCGATCGATCATGACCATGCTACGAGGGTGTGCTTCGATGATCGCGGCGTTGCTCGGACGAAGGCCCGACTGCTACGACGGCCTGCTTCGATGATCGCGACGACGCTCCAACGAAGGCCCGACTGCTACGACGGCGTGCTTCCCACCTGTGGCAGTGCCGTGATGATGACATGGTTGTTTTGACGATGCTGCGACGACAACCCGACTGTTGTGATGAAGCTATGATGACGGATATGCTTCGACGGCTGTTATGGGGACGACGTAGACGTCAAGAACACTACTCTAAGCATTGCTATATCCAAACAATCATGAATCCATGAGCATGCTAGTACCAAATTCAACAAACACCCATAATCAACGTCAAGAAGTTTCGATGCTTACTAGTCACGTACATGTGTAGGTACGTGGCCAAGCTCTACGTGTGAGAAAGAAGTATGAGGAAATTGTTAAACAATCATGGTGCCAGTCAGCTTCAGACGTCACGATAGGTGAAGTTACTTTACGTGGGGGACAGAGAGCACTCTGCGCCCCACGGTTGCGTGCGATCGCACGGTGACGGACGCGGCTGACGAGGCCAAGAATTCATCCGGCTGTTTCTAAACATTTTCCAAAAATTCCCCAACACCAATCAATTTCCTATGCATGTGTGTATGTGTGCTCTCTACGGAAGATTATCTTGGTCCGCACTGGATGTCCTGGTGGTGAGGGAGGGCATCATTTTGACGATCTGCTCGTCGTCGGCGACGCCCATTCTCTTGGCCGACATGCCGGCCTCGAAGAAGCGCCGCACGGCGCTCCTCATGTAGGAGGTCCCTTCCCTCACGTTCATCCTCTCCCTGATCCTCTGCTGCAGGCTGCTCAGCTGGTGGTCTCCGTACAGCACCGCCGCCAGCTGCACGATCTCCTGCTGGAACGAGCTCAGCTTCGCCTCCTCGTTCGCCTCCGTCTGACGGATCCTCGTCGGCGTCGGGAGTTGCTCTGCACATTTCACAACTTTAATGGATAAGCAGACAACTCACAGACAGAATACAAAACAAGCCAGGTCCTATGCTGAACTTGACAAATTACCTGGACAATCTGTCCTCGGTTCAGTTCTGGTTTGCACGACGCCTTTGAAGGTCCCAGCCCACGCGTCTCTTTTGGTCAGGAAATCCCGAAGCAGATTGAACAGTTTCTTCACGGTTGCAGGGACTGAAGAATGCTCGAATTGCGACATCGGGGACGGACTTCCATTCGGCCCATGCATAACTGAAACCCAAACAAATATCAGCAACGAATGTACATTGAGCAAATCTGGCATCCGTTTTCATATAGTATTAACAAAGAAGTGATGACTGACTTGTTCCCTTCTCAATCCATGGAGAGATCAAGATGGCCGGGACAAGCACCCCTAACCTGTTGAACGTGAAGTTGTACGGCGGTGGGCCAACAATGTCGTCGGGACTAGGCACGCCGTCGACCGGCCTGGGAACATGGTCGAAGAACCCACCATGCTCATCATATGTGAGGACCATGAGCAAGGTGTGGTGTGGCGGACGGGGTGGTGGAGCGGCGGCGAAGGCAAGAGAGAAAGAAGAAAGAAGAGAAAATGGGGAGGATGGAGGCAGAGGGTCCGGGAAGGGTTTTGGGTGGGCCTGGGGTGTCGGAGTCATACGTGTCTGATGTCTAGACTCCCGCAAAGCTCCCCCCATTTGTCTTCATTTTGTAGGAAAAAACTCGTCCGGACCGCCCCGCGGACCGATACAGGCCCGCGTGGATGGCTCCGGCGGTCTGGACAACACGGTCTAGACGGAAGCGGAGGTTTGTGGGTCCACCTTGAAAATTCCCTAACACCCAACAACAGCTCCACCAAAAACCAAGCGGCAAAACATCTGAAAGAAAACCAGCTCACCAGATGAATATCTAGCCTCCAACGCCACAAATAGAGGCACACATAAACATTACATAAACCACCATAGTTCTAAACTCATCAACATCAGAAACTACCAGCACCAAACCTAGAGCCCAACCACAACTACAAATACAGAAGATAGAACCAAGTCAGGCATCAGCATCTAGAGGAAGGACAACACCAAGCAATGGTCAGCCTCCAGAAAAATTACAAAGCACGAGTCTAGTATGACATGAGCTCTATGCACCTCATTTCCCACATGTTGTATGACTATTACCCCCCATCATCAGGACCCTTCAATTTCCTTTATATACAGAATGGCCCAATAAGATATACAATGACATATCAAATTGATGTGAATAATAGGATCATAATTGTGTTTTGTCTCAAACACAATATTATTCATGCATCTCCATATAGTCCAGAAGATGGCAGAAACCCCCACCAATATCAGATTCTTATTTATCTTCGAAAAACTTTTAATCCAAACACCAAAACAAGTGTTTAAGTGTCAGGAAGATTTCTCAACTCGAAAGCACATTTGAACAAACTCCAAACCAATTTAGCAACGAAAAAAAAAATCGAACATGCCACAAAGGGCAAAACATTTGTTTACCTATCCAACCTTCAGCCAAAAAACACTCTAATTTTAGGAGCAACTTGTATTTTCCACATACATTTCTGTTGGAAGCTACTGTATCGTCAGATGTCAGCCAGGCTAAAAGTACACAATAACAAGTTGTCTGTAAAAAAGATTTTATAGTGAAGACACCATCAGATGTCAACATCCACCTGATGGTATCTTTCATGTTAGACATTTAATTTATTCAATTTAGTCAACTTATATATAGCTACCGTGGAATAATTTACAATACATACAGTTGTGTTATGTAGTCTCGGCCTTCAGTTTGGTGTATGAGCAAGGCAAGGCAACGCAGATATCCGGAGAAAGTTGGTCTGGGTGACCAAGACTAGCCATACTGCATCCCCCCTCCTACTCTTCCTCGTAGATTCTGAATTAATGTGTACTTTTAGCGTGGCCGAGATTCATTCTCTATGCGGGATAGTGGAAGCGTATATATGTATCTGGTTGTGGGGATATACTAGGCATAAAAATGTTACATGCATTTCGTTTGCAATAACATAACAAGAGACACATACACGCACCACGAGTGATGTGTATGCATGACATCAAGCTATCAACCAACAAAGTGGTATGTATTATAATTGAAATGACAACTATTCTTAATTAAGCAAATAAGATCAAATGGAATACAAATGACATCGAGAAGGTGGGGAGGTCAAGAACAAAATGGAACAACTCAAATATCATTGAGGACAAGAAATAGGCGCACCCCTTGTGCTGTATTTTCATCAACACTTTGTTTTTTTTTTGCCAGTCCTTTTTTAACCTGTTTATGTCTGGTCAACTAAATTTGGGGTTTTGTTCCTTCTTGTGTTGCAAAATATAAGTGCTTTATGTTTGGGTTCCGATGCTTTTCGGATTATGTTGCAACCTTAGCAAGAATCTTGTGAACTCGCCCTCTCATGCATCCTCTAGCCTCTCCTCGCTCCCAAATTCTTCCTGCAACTCCGTAAAACAAAGGCAAGGAAAGAATGGAAAATGTGAGTGAAATCAGGTGAGGGGAAGCAAACAAAAACAAACGGATGATGGATGCAACAAACTCCAGAGTGCCCAACAGAGCCAACACGCCACGAAAAATCAAACCCAACACATACCAACGTCTCGGCCGTAATGGCATCTACTATTCCAGGAGGGAAAAACTCAGGGCTGTCTCATACATCTTTCTTTGTGGACGAAAATCTAAGGTGTTTTGATATCATAAAACGTCTGATTATCTTGGTAGTGGTGGTCTCTCACGGTACAAAGTACAAACCTCTTGGCAATGATGGTGTCCACGATGGCATCACATGTGTTTTGATTAGAGCTTCCCCCAATTTTTTATTTTTTGTACCTAAGATCTTCGTTGTCGATAATACAACAAGGAAGCAGTGGTAGTTCACCTTGCAAACCTCTTGTCTTCGACCAAAATGTGTCCAGACTTGCAATGATTTTAGGTTCTCACAATATTCGACTCATCCGGTTTTTCAAAATTCTGAGATTAATCCAATTCAGAAGGATTTTTTGTTGTGCATTTTTTTAAGTGAGTCCTAGTGGGACATCAAGATGCAGAACAACTTTAAATATCCGCGTTTTAACTTTGACTTTTATGACGCATATCCCTGGTTTGCATTTTTCGGCCTTATTCCACGTAGTCAACGATAAAGTGGGGTCATTTATTAAACCAATATGAAACATTGAACTTGTAGCTTTAAAGGAAAAAGATATATGGAAAGTTTTCTAAAGCAACTTCAAGTAATTTTGTCCAATTAAATGAATAACGTAAATGAAAAAAAAATTGACGCCCTCCTTGGCGCTCAAACCCAAGACCACAAGATTAAGAGCCTTGCGCTCTACGGACTGAGCTAGACGGGCAATGCTATCCACATCTGCAAATCAAATCTATTTATAACCTATAATGTATGGCATCGGGCTGTCCATGACAAGCGCTTTTACTGCTAGAATCATTTGCAAAGTTTCTTGACCCATTTAGCAGGTTTATTAGTTTATAATTAATAATTTCAGTATTACGCAAATTCACATTTCAAATCGAACAGTTGTTTGCCAATTTCATATCACGCACATAAATACATCTTATCACAGTATGATAGCAACCTGAAAACAACACAGTACAACATATAGCTAGTTCACCTTCATGAGAACAATATTTGAACAATATATTCATTTTCCTAAGCGAAATCATCCAGACTCGTCTTATCCACCTCTGCTTTCAGTTCAGTAAGAACCTGTTTCACACTGGCCAACAGGAAAAGTGACTCCTCCTTCGCCAACACCATCTTAGCAAAGTGTGATTTAAAAAATCTGAGCTCATTCTCCATTCCCCGCTTTTTATCCTGCATCTTCACTTCTTCATCGTTGACAACACTTTCTCTAAGCATACCTATATTCCCTTCCTTATACATGCTCCAGAGCTTTGCTAAACACATCTTTAAAGACTATGGCCACTCTTGATCAACCCACTCCAGGTAAGAACACTTTCGTTCATCCTATAATATCTAAAACTAGATCAGTAACAAGTGAAAGAGAAATGGGTTTGTAGAAACATAGAAAATAAGCATAGACATATTTTCATAGACTGAAGAAACAGGTTAATAACGGCATATCTTCTCAAAAAGATCAATGTGCAAATGAATTAATTGCTACAGAGACAACAACCAAAATCTGAAATTTCAAAAGCCATAATTAACTACAACAACGCTACAATTTCTTAGTCATGAACTATAAATAACAAATTGAATATTTTATGAGGAAGTTAAATATAACTGCAACAGCATAGCGACAGTGTTTGGATGAAATCAAATTGATACTAACAGATGTGTACATTCACAAATTTAGTAACATAGAACTAATAGCACTAAGGACATCCATTGTGTATGCCAAATTTGGTGTAAAGACAACTGTTGCTACATTTGGCACCGGTGCCCTGCACTGGCGAGCCGATGCAGCGGAAAAAAATCAGGGACCCGAACTCCAAGCACCTAGTTGTTCTGATGCCCAGTTCCTTCGTGCCATAAAGATTTAGTATTTTACTGTTTGGCTGCTCGGATGTGTGGATCAAAGTTGGCTGCACAAACTGCTGATGCGGTATGAAATAATTTTCTAATGGCGCCGCTGATGAGATGGCAACATTTTTAGATACTAGGTATAAACTGTGACACTGTCTTAACGTCCACAATAACATAGCACAGTGACAGTGTTTGAATCGCATCTAACAACTGATTTGTAACAACGAAAGTGGGGCTAACACTAGTAAAAAAAGGGTAAAATGTTCAGCACGTTAGTACCGGTTTGCCGATGAATCGACACTAATGGTCACATTAGTGCCGGTTCAAACGGCTAGGCGGTCGTCGATCATTAGTACCAATTCGTGGAGAAACTTTAGTACCGGTTCATGCCACGAACCGGTACTAATGAGGCTGTGGCAGGCTTTTGTCAGGTTGGGGCCCCACCCAGCACGTTTAGTACCGGTTCGTGCCACAAATCGGTGCTAAAGTTATTTAGTTGCAGCTGTTTTTTAGTCCCACCTCGCTCGGCTAAGAAGGTTTTTACGACCATAAATATGTTACTTCTCAAACTATCACAACCACTTGGCCTTCAGTGAACTTTATGTGTATTATCTGTGGCTGCAATAGGAGTCTTCGCCGGTTCTTAAACCGGGGTAGATTCCTATTGACAATTTAGATTCTACACAAAAAGATCATTGATGATCAATGTATTTTTGATGTATATTTTTACATGTTTACACGGACGAAAACTTACACCAGCATCAAACTTTCAACCCTTTCTGACATCACGACAAAAATTGGATGCACCTCGTGTACAAACTGGACAATCTCTTGCGAAGTATCAGGGTTTCGGACGAAAACTCATCTGTTACACCGGCACTTCATATTTTTAAACTTACTCCAAACTTTTTTTTGCGTTCAGTATGCACCATTCAAAGCCACGTCATCAACTTTCAACCCTTTCTGACATCATTTGCTATTTTTCATGCATTTAAAGATTTGTTTTTAGCTAAATGACCCTGAAATTGAAAAGCACTACAAAGGAACTCTGAAAAGGTTGGAACTTGGCATGGTATCATCATTTCACTCACATAGCATGTGTGAAAAAGTAGAGAGGGTTACGACAAAAACTGGATGCACCTCGTGTACATGCTGGACAATCTCTTTCGAAGTATCAGTGTTTCGGACGAAAACTCATCTGTTACACCGGCACTTCATTTTTTAAAACTTATTACAACTCCAGACATTTTTTGCGTGTAGTATGCACCATTCAAAGCCATGTCATAAACTTTCAACCATTTCTGACATCATTTGTTATATTTCATGCATTTAAAGATTTGTTTTGAGCTAAATGGCCCTGAAATTGAAAAACACTACAAATGAACTCTGAAAGGTTGGAACTTGGCATGGTATCATCATTTCACCCACATAGCATGTGCGAAAAAATAGAGAGGGTTACGGCAAAAACTAGATGCACCTCGTGTACAAACTGGACAATATCTTTCGAAGTATCAGGGTTTCGGACAAAAATCATCTGTTACACCAGCATTTCATTGTTTTAACCTTATTACAACTCCAGACATTTTTTGCGTTTAGGATGCACCATTCAAGGCCACGTCATAAACTTTTAAACCTTTGTGACATCATTTGCTAATTTTCATGCATTTAAAGATTTGTTTTCAGCTAAATGACCCTAAAATTGAAAAACACTACAAATGAACTCTGAAAAGGTTGGAACTTGGCATGGTATCATCATTTCACCCATATAGCATGTGCGAAAAAGTAGAGAAGGGTTACCGCAAAAACTGGATGCACCTCGTGTACAAACTAGACAATTTGCTATTTTTCATGCATTTACAGATTTGTTTTGAGCTAAATGACTCTGAAAGCCTCTCGGCTACCGAGGTGAGACTAAACTTGCCGCACCGGACGTAAGCCATTAGTACCGGTTCATGGCTCAAACCGGTACTAAAGGGTAGTCTATAGTACCGGTTCTAGCCATGATCCGGTACTAAACGTTGTCGCTTCCCGCCGTTTGGCCTGGCCAAATTTGACATTTAGTACCGGTTTGTGTCTCGAACCAGTACTAAAATTCTCTCCTATATATATAGCACTTACGAAATTTCAGTTACTTTTCATCCATCTGCTTCTTCTCGTCGTCGTCGCGCCCGTGGTCGTCGCCCCTTCGCCTTGTCGCTGCCCCCCCCTACCGCAGCCGGCCGTCCCCGTCGCCGCCCCCGCCGCGCCCCCCGTCGCCTCTTCACCCTGTCGCCGCCCTCCTGCGCCGCCGCGCCCGGCCGTCCCCGTCGTTGCCCCGTCGCCGCGCCGTCAATCGTCCCCGGCCATCGCCGCCGTAGTACATGTTATATATAATCTTTTTTTATTTTTTTTATTTTTAGTTTTTATAAATCTAGGTTAGATTAATGCATGTTAGAAATGTTAGATATTAATGTCATAGATGAATTAAATAGAAAATAATGTAGATATATTAATGTCAGATGTTAGATGAATTAGATGAATTAGCTAGATACACACACACACACACACACACACACACACACACACACACATATATATATATATATATATATATATATATGAGATTTGATGATCTAATAATTAATTAAAAGATTTAAAAGTTTACTATATATGAGATTTTAGTAAGAAGCTTAGAACTAGTTTATTTTTAATAAGTGCTTAGTAGTTGAATTAATAGAGCTAGTTGAATTAATAGAACTAGCTAGTTGAATTAATAGAACTGCTAGTAAGTATTTATATCAATTAATGTTTCAACTATATATGAACATAGGAAAAGTCTGACGACGAGAATGATTTCGTTATGTGCGAATACTGCGAATACAAGCGCGTTACGTGCGACAAAAATTTCCTAGTTGATGATAGGCGCTTCAGCATCAAGCTGGATGAGACCTTCGAAGTGAATGCAATAAGTCACAACGACAAGTTTTTTTTTCTTAATTAAGCATATGCTTCATTTGCTTCAACTTATAGTTTTAATTTTTTACTATTCTACTATAACATATCCTCTGCCATGCAAGAATTTTTGTATTGGATAAGATAGGTTTCAGTACTATGAAAACTATGGAGGTAAAGAGAGTTTATTTGAAGACCGAGCATGGTTATACTTTCCATGCAAAATTATACAATGCATTCACCTACACCTATTTTGAATGCAAAACTTGGCAAGCACTATGCAAGGCTTATGTATTCGAGTCTGATATGGTTATCATTTTTTATATTCATCCGGAAGATGATATTGAAGGTAATACCGATATTTGGGTCGATGTGGCAGACGCCTCCAGTTCTACCATTATGTGAGTGTTTCTCAACCATATTATGTCTTCGATATTGTTTATTTAAAAAATAGTTGACAACTAATTTCTATTGACAACTTATTTCTATTTAAGCAAACATGTCCGGCGCTTGGTAGACATGACCTTCCACTGTCCTGGGGCTGAATTAAACTGCGAGGAGATAAGTCAATATGTTTCATGGCTTGAGTATCTTGATGCTGTCAAGAGAAATTATTTTCCTAGACATGCAAATCTTAGTGATCAAAACGTGCGACCAACAGTTTTCCTATTGAACTACGGTCACATGTATTTAGGAAAGATGGTAAGATTTTTACTATTTGTCCTCGTTGCATCTTTTGCATACATTATTTTAAGCTAAACTTTATTGCTAAGTATATTACTATACTATATTTTTCAAAAGGGACTGCCGATGATATTTGTACCTCAGTTGATCTCGACTAACGGTCGCCTGTCAATTGTTAGCTTACGGCCAAGACATCCTACATTGCACACGAGTGCATTCAGGATTTCTAGAACCGATGAATGCTTAATAGTGAAAGACTGGAGAAAAATTGTGACTGGTCGCAGAGAAGTACTTGGGGGCAACA
This sequence comes from Triticum aestivum, assembly GCF_018294505.1. NCBI lineage: Eukaryota > Viridiplantae > Streptophyta > Magnoliopsida > Poales > Poaceae > Triticum > Triticum aestivum. The sequence goes on along the minus strand of NC_057801.1, from coordinate 804,351,406 downwards.
ATCAGAAGCGCAACCCACGATTAGGAGACAGATTCATCTGCATGCTCCAATATGATGAATCAGGAGAGCTACACATGTTTTATGCCATTTTACCTGAGAGAGAGCAGTAGGAGTGATTAGCTAGTTCCCGCTATTAGTACTTGTCGTCTCATGCCCGTGTTTCATCATGAACTTAAATATTAGTGATTTGCTTTTGTGGTCTTAGTTATGAATGCTTATAAATAATCTCATGACCATGTTGAACTCGATGATATCTTTGCTTTTTGTACAAGTGAATGTTTCTTCTTTAAGCTACTGTTGGTGGTGATTAAATAATGATGATAAAAATAGTGGTAATGACTATATATATATGATGATTATTAACTAGTGTTGTTGTTGGTGATGATATGAGATGCAAGAGTTTTTATATTAAATAAATGAAAAAGAATCTCTAAATTAAATGGAAAACACAAAATTAAAGGGAAAATAAATAAAATATCAAAAGCCACCAAACCTTTTAGTACCGGTTAAAGGGCTCCCCGCCCCTGGTGCTGGCATGTGCCATGTGGTGGCCCTTTAGCGATGGTTCGTGCAAAACCGGTACTAAAATGGGGGACCTTTAGTCCCCATCCTTTAGTGCCGGTTGCCTTACGAACTGGTGCTATAGCCCGGTTCTGCACTAGTGTAACCTTCTCTGCACATGCCAGAAACTTCCTCCCACTGTCCACATATTCGAACGCAACTAGCTTCACGCATAGATATTGATGATAACAACGAGCAGGCAGATCTTCAGCCACCCGCTCCATTCATTGCAACTGATGGTCCTAGAGAGCTACAAGAGGAAGAAATGACTCAAATTGACCGTCGGGTTAATCCTTCGTTCCAAGTCATAACCTGAGAGAGAGAGAAGAGACGTATACCTGGGTGCTGAAAAATTAGTCGTCGGAGGAGGAACCGTTGGAGAGGTCATTGAAGAAGACCATGCTGAATTGCTAACCCCGGAAGTAGGATGCGATACGGCGAGAGCGAGGAAGCAAGCGAGAAAGTGTCTATAGCTTCGGAAGGAAGGAAGGGGAAACAGGGGAAATGTGACTTGTGGTCGGGGAGAAAAGGGGTGGGGAGGGGGTAGATATTTCGTTGGTAGGCCAAATTATTTTAAATGTGGAGGGAAACTTTGCGCGTGCTGCCGTCGAACACCGTTCTTTTTGAATGATTGTGTGCATCGCAAAGGATTTTTCTGCTTTACGCGCATGAGATGAGTTTGATAATTCAAATTTTAGTGAAAATATCCCTGGGTACTGTCCTCATCCACATCGTCGAGTTCCCATTGGGCTTCTCCGCCGCCGGGAGTTCGCCTCAGGTCTCGTACGAACGGTTGGACCGGGGTTACACCCCGGCAAATGTGATACCTGTGGACCCGCGTGGATTGCGCAAGGAACCCCGCGTGTATGGAGGTAACAGAACAAGTACTTGCAGGGTTGCATATGACCAGTTTTTTCAGTTAAAAATCTGGGAGTAACCAAATACGCGCTTGGCTTATATGGTTTACACTTGAGAGTCATAGCACCCAATATACCAAAACAAATAAAAAAAGGTCCCTACTATATTATTTAGGCAGCAGATATGTGTAAGCTGCCTAAAAATTATTCAGGGCCTTTATTTTATTTTCTATGCCGATAGACTAAGATCCAACCATCATTTTTTTTTCTTCCTCCAGCTTTTTTTTCGTCCGACCGTTCCTCCTTCCACAAAACCGACTTACCCAAATTGCAAATTTAATGAACTTACACCCTTTTTAAGCAAAAGAGAGCCTTCCTCTCTGATTTCTATTAATTCTACTAGCACAAATACCCGTGCGTTGCAACGGGAGACATAATTGAAGTGTATTTAAATTTAGTTAGAATTATTGGGAAAGCATAATGATAGTTCATGTGAAATTTAATGCTCACCAAAATCCGTAGACCAACACAATAACAATTTATATGCTAATTCCAGATGGATTTCAAATTTATTTATATAGAGCTATAATTCATCATCATATTCTAATTTAAAATAGAACTGGTTATCTTTTATCACAGCTTGAAATATATTTCATCATGGTTGTAGAGGTGGTGTCGGCATGTGTTGGGTGCCTGGTGAGAACCACTTGTCATCGACCCATGTCGTTGTCACACAATATTAACAAAACAAAAAATAATAAAGTGGAAATGCTGGGATTTTACACAAACAATTCTACAAAACAAAAATAGTAGGTAGCAAGCTCCAGAGGACCTAAAAACACGTGTTTCAATTATGAAAAGATGATACAGATGTCATAAATTTTTAAGGAGAAGATGTACCGACTTATCTATATAAATAAAATTAATATTAATAAGAAACATAAATAATGAGATCACACGATTGATTGACACATTAATATTATTTATGGAAGAGGATAATGGATATACTTGGGGCTCAGTAGCATGAGATTTGCTTTTATTATTGGGCTTGTTGATATTTTTTGTTTTTTCTGTTTTCATGTAGCTTAACATTATTAATCCCAGAAATATGGGTTTGATCATCATACTGTATCACAAAGCTTCGTGAGTCTCTCTTGCCCACCAACTTATAATTTTGTGGACTTAATGCTCCTAGTATGTTAATTGATATTTCAAACCGGCAAGAGTAAAAATCTTAGTATAAAGAAATAAAATCATTAATATTTTAGTCGTACAAATACAACATTAATTAAAAATTATTTTGTTATTTTTGCCGTGCTCATTTTCGTTCCTCCATAAATATCGTTGTGTGCACCCTCAAACCTTCCTTTTTAGCCTCACACAATCCTGATTCCGCCCGTTTAAATCCTTCCTTGTTAAATCCTTTCTTATTAAATCATTCCTTTTACTTATTAGCCTCACATAATTTCTTACTTCCGTTTTCCCGTGCCTTATATTAATTAAGGATCCCATCCATTTAAATATTGTGCTGAGCCCACCCACCACAATCCTTCCTTTGAATTAGCCGCATCTATTTAGCCACATTCCTTTCCTTAATTGGCCCATCCGCTTATTTAGCTCTTCCCTTTTCACGTCTGTTTGTTAATTATTTGGCTATATTAACCGGTATGTGTGTCCTTAAAATCGCGAGGTGGGACTATTCATCAAGGGGATGTTTATCTCAGTTGGTAGTTGTAGCCCAAAGAAATAGATGAGATCTAATGTTCGATTCTCCACAGTAATGTATTTTTTTTCTTTCTCTATGATCTAATATAAGGAAGCCCACTCTCGTGCATGCAGCCCATAAGGGAAGGCCCATGTTATTTGCGGCCAGTTAGCTGGGCTGGGATAGCTGCCTGTACGTGGTTATTATGAAATTTCAGGCCCAAGTGACCGAACCAGAGAGTTTTATCATGGACACCTGGGCGATGTACGAACGAACGCTAACACATGAAAATATTAGTACCACCTCGCTTATACGTTTAAATTCAAACCGAAAGCGTAAATTCACAGGAAGAAAACGTATTGTGACGGTGAATCCGCAGACCCAATCCGTGCTTTATTATTAGGAAGAGATAGCAAAAGGACCCATGCGTTGCAACGGGAGAAACAAATCCTTGCTCGTCCTAGTCTATGATTCCACTTCTCTTAAAATAAAATTAGAAAGAAAATGGCCGGAACTAAAAATCACTACAGAACCAACGGGAATATACTAAACTGCATTTGACATACTACCATAGAATATTTCATCATTATGCATAAACTTCGAGATGATAAATTTGTCAAAATGGAAAGGTGATGAGGAGAATATCAGGTGAGCATGGGAATTACTAAAATAAAACAAAGTGTAAAAATCATCCCAGCTTTTAGTAACAAAATGAGTGGAACATATTATTACTGAAATTTCTGTGGAGATCAAAAAAAGCAATCCGCTTTAGTGCCAACTTTCACTTTGCACAGTTTTTCAACTTGTAATGTAATGTAATCATGTACCCTGAAGGAATAGCTACAAAATTAGAAATAGCTAGCAGGGACACGAAATCATCCTAATAGGTACATCTGATCGTGATTTGTGTTCCAGCTAAACAAATCCAGCCCTTAGCTAGACAATCTAGAAACACGAACCAGCGTTTGATCAGTCAGACTCAAATACACCATTCATTATAGCCCATTCTGCTACCGCCTGTGCTGCCGCTGTGCATGCTTCTACATTTCATGCACTGAAGAGCAATGAGTATGGCAGGGCGCCGGAAGGAATCATCTACAGGGACCTTTGTATCTTCCTTAGCACAGATTTCAATTCTGTAGCAGTGGAATTTGGTCCCAGTTGATGTAATAAGGTAGCACACGCTCTAGCGGTTTTCGGTGCGCATGAGCCAAGCTCTTTTGGCTTGAGGACGAACGGGACTTTGTATGTGTCTATGCACCTGACGATCCAGCTAAGCTTGCAAGTTAATGGAATCATAGTGTTCTAGTTCAGAAAAAAACCTAGAAACACAATTATTCTATAAAGTTTTTCTTATCTCCCGTAGTTCACATGAAACAACACAATTGCACTGAATGGTGAAAATATAACCTACTAACAATGGAATCTGCAAAAGCTTCTTTTATACATCAAGAGTTGCCATTTAAAGGATAAAGATGACTCCTGGGTGGCTACAATATGACGAGGAAAGGATTTGTACTATATATTTTTTATTTTGTAATGCAAATAAGAAAATATTCTAGTTTGTGACAGATACAAATATAGTTATTTTTTCACTTATTGCTTAGGCATTCGTAACATCCATTCATTCCAGGTACCTAATAACAGATTAGGTTACTTATATAAGTTAGACTAACACATCTAGCGAGTCATCAAACTGTTCATGAAAAAAATGCAAGAAGATTGACCTCTAATTGTTTGCAGGCTTTCATCATATATATGATTTAAAGTTACGTGTGCAGTAGTGAGATAGAAATGAAAGAGATACCAACATACATTTTCATGAATATTAGTGAAGTGCAGAGTCCTGAATACCATTTCTTTCTCAATTAGCATGATTACCTGACAAGATCACAAATTGTGTTGCTGAAATTTCAGGACAACATTGAAAAGAGAGGGGATGCAAGAAGAGAACTGCCAAATAAAAAGCCAAAGAAGCTCATCTCATCGCCATATGCCACCTATTTTTTGTCTTGGGAAGAATGGATGAAACAAACTAATACCAAGAATGAAACTTACCTTTGGCCATGATGGATTATTTTGATAACCTAGCACCATGAGACAGTATCATTTTGGAATAGATCTTTTGAATAGATCTTTCAACCAGTGGTTGGTTTGAACTACAAAACAAACATTGACTTCCTCCGAATTCTGAAGTGAAAAGCAAACTTATTGTTTCAGGTACACCTAGCAGTAGCAGTCGCCACAGCTTCCTCCGTTGTGAACCGCTGATGCAGCCTGTTGTAGAAATTTGTAAAACAAATTACCACTTGAACAACTCTGCAAGTAGCAAAATAATATTGTAAGTACTCAAAAGTAAATTGTCTATGCATGTCTGATAGCTGCTGAAAATGGAATTGGAAGGGAAAAAAGGGCACTCTAATCTCCATGTTTTTCCCTCGAAGTCAGGTTAGTCTACACCTTAGCAACACAAATTCAGATCTGCTAGTATTGTTGTAGACATGTACGCAGCTGAAACACTGGGCAGTGTTCCAGGAATCTGTACAATAATATCAAAGGGAAGGTAATTTAAGATGGCATCCAATTAGTTCAGTAGTGCTGAAAATCTAATTAGTTCATGAAGACAACAAAACTTTAAAGATAAGTACATGTATAGTTCAACATTAAGATGAGCAAGTGGAAACAAACTGGCACTTCAAACTGAATATTAACAGGGACAAAACTCTGACTGAACTTGTTCAACTTTTTTAGCAATTCCATGAATGCAGAACCAGGGCAACATTGTTCAAACAGTTTTGGTTAAAACATTTTTTTTCAAACAGTCAATAATTTCAGCTTATAAATCCCCAAAATTTCTCCAAAAAAATAATAATAAGTAAACATGAACATGCTCTTACTTGTGGTTCCAAAATCAAGAAATAAAGATTAGGAGCATATTGGCCGCGTCTCTGTCGGGCATCGTGGCCTCGTATTGGATATCTTTGCTTCTGTACTTTCAATCTGCCGGGTGTCCAAGCACTTACTGGATGTCGTTTGTGTGTGTATTTGAGCATCTAAAAAAAATAAGTCAATGGTCCATCATTTTTAAAGGAGAAGAACAATTATTCTATCGAAGAACATCAGCACATAATTCAACTTGATGTCAACTCCACATGTCCTGGACACCAAATCCATTTTAAGTACACATAATTAAAAGCTGCAAATAGTTCTGTAGTTCTGCTAAAAAGCAAGTTGGAAACTATTATTAGCGAAATATTTCAGCACGTACTCAATGTTTATATCCAAAATTGAAGTATCTAGTTTGTTAGACAAAAAAAATATGCAAGCAACATGATGAACAACTCTCCATAACTTAATTTTCCTAGATACATTGGACTGTACAACATGTTCACTTTTGAAAAGAAATTACACTAGGCCTGAATGCCTACACCAAAGAAAAACTTGAAAAAATTGAAGTTCAACTCCTCATAAGCATAACATCAAACATGTTGTGGGCGTAATATCCAGAGCAGAGGGGCACACATATTTGGGAAGAATGCAGTTGCCGATCCATGAGAGAGAGATAGAGACAATGAGAAAGAGATAGATCCTGATGGAGAGGAGTAGCAACATCAGCCCGTGACCACCACTACAGGGAGAGAGATGAGATGCAGCTCCTGTTATTCAAGGCGATTGTGTAGGAGGCAATGGGCAGGGGGAGGCGAAGTGGTGCGTGGCTGTGGTGGAAAGCCTACCGGCGTAGGCAGGCGGGACGAAGAGCTGGGCAGGTCGCTTTGCACGGCGGCGGCCGACGAGCAGGTGCTGAAGCGGGTGGCGGTGCTGAATGGATGGGAGCAGGTGGCGTATTGGAGGACGGGGTCACGGTTTTTTCTTTTCTTTTTGGACCGACCTGCCTAAACTGGAGCTCGGACTGGCCGCACCCATGGCAGTTTGCCATGGCTGCCGGCGCCGCTCGCTGAACCACCGAGGTAGGAGACGCGCGAGTGGACAGCTAGGTGAGACGTGGCCGCGCGTGGGCAGTGCATCGGGAGGAGCAGGTGGTCTGCGGCGCGGCGACGGGAGCTCGGGGCAATGGAGGACGATGAGGGGAGGGGGATGAAGAGGGCGGACCTGAGCAGGCAACGGAGACATTGACGGTGCTCGGGGCGGAGTAGCACCCGGCGGCGAGCGGCCATGCGGCCTGAAATTGGGGATCGTGGGTGGCCGGTTGGGATAGGCGATGGCATCTGAAGAACAGGAAAACGAAGCGGCACGCTAACTTACGGATAATGGTGACCAGGATTGCGGGTTTATTTCCATAAAACTCAAGGGGGTTTCTGTAAATTTGTTAACGGTGAACCCGGAGACCCAATCCGTGCTTTATTATTAAATAATATATATATATATATATATATATATATATATATATATATATATATATATATATATATATATATATTAGGGAGAGATAAAGGAAATCATTTGGTTCGTATCTGACAAACGAACTCCCACCAGCAACAACTATGACAACGCACAGGCACCCCCAAGATCATGCATACCAGCAACGCACACGCACAGCTTTATAGCAAGCGCAGGATCTAGGAAGCCCAGGCCGGGTCAAGATTAACTACTAAGGTCGTCTTATTAAGAGCATCTCCACTCGCTGCCCCCCCCTCCCCCCACCTAGCGCATAGGCCGGCGCTCTTTTGGACGCTCCCGGCGATTTTTACGCCCTGGGGGCGATCAAGGCCCTAGCCACGCCCCCAAGGCGCAGCATATTCAAACTTGGTCCGTTCCTGCTCCAAAAAAAGCCATAACCGGCGATCGGCGCAACAATTTGGCGATCATCACCGTGCCACAGTTCAGCGATCAAATGAAAAGTTCGGCGCACAAAAAGAAAGGACACACAAGGAATGCATCATCAAACGGCAGGGTCGGCCTCCGGCGTTTGAAGGGTCGGCGTCGGCGTGCGCGGGCTGGGCGGCGTCGGCGCGGCTTCTGGGCTGGGCGGCGCGGCGTCTGTGCTACTGGGCGTCGCGGAGGCATCACCACTCGGGCTTGGCTGCGGCGTTGGCGTCGGCGTGGGAGTTGGCGTCGGCGTCGGCGTCGCCGGTATCTGGTTCAAGATGAGGCCGCGCTTCGCCAGGTGATGATGCCTCCGCTCTGGAGCATGTTTGCGCCGCCCATCAAGAAAGTCAGGTCAGTGTTCCTGTTCTTCGCGGCGACGTTGGTCTGGAGCAAGTTGATGTTTCTACCGAGGAGACATGAGAGGACTGCCGGCTATCAACAAAGCCATTGTGTCGCTCCTGCCAAGAAAGATGGTGCGGTAGACATCCGAGACTTCCGGCCAGTTAGCCTCATCCACGGAACGATAAAAATCTTTGACAAGACTTTGTCAAACAGACTTGCGCCTGACTTGCCATCGCTTGTTGGAATGCACCAAAGTGCCTTCGTGAAGGGTAGATTGATCCATGAGAACTTCATGCTCGTGCAAGGCACGTCACGTCGGCTACATGCACTAAAGGAGGAGGCTGTAATGTTGAAATTGGGTATCTCGAAGGCGTTTGACTCGGTGCACTGGCCTTTTCTCCTAGAAGTAATGCGAATTATGGGCTTCGGGCCTAATTGGCTTGCGTGGATTTGTGGCCTGCTATCTACCTCTTCCACGAGGATCATGGTAAACCGAGCTCCAGGAGGACCCATATACAATTGCAAGCATGGGCGGATTTAGGCCCCACGCAGAAGGGGCAGCGGCCTGGGGCGTGAGGCCCATGTCCTTCATACACTTATGCACTGTAGCTACAGCAAATTGCTACAGTCAACAGAGCTGTCTGGGCCTTGGCCCAGTTCGCCTGGGCCTTGGCTCATTCCTGGGTCCGCCACTGAGCCCCACTATCACCGATGCTTTTCATGTTAATCATGGAGCCGCTACAACAGATGTTTGAACTTGCGACCTCACGTGGAATCATGGCTCCACTTGCACGGAGGGGAATGAAACACCGCCTGTTGATGTTTGCCGATGGCATCATGATCTTCGCCAAGCCATTTGATCAAGACCTACAAGCATGCTCCTCGCTTCAATGAATCTTTGGTGGCGCTTCAGGATTACTTGTGAACCTTACCAAAAGTGCAACCTACCCGATCCGTTGCCCTTCGGACACTCGTGATAGGGTGGTGGCAACCATAGGATGCCCAAGCGGCACGTTCCCTAGCAAGTATCTTGGCTTGCCACTCACTATCCATAAGCAATCTGCTACTCAACTCTCGGGCCTGGTGGATCAACTTGCGGCAGCCTTACCAACGTGCAAGGCAGCCGGCATGTCAAAGAGCGGGCGCCTACTGTTAGTCAAATCGGTTCTATGTGCAATGCCTCTTCACGCCATTCTTGCATGGACATACCACACAAGACGATTGCGGCGATGAACAAGATCTGTCGGGGTTTCCTCTCGTGCACTAAGGCAACGGCAAATGGTGGACAATGCTCTGTTGCATGGGAGACAATATGTACACCTATGTGGGCTGGAGGCCTGAGCATCCCACACCTCGAATGGCTAAACATAGCGATGCAATCAAGATGGCCGTGGCTCCAGAGATCAGACCCCTCAAGGCCATGGGTGGAATTTAGGATTGGTGTGCCAAGACAATCGCTACAGCTATACCAAGCTGCTGCCCTATCTAAAGTTAGGAATGGAAGGCATACACTGTTTTGGGAAGAAAGATGGTTGCAAGGGGAGCGGGTGCAAGAGCTCACGCCGGGCCTATATGGTCGAGTAAAGAGGAAGACTGTTGGAAATATGCCTTAGAGGCAATAATAAAATGGTTATTATTGTATTTCCTTGTTCATGATAATTGTCTATTATTCATGCTATAATTGTATTGACCGGAAACCGCAATACATGTGTGAATACATAGACCACAACATGTCCCTAGTGAGCCTCTAGTTGACTAGCTCGTTGATCAACAGATGGTCATGGTTTCCTGACCATGGACATTGGATGTCATTGATAACGGGATCACATCATTAGGAGAATGATGTGATGGACAAGACCCAATCCTAAGCCTAGCACAAGATCGTGTAGTTCGTATGCTAAAGCTTTTCTAAATGTCAAGTATCTTTTCCTTAGACTATGAGATTGTGCAACTCCCGGATACCGTAGGAATGCTTTGGGTATACCAAACGTCACAACGTAACTAGGTGGCTATAAAGGTGCACTACGTGTATCTCCGAAAGTGTCTGTTGGGTTGGCACGAATCGAGACTGGGATTTGTCACTCCGTGTGACGGAGAGGTATCTCTGGGCCCACTCGGTAGGACATCATCATAATGTGCACAATGTGATCAAGGAGTTGATCATGGGATGATGTGTTACGGAACGAGTAAAGAGACTTGCCGGTAATGAGATTGAACAAGGTATCGGTATACCGACGATCGAATCTCGGGCAAGAACTATACCGGTAGACAAAGGGAATTGTATACGAGATTGATTGAATCCTTGACATCATGGTTCATCCGATGAGATCATCGTGGAACATGTGGGAGCCAACATGGGTATCCAGATCCCGCTGTTGGTTACTGGCCGGAGAGTTGTCTCGGTCATGTCTGCATGGTTCCCGAACCCGTAGGGTCTACACACTTAAGGTTCGATGACGCTAGGGTTATAGAGAAGGTGTGTGCGCGGTTACCGAATGTTGTTCGGAGTCCCGGATGAGATCCCGGATGTCACGAGGAGTCCTGAAATGGTCCGGAGGTGAAGATTGATATATTGGACGAAGGGTTTTGGAGTCCGGAAGTGTTCCGGAGGTACCGGGTGATGACCAGCATGACCGAAAGGTGTTTCAGGAGCCCCGGCAAGTGTTGGGGGGGCTTCATGGGCCAAGGGGAGGGGGCAAACCAGCCCACTAAGGGGTTGTGCGCCCCCCTCACCTATTCCGACCTGACGAGGGGGTTTGGGGCGCCCCATCTAGGGTTCCCACCTCCTGGCTTGGGGGCCAAGTCACCCAAAGGGGAGATCTCATCTGCCCTGGCCGCCGCCCCCCCTAGGGGAAACCCTAGGGCACCTCCGCCTCTCCCTTCCTCCTATATATAGTGGAGGTTTTGGGGCTGCCCAACACATGAGTCTCTCTCTCCCAAGGCGCAGCCCTACCTCTCTCCCTCCTCGTCTCTCGTAGTGATTGGTGAAGCCCTGCTGGAGTACCGCGCTCCTCCACCACCACCACGTCATCGTGTTGCTGCTGGACGGAGTCTTCCCCAACCTCTCCCTCTCTCCTTGCTGGATCAAGGCATGGGAGACGTCACCGGGCTATATGTGTGTTGAACGCGGAGGCGCCGTTGTTCGGCGCTTATATCGGAATCGAACGCGATCTGAATCGCCACGAGTACGACTACCTCATCCGCGTTCGTGCAACGCTTCTACTTCGCGATCTTCAAGGGTATGAAGATGCACTCCCTCTCTCTCTCTCGTTGCTAGTCTCTCCATAGATTGATCTTGGTGATGCGTAGAAAATTTTGAATTTCTGCTATGTTCCCCAACAGTGGCATCATGAGCTAGGTCTATTGCGTAGATTCTATGCACGAGTAGAATACAAGTTGTTGTGGGCGTTGATTTTGTTCAATATACTTACCGTTACTAGTCCTATCTTGTTTCGACGGTATTGTGGGATGAAGCGGCCCGGACCGACCTTACACGTACACTTACGTGAGACAGGTTCCACCGACTGACATGCACTTGTTGCATAAGGTGGCTAGCGCGTGCCAGTCTCTCCCACTTTAGTCGGATCGGATTCGATGAAAAGGGTCCTTATGAAGGGTAAATAGCAATTGGCATATCACGTTGTGGCTTTTGCGTAGGTAAGAAATGTTCTTGCTAGAAACCCATAGCAACCACGTAAAACATGCAAACAATAATTAGAGCACGTCTAACTTGTTTTTGCAGGATATGCTATGTGATGTGATATGGCCAAAAAGGATGTGATGAATGAAATATATGTGATGTATGAGAATGATCATATTCTTGTAATAGGAATCACGACTTGCATGTTGATGAGCATGACAACCGGCAGGAGCCATAGGAGTTGTCTTTATTTATTGTATGACATGCGTGTCACTGAATAACGCCATGTAATTACTTTACTTCATTGCTAAACCGTTAGCCATAGTAGTAGAAGTAATAGTTGGCGAGACAACTTCATGGAGACACGATGATGGAGATCATGGTGTCATGCCGGTGACGATGATGATCATGGAGCCCCGAAGATGGAGATCAAAAGGAGCATAATGATATTGGCCATATCATGTCACTATTTGATTGCATGTGATGTTTATCATGTTTATGCATCTTATTTGCTTAGAACGACGGTAGTAAATAAGATGATCCCTAATAATAATTTCAAGAAAGTGTTCCCCCGAAGTGTGCACCGTTGTGAAATATCATTGCTTCGAAGCACCACGTGATGATCGGGTGTGATAGATTCTAACGTTCACATACAATGGGTGTAATTAAGCCAGATTTACACACGCGAAACACTTAGGTTGACTTGACGAGCCTAGCATGTACAGACATGGCCTCGGAACACAAGAGACCGAAAGGTCGAACATGAGTCGTATAGTAGATACGATCAACATGAAGATGTTCACCGATGATGACTAGTCCGTCTCACGTGAAGATCAGACACGGCCTAGTTGACTCGGATCAGGTATCACTTAGATGACTAGAGGGATGTCTATCTGAGTGGGAGTTCATCAAATAATGCGATTAGATAAACTTAATTATCATGAACATAGTCAAAAAGGTCTTTACAAATTATGTCGTAAGCTCGCGCTTTAGTTCTACTATTTAGATATGTTCTTAGAGAAAATATGTTGAAAGTTGATAGTAGCAATTATGCGGACTGGGTCCGTAAACTGAGGATTCTCCTCATTGCTGCGCAGAAGGCTTATGTCCTTAATGCATCGCTCGGTGTGCTAAACCTCGAACGTCGTTTGTGGATGTTGCGAACATCTGACATACACGTTTTGATGACTTCATGATAGTTCAGTAATGTTAAACGGTTTAGAATTGTGGCGCCGAAGACGTTTTTGAAAGGTCGCGGAACATATGGGTGTTGGGGAACGTAGTAATTTCAAAAAAAAATCCTACGCACACGCAAGATCATGGTGATGCATAGCAACGAGAGGGGAGAGTGTGTCCATGTACCCTCGTAGACCGAAAGCGGAAGCGTTATGACAACGCGGTTGATGTAGTCGTACGTCTTCACGATCCGACCGATCCAAGTACCGAACGTACGGCACCTCTGAGTTCAGCACACGTTCAGCTCGATGACGATCCCCGGACTCCGATCCAGCAAAGTGTAGGGGATGAGTTCCGTCAGCACGATGGCATGGTGACAATGATGATGTTCTACCGGCGCAGGGCTTCGCCTAAACTCCGCGACGATATGACCGAGGTGGAATATGGTGGAGGGGGGCACCGCACACGGCTAAGGAACGATCACGAAGATCAACTTGTGTTGTTGTGTCTAGAGGTGCCCCCCTGCCCCTGTATATAAAGGAGCGAGGGGGAGGGGTCGGCCGGCCAGGAGGGGCGCGCCAGGAGGAGTCCTCCTCCCACCGGGAGTAGGACTCCCCCCTTCCTTGTTGGAGTAGGAGAGAAGGAAAGAGGGGGAGAGGGGGAAGGAAAAGGGGGCTGCACCCCTTGTCCAATTCGGACCAGAGGGGGGCTGCGCACCTCCTTCCTTTCGGCCTCTCTCCTCTATTCCCGTATGGCCCAATAAGGCCCATATACTCCCCGGCAAATTCCCGTAACTCTCCGGTACTCCGAAAAATACCCGAATCACTCGGAACCTTTCCGAAGTTCGAATATAGTCGTCCAATATATCGATCTTTACGTCTCGACCATTTCGAGACTCCTCGTCATGTCCCCGATCTCATCCGGGACTCCGAACTCCTTCGGTACATCAAAAATCATAAACTCATAATATAACTGTCATCGAAACCATAAGCGTGCGGACCCTACGGGTTCGAGAACTATGTAGACATGACCTAGAACTATTCTCGGTCAATAACCAATAGCGGAACCTGGATGCTCATATTGGCTCCCACATATTCTACAAACATCTTTATCGGTCAAACCGCATAACAACATACGTTGTTCCCTTTGTCATCGGCATGTTACTTGTGCGAGATTCGATCGTCGGTATCCAATACCTAGTTCAATCTCGTTACCGGCAAGTCTCTTTACTCGTTACATAATACATCATCTCGCAACTAACTCATTAGTCACATTGCTTGCAAGGCTTATAGTGATGTGCATTACCGAGAGGGCCCAGAGATACCTCTCCGACAATCGGAGTGACAAATCCTAATCTCGAAATATGCCAACCCAACATGTACCTTCGGAGACACCTGTAGAGCTCCTTTATAATCACCCAGTTACGTTGTGACGTTTGGTAGCACACAAAGTGTTCCTCCGGTAAACGGGAGTTGCATAATCTCATAGTCATAGGAACATGTATAAGTCATGAATAAAGCAATAGCAACATACTAAACGATCAAGTGCTAAGCTAACGGAATAGGTCATGTCGATCACATCATTCTCCTAATGATGTGATCCCGTTAATCAAATGACAACTCATTTGTCCATGGCTAGGAAACATAACCATCTTTGATAAACGAGCTAGTCAAGTAGAGGCATACTAGTGACACTATGTTTGTCTATGTATTCACACATGTATTATGTTTCTAGTTAATACAATTCTAGCATGAATAATAAACATTTATCATGATATAAGGAAATAAATAATAACTTTATTATTGCCTCTAGGGCATATTTCCTTCAATGGGATGTTCCAAGGGCTGAAATTGGGATTTCAGGCTCGTGCGCACGTCAAGAGGTATGAGACCTCCGACGAGTTTCTTAGCCTACAAACTAAGAGAGAAAATCTCAATCGTTGAGCTTGTACTCAGATTGTCTGGGTACAACAATCACTTGAATGGAGTGGGAGTTAATCTTCCAGATGAGATAGTGATGTTTCTCCAAAGTCATTGCCACCAAGCTACTAGAGCTTCGTCATGAACTATAACATATCAGGGATAGATATGATGATCCTTGAAATATTCGCGATGTTTGACACCGCGAAATTAGAAATCAAGAAGGAGCATCAATTGTTGATGGTTAGTGAAACCACTAGTTTCAAGAAGGCCAAGGGCAAGAAGGAATACTTCATGAAACGACAAATCAGTTGCTGCTCCAGTGAAGAAACCCAGGATTGAACCCAAACCCGAGACTAAGTGCTTCTGTAATGAGGGAACAGTCACTGAAGCAGAACTACCCTAGATACTTGGTAGATGAGAAGGCTGGCAAGGTTGACAGAAGTATATTGGATATACATTGTATTAAATGTGTACTTTACTAGTACTCCTAGTAGCACCAGGGTATTAAGATACCGGTTTGGTTGCTAAGTGTTAGTAACTCGAAATAAAAGAGCTATGGAATAAACGGAGACTAGCTAAAGGTGAGATGACGATGTGTGTTGGAATTGTTTCCAAGGTTGATGTGATCAAGCATCGCATGCTCTCTCTACCATCGAGATTGGTATTAAACCTAAATAATTGTTATTTGGTGTTTGCGTTGAGCATAGACATGATTGGATTATGTCTATCGCATTACGGTTATTCATTTAAGGAGAATAATGGTTACTCTGTTTGTTTGAATAATACCTTCAATGGTCTTGCACCTAAAATGAATGGTTTATTGAATCTCGATCGTAGTGATACACATGTTCATGCCAAAAGATATAAGATAGTAATGATAGTACCACATACTTGTGGCACTGCCATTTGAGTCATACTGGTATAAAAAGCATGAAGAAGCCCCATGTTGATGGATCTTTGGACTCACTCGTTTTGAAAAGACTGAGACATGCAAACCATGTCTACTGGTATATATGCATGAAGAAACTCCATACAGATGGATCTTTTGGACTCACTTGATTTTATTCACTTGAGACATGCAAATCATACCACATGGGCAAGATGACTGAAAGGCCTCGTTTTCAGTGAAATGGAATAAGAAAGCAACTTGTTGGAAGTACACATTTTGATGTGTGCAGTCAAATGAGTGCCGAGGCACGCAGTGGATGTCGTTGTGTTCTTACTTCACAGATGATTTGAGTAGATGCTGAGGATATTTACTTGATGAAACACTCTCGGATACCGTAGGAATGCTTTGGGTGTACCAAACGTCACAACGTAACTGGGTGGCTATAAAGGTGCACTACGTGTATCTCCGAAAGTGTCTGTTGGGTTGGCACGAATCGAGACTGGGATTTGTCACTCCGTGTGACGGAGAGGTATCTCTGGGCCCACTCGGTAGGACATCATCATAATGTGCACAATGTGATCAAGGAGTTGATCACGGGATGATGTGTTACGGAACGAGTAAAGAGACTTTCCGGTAACGAGATTGAACAAGGTATCGGCATACCGATGATCGAATCTTGGGCAAGTACTATACCGGTAGACAAAGGGAATTGTATACGGGATTGATTGAATCCTTGACATCGTGGTTCATCCGATGAGATCATCGTGGAACATGTGGGAGCCAACATGGGTATCCATATCCCGCTGTTGGTTATTCGCCGGAGAGTTGTCTCGGTCATGTCTGCATGGTTCCCGAACCCGTAGGGTCTACACACTTAAGGTTTGATGACGCTAGGGTTATAGGGAAGGTGTGTACGCGGTTACCGAATGTTGTTCGGAGTCCTGGATGAGGTCCCGGATGTCACGAGGAGTCCCGGAATGGCCCGGAGGTGAATATTGATATATTGGACGAAGGGTTTTGGAGTCCGGAAGTGTTCCGGAGGTACCGGGTGATGACCAGCATGACCGAAAGGTGTTTCAGGAGCCCCGGCAAGTGTTGGGGGGGCTTCATGGGCCAAGGGGAGGGGGCAAACCAGCCCACTAAGGGGTTGTGCGCCCCCCTCACCTATTCCGACCTGACGAGGGGGTTTGGGGCGCCCCATCTAGGGTTCCCACCTCCTGGCTTGGGGGCCAAGTCACCCAAAGGGGAGATCTCATCTGCCCTGGCCGCCGCCCCCCCCCCCTAGGGGAAACCCTAGGGCACCTCCGCCTCTCCCTTCCTCCTATATATAGTGGAGGTTTTGGGGCTGCCCAACACATGAGTCAGCCCTACCTCTCTCCCTCCTCGTCTCTCGTAGTACTTGGTGAAACCCTGCTAGAGTACCGCGCTCCTCCACCACCACCACGCCGTCGTGCTGCTGCTGGGCGGAGTCTTCCCCAACCTCTCCCTCTCTCCTTGCTGGATCAAGGCACGGGAGATGTCACCGGGCTGCACGTGTGTTGAACGCGGAGGCGCCGTTGTTCGGCGCTTATATCAGAATCGACCGCGATCTGAATCGCCACGAGTACGACTACCTCATTCGCGTTCTTGCAACGCTTCCGCTTCACGATCTTCAAGGGTATGAAGATGCACTCCCTCTCTCTCTCGTTGCTAGTCTCTCCATAGATTGATCTTGGTGATGCGTGGAAAATTTTGAATTTCTGCTACGTTCGCCAACAAAGACACGCGAAGAACGCACAGTGCACCAGGCGATACCTGACAATGCTTAGGCGAGAGATATTGGACCAGACCTCACACCGACTTTGCTTTAGGATTACTTCACCCTCTGGACCGCGATCACGAGATAAGAGATACAGCAGGATTAGCAAGACTCCATCGCATGGGCATGGGAGATAAATGGTCACTTCTCGACCAGATCAGGGTACGCGTCTAGGTTCTGGGGCAGGAGGTGGCGCCAACCGCGACGTTTGCATGGAAATCAAGAGCCCCTCTACACTGTAGATTCTTCACTTGCCTGGCTCTACGGAACAGATGCTGGATTTCGGACCGCCTTGCTCAGAGGGGACTGGATCACCAAGAAGCATGCCCTTTCTGCGACCAGGAAGAAGAAACGATAAACCACCTCCTACTTGGTTGTGTGTTCACGCGCGAGGTCTGGAAAATCATCTGCCAGGCACTCGACAAGCAAGACTGGATTCCATCGGGAGGGGAGAAGCTTCCAGAATGGTGCCAAAGCAAGATTGGCACCCGGCGCAATGGAAAGGACGACACAGCAATAATCATCCTGGTTCTCTGGGAATTGTGAAAACACTGAAATGCGATTGTATTTGATGGAGTAGTGCCGTCGATAAGCTTTATAGTTGATAGGATAGAAGGAGAAACAAGGATATAGAAGCAGGCAGCGCTAACCAAAGGAGATGTAGCCCACTTCTTGGAAGATTTATCAACATGGGCTACGCCGAGGAGATACACTAGACAACGCTAGGGCGGATTTGGGCACATGTAATATGCAGCTCAATTGTGGAAGGGCTCTTCACCCCACTCCTTTCTTTAATATATACTCCCTCCATTCCTAAATATAAGTCTTTTTGGAGATTGCCAATGGACTATAACATACGAATGTATATAGACATATTTTAGAGTGTATATTCACTCATTTTGCTCCGTATGTAGTCCCTTGTTGGAATCTTCAAAAAGGCTTATATTTGGAAACGGAGGGAGTAGTACGCACGAGTAGAAAAAAAACGGCATCAGATGCATTACAAAGCTGCTACTAGGGCGCATCATATCCAACGACAGCAACATATCCAGCACTTGCAACTGCATGATACAAACATCAACATATCCATTACACAACCACTGTCACTATTAGGGCTCTACCAACGATAGCGAGGCACAGGACTTTAACTACACCAGTGGATGAATACACAAAACAGATAGGATTTCACTACTCTTCAATGATTCTCCACTACGCTGTAGCTCCTGGTTTAGAACCTCAGCAGCCCGAAGCTGTAGCACAAGCGTCTTAGCTGCAATCAAGTCCAGTGACAAAGAAACTAGTTGCCAAGGAAGTCAATTCCTTTTTCGAGGTTGCAGCATGACATTTGAAATTGAGCATGTCGTTAAACACTGAAGGCCTACAAGTTAGGTTTGGTGGATACAATCTAGTTGATCTATCACATCTGGATAGGGAGTGAGAAGCAGCTGAGCAAGGCTCAAAGGGCGTTCATGTATTGTACCGCTTTCAGCTCCACGAACATCTTGAGGAACCTGAGGGCAGTTGACGTATTTTCTCTTGTCGTCACTGAGGGCTCTGAGATTTGGGTCCTTCGAACCCGCTTCTGCTCCCCCGAGACTGTGGAGCGATTGGGTGGAGTCCGAGGAGGCTCTTGAGCTGGCGTTGCCTGCTTTGGTTTTTGAGGATTCTCTGAGTGCTACTCCGGGGGTTCCGGTCTGGGGAGTGGAGGAGGGGAGTCGGCAGGTGGCCACTCCCTCTCCTGCTCAACACGGTGTCCCTCCCCAGGATGTGGCTGGTTCGGCTGAGGGCCTCGGGTTGCTCCTCTCCTGCCGACGTTGGACTGCTGGGACACGTGGCGCCTTAGTCCGTCTCTACGCTGGGAGGGGGTCTGGGGCAGGTGGCCTCGGACACCTCTTCTCCTGTCGCGTTGTCTTTGCTGCCAGTGGTGTCCGTGCCATCGGGAGGGGGCTCGGGGCAGGTGACCTCGGCGCCCTCCTCCCCTGAGGCGCCTAGGGCGATGGCCTCTCCGGTGCGCGGTAGGGAATTCGGGCAGGTGGCCCATGCACTCCCTTCCCCCCGCTCGCCTCCAGCTCCGCCTTGTGGGGTGAGCCCGACGTCGGTGGTCGGGGCTTGTGTCCGGCCTTGCCGGAGGAGTGAGGCAGGAGGTCACACCCCGTCCAGGTTCTCTCATGAGGAGGTGATTACGTTTGGAGGGATTCATGATCAGATGTCTGAGGGGCGACAGGTGAGCGATCGCCTCCAGACTCTGCCAGATGTGGACGACATTCAGCAGCGGTGCGCCATGAGGGCGGCCAAGCTCCGTGACGTTGAGGTCAGTACTGCTATGTCGGTTAATACTTCTAATTCCATTATACATTTTTTCTAATGATGAGATTGTTGAAAATGCAAATCAATTAGGAGTCTCACTTGGTAGTAATGTCACTAAAACCTCTAATTCCGTTAATGACCTTCTTGATCTAGAGGCTGAGAGGGCCTTAGAGATGATTCGTAATATTGCGGCGGTTAGGCCCATGAGTGATTCTGAGGTTGAGGCTCTGGGGGTCAGGGTGCTAGATCCTTTCTGTGTGGACCTTATTCATCCTAGTCCTGAGGCGGAGGAGGAGGAGGATACTTCTCAGACGGTTTTGCCTTGACCTTCTGCGAAGGGTTGTGAGGACCAGTTGCAGAGCCATGTTAACCCTAAGAGCAAGTGGAAACGGAAGGTGTACCCGGTGTCCGCGGTGCGTAGGAGTGCTAGGATTCGTATGGCCAAAAAATTCCATGATGAACTATGAAGGGAATCTTTTGGAATAGCAGAGGTCTAAAGGACTTGGCTAAAAGAAGATTTCTTGCTGAGGCGGCTGTCGAGCATCGATTAGATTTTATCGCTCTATCGGAGACCGGTAGAGACAATTTTGCGCCTCAGTTTCTTAATACTCTGTCGGGAGGGATTGACTTTGATTGGCATTGCCTACCACCGAGAGGGAGATCGGGTGGGATCTTGCTCGGCATTTGATGCGAGGCGCTCGAGGTTCGAAGTGTGGTTATGGGTGACTTTGCGGTCAAGTTTCGGGTTCGATCGAAGGATGATGGATTTAATTGGGCTCTGGTTGCAGTGTATGGGGCTGCGCGACCCGAACTCAAGCCCGAGTTCTTGGCTGATCTCGTTAGGATTTGCGGCTCTGAGCAGCTTCCTATCCTGGTGGGGGTGATTCCAATATCATTAGACGGCGTGAGGATAAGAACAATGATAACTTTGATGGTAGATGGTCATTCATGTTTAATATTATCATTGAAAGTCTTGACCTGAGAGAAATTGAGCTTTCGGGTAGGAAATTCACCTGGGCTAACGCGATGCCAAATCCGACGTATGAGAAGTTGGATCTAGTGTTGGCGAGCGTCGAGTGGGAACAGAAGTTTCCTCTAGTAACAGTTCAGGCTTTGTCCCGTGGGATTTCTGACCACACGTCGTTGTTTGTCGACTCCGGTGAGGCCACCCACCTGGGTAATAAAAACTCCATCTCGTTTGAGCTGGCTTGGTTCGAACGAGAAGGTTTCTTTGATCTCGTAGCCAGAGAGTGGGCTAAGGATTCATGAGGGAAGACTGCGCTTCAGCGCTGGCAGAATAAGATTAGGCATTTGAGCAGCTTCCTGCGTGGTTGGGCTAAGCATCTTAACGGGATTTATAAGGTCGAAAAGGAAAGGCTCCTTTCCCTTATTCAGGCCATAGATGTGAAAGCTGAAACCACGGTACTGCCGGCCGCGGAGCTGCATGCCAAGCTTGATGCGGAGATGAGGCTGAAAAAACTTCTTCGAGAAGAGGAATTGAAGTGGGCGTTGCAGGCCAAGGTCCGGCGGGTTGTCCAGGGGGATGCGAACACTCAATTCTTTCACATGATTGCTAATGGTAAACATAGAAAGAAGAGGATCTTTCAGCTTGAGCAAGATGAAGGAACAATTGTAGGACATGAAAACCTTAAGCAGTATATTACTGAGTATTACAAGCAGCTGTTTGGTCCTCCTGAGGATAATTGTGTGTCCTTGGATGAGTCCAGGGTTGAGGATGTTCCTCAACTCACAGCGGTGGAGAATGATATTCTCGCGACTCCTTTTTCTGAGAAAGAGGTGTTCGCGGCCATATAGCAAATGAAAAATAACAAGGCGCCGGGCCCTGATGGTTTTCCAGCGGAGTTTTATAAAAAGTGTTGGCATATTATTAAGGGGGATCTGTTGCCTCTGTTTAATAATCTCTTCTCTGGACAGCTTCAACTTTTTCAGCTGAATTTTGGTACGATAACCCTTCTTCCTAAGAAAACAAAGGCCGTGAGAATTGAGCAATTCAGGCCCCTCTGTCTTCTGAATGCTAGTTTCAAAATCTTTACCAAGGTTGGGACTAATAAGCTCACACAGATTGCGCATGCTCTATTAATTATATAAAGGAAATCATTTGGTTCGTATCTGACAAACGAACTCCCACCAGCAACAACTATGACAACGCACAGGCACCCCCAAGATCATGCATACCAGTAACGCACAGGCAGAACTTTATAGCAAGGGGGGGATCTAGGAAGCCCAGGCCGGGTCAAGATCAACTACTAAGCTCGTCTTATTAAGAGCATCTCCACTCGTTCCCCCCCCCCCCCCCCACCTATCGCATAGGCCGGCGCTTTTTTGGACACTCACACGGCGATTTTTACACCCTGGGGCGATCAAGGCCCTAGCCACGCCCCTAGGTGCCGCCCCCAAGGCGCAGCATATTCAAACTTGGTCCGTTCCCGCTCCAAAAAACTGCCATAACCGGCGATCAGCGCAACAATTTGGTGATCATCCCCGTGCCACAGTTCGGCGATCAAATGAAAAGTTCGGCGCACAAAAAGAAAGGACACACAAGGAATGCATCATCAAATGGTGGGGTTGGCCTCCGGCGTTTGAAGGGTCTGCGTCGGCGTGCGCGGGCTGGGCGGCATCGGCGCGGCTTCTGGGCTGGGCGGCGTGACATCTATGCTACTGGGCATCGCGAAGGCATCATCACTCGGGCTTGGCTGCGGCGTTGGAGTCGGCGTGGGAGTTGGCGTTGGCATCGGCGTCACCGGTATCTGGTTCAAGATGAGGCCGCGCTTCACCAGGTGATGATGCCTCCGCTCTGGAGCATGTTCGCGTCGTCCATCAAGAAAGCCAGGTCAGTGTTCCTGTTCTTGTCTGCGACGTTGGTCTGGAGCAAGTTGACGTTTCTACCGAGGAGACATGAGAGGACTGCCGGCTATCAACAAAGCCATTGTGTCGCTCCTGCCAAGAAAGATGGTGCGGTAGACATCCGAGACTTCCGGCCAGTTAGCCTCATCCACGGAACGATAAAAATCTTTGACAAGACTTTGTCAAACAGACTTGCGCCTGACTTGCCATCGCTTGTTGGAATGCACCAAAGTGCCTTCGTGACGGGTAGATTGATCCATGAGAACTTCATGCTCGTGCAAGGCACGTCACGTCGACTACATGCACTAAAGGAGGAGGTTGTAATGTTGAAATTGGATATCTCGAAGGCGTTTGACTCGGTGCACTGGCCTTTTCTCCTAGAAGTAATGCGAATTATGGGCTTCGGGCCTAATTGGCTTGCGTGGATTTGTGGCCCACTATCTACCTCTTCCACGAGGATCATGGTAAACGGAGCTCCAGGAGGACCCATATACAATTGCAAGGGATTAAGGCAAGGAGCCCCACTATCACCGATGCTTTTCATGTTAATCATGGAGCCGCTACAACGGATGTTTGAACTTGCGACCTCACGTGGAATCATGGCTCAACTTGCATGGAGGGGAATGAAACACCGCCCCTCGATGTTTGCCGATGACATCATGATCTTCGCCAAGCCATTTGATCAAGACCTACAAGCATGCTCCTCGCTTCAACGAATCTTTGGTGGCGCTTCAGGATTACATGTGAACCTTACCAGAAGTGCAACCTACCCGATCCGTTGCCCTTCGGATACTCGGGAGAGGGTGGTGGCAACCATAGGATGCCCAAGCGGCACGTTCCCTGGCAAGTTTCTTGGCCTGCCACTCACTATCCATAAGCAATCATCTACTCAACTCTCGGGCCTGGTGGATCAACTTGCGGCAGCCTTACCAAGGTGCAAGGCAGCCGGCATGTCAAAGAGCGGGCGCCTACTCTTAGTCAAATCGGTTCTATGTGCAATGCCTCTTCACGCCATTCTTGCATGGACATACCACACAAGAAGATTGCGGCGATGAACAAGATCTGTTGGGGTTTCCTCTGGTGCGCTAAGGCAACGGCAAATGGTGGACAATGCTCTGTTGCATGGGAGACAATATGTACACCTATATGGGCTGGAGGCCTGAGCATCCCACACCTCGAATGGCTAAACATAGCGATGCAATCAAGATGGCCGTGGCTCCAGAGATCAGACCCCTCAAGGCCATGGGCGGAATTTAGGATTGGTGTGCCAAGACAATCGCTACAGCTATACCAAGCTGCTGCCCTATCTAAAGTTAGGAATGGAAGACATACACTGTTTTAGGAAGATAGATGGTTGCAAGGGCAGCGGGTGCAGGAGCTCGCGCCGGGCCTATATGGTCGAGTAAAGAGGAAGACACGCGAAGAACGCACAGTGCACCAGGCGATACCTGACAATGCTTAGGCGAGAGATATTGGACCTGACCTCACACCGACTTTGCTTTAGGAGTACTTCACCCTCTGGACCGCGATCACGAGATAAGAGATACAGCAGGATTAGCAAGACTCCATCGCATGTGCATGGGAGACAGATGGTCACTTCTCGATCAGATCAGGGTACGCGGCTAGGTTCTGGGGCAGGGAGGTGGCGCCAACCGCGACGTTTACATGGAAATCAAGAGCCCCTCTGCATTGTAGATTCTTCACTTGGCTGGCTCTACGGAACAGATGCTGGACTTCGGACCGCCTTGCTTAGAGGGGACTGGATCACCAAGAAGCATGCCCTTTCTGCGACCAGGAAGAAGAAACGATAAACCACCTCCTACTGGGTTGTGTGTTCACGCGCCAGGTCTGGACAATCATCTGCCAGGCACTCGACAAGCAAGACTGGATTCCATCGCGAGGGGAGAAGCTTCCAGAATGGTGCCAAAGCAAGATTGGCACCCGGCGCAATGGAAAGAACGACAGAGCAATAATCATCCTGGTTCTTTGGGAATTGTGGAAACACCGAAATGCGATTGTATTTGATGGAGTAGTGCCGTCGATAAGCTTTATAGTTGATAGGATAGAAGGAGAAACAAGGATATGGAAGCAGGCAGCACTAACCAAAGGAGACGTAGCGCACTTCTTAGAAGCGTTATCAACATAGGCTACGGCGAGGAGATACACTAGACAACGCTAGGGCGGATTTGGGCACATGTAATATGCAGCTCAATTGTGGAAGGGCTCTTCACCCCACTCCTTTCTTTAATATATACTCCCTCCGTTCTTAAATATAAGTCTTTTTAGAGATTGCCAATGGACTACAACATACGAAAGTATATAGACATATTTTAGAGTGTATATTCACTCATTTTGCTCCATATGTAGTCCCTTGTTGGAATCTTTAAAAAGGCTTATATTTGAAAACGGAGGGAGTAGTACGCACACTCGTGCGTATTCAAGAAAAAAAACGGTATCAGATGCATTACAAAGCTGCTACTAGGGCGCATCATATCCAACGACAGCAACATAGCCAGCACTTGCAACTGCATGATACAAACATCAACATATCCATTACACAACCACTATCACTATCAGGGCTCCACCAACGACAGCGAGGCACAGGACTTTAACTACACCAGTGGATGAATACACAAAACAGATAGGATTTCACTACTCTTCAACGATTCTCCACTACGCTGTAGCTCCTGGTTTAGAACCTCAGTAGCCCGAAGCTGTAGCACAAGCGTCTTAGCTGCAATCAAGTCCAGTGACAAAGAAACTAGTTGCCAAGGAAGTCAATTCCTTTTTCGAGGTTGCAGCATGACATTTGAAATTGAGCATGTCGTTAAACACTGAAGGCCTACGAGTTAGGTTTGGTGGATACGATCTAGTTGATCTATCACATCTGGATACGGAGTGAGAAGCAGCTGAGCAAGGCTCAAAGGGCGTTCATGTATTGTACCGCTTTCAGCTCCACGAACATCTTGAGGAACCTGAGGGCAGTTGACGTATTTTCTCTTGTCGTCAATGAGGGCTCTGAGATTTGGGTCCTTCGAACCCGCTTCTGCTCTCCCGAGACTGTGGAGCGATCGGGAGGAGTTCGAGGAGGCTCTTGAGCTGGCATTGCCTGCTTTGGTTTTTGTGGATTCTCTGAGTGCTACTCCGGGGGTTCCGGTCTGGGGAGTGGAGGAGGGGAGTCGGCAGGTGGCCACTCCCTCTCCTGCTCAACACGGTGTCCCTCCCCAAGACGTGGCTGGTTTGTCGGCTGAGGGCCCAGGGCAGACGGCCTCGGGTTGCTCCTCTCCTGCCGACGTTGGACTGTTGGGACACGTGGCGCCTGAGTCCGTCTCTGCGCTGGGAGGGGGTCTTGGGCAGGTGGCCCCGGACACCTCTTCTCCCGTCGCGTCGTCTTTGCTGCCAGTGGCGTCCGTGCCATCGGGAGGGGCTCGGGGCAGGTGACCTCGGCGCCCTCCTCCCCTGAGGCGCCTAGGGCGATGGCCTCTCCGGTGCGGGGTAGGGAGTTCGGGCAGGTGGCCCATGCACTCCCTTCCCCCCGCTCGCCTCCAGCTCCGCCTTGTGGGGTGAGCCCGACGCCGGTGGTCGGGGCTTGTGTCCAGACTTACCGGAGGAGTGAAGCAGGAGGTCACACCCCGTCCAGGTTCTCTCGTGAGGAGGTGATTGCGTTTGGACGGATTCAGGATCAGATGTCTGAGGGGCGACGGGTGAGCGATCACCTCCAGACTCTGGCAGATGTGGACGACATTCAGCAGCGGTGCGCTATGAGCGAGGCCAAGCTCCATGACGTTGAGGTCACTACTGGTATGTCGGTTAATACTTCTAATTCCATTATGCATTTTTCTAATGATGAGATTGTTGAAAATGCAAATCAATTAGGAGTCTCACTTGGTAGTAATGTCACTGAAATCTCTAATTCCGTTAATGACCTTCTTGATCTAGAGGCTGAGAGGGCCTTAGAGATGATTCGTAATATTGCGGCGGTTAGGCCCATGAGTGATTCTGAGGTTGAGGCTCTGGGGGTTAGGCTGCTAAATCCTTTCTGTGCGGACCTTATTCATCCTAGTCCTGAGGCGGAGGAGGAGGATGATACTTCTCAGACGGTTTTGCCTGGACCTTCTGCGATGGGTTGTGAGGACTAGTTGTAAAGCCATGTTAACCCTAAGCGCAAGTGGAAACGGAAGGTGTACCCGGTGTCCGCGGTGCGTAGGAGTGCTAGGATTCGTGCGGCCAAAAAATTCCATGATGAACTATGAAGGAAATCTTTTGGAATAGCATAGGTCTAAAGGACTTGGCTAAAAGAAGATTTCTTGCTGAGGCGGATATCGAGCATCGATTAGATTTTATCGCTCTATCGGAGACCGGTAGAGACAATTTTGCGCCTCAGTTTCTTAATACTCTGTCGGGAGGGATTGACTTTGATTGGCATTGCCTACCACCGAGAGGGAGATCGGGTGGGATCTTGCTCGGCATTTGATGCGAGGCGCTCGAGGTTCGAAGTGTGGTTATGGGTGACTTTGCGGTCAAGTTTCGGGTTCGATCGAAGGATGATGGATTTAATTGGGCTCTGGTTGCAGTGTATGGGGCTGCGCGACCCGAACTCAAGCCCGAGTTCTTGGCTGATCTCGTTAGGATTTGCGGCTCTGAGCAGCTTCCTATCCTGGTGGGGGTGATTCCAATATCATTAGACGGCGTGAGGATAAGAACAATGATAACTTTGATGGTAGATGGTCATTCATGTTTAATATTATCATTGAAAGTCTTGACCTGAGAGAAATTGAGCTCTCGGGTAGGAAATTCACCTAGGCTAACGCGATGCCAAATCCGACGTATGAGAAGTTGGATCGAGTGTTGGCAAGCGTCAAGTGGGAACAGAAGTTTCCTCTAGTAACAGTTCAGCTTTGTCCCATGGGATTTCTGACCACACGCCATTGTTTGTCGACTCCGGTGAGGCCACCCACCTGGGTAATAAAAACTCCTTCTCGTTTGAGCTGGCTTAGTTCGAACGAGAAGGTTTCTTTGATCTTGTAGCCAGAGAGTGGGCTAAGGATTCAGGAGGGAAGACTGCGCTTCAGCGCTGACAGAATAAGATTAGGCATTTGAGAAGCTTCCTGCGTGGTTGGGCTAAGCATCTTAGCGGGATTTATAAGGTCGAAAAGGAAAGGCTCCTTTCCCTTATTCATGCCCTAGATGTGAAAGCTGAAACCACGGTACTGCCGGCCACGGAGCTGCATGCCAAGCTTGATGCGGAGATGAGGCTGAAAGAACTTCTTCGGTAAGAGGAATTGAAGTGGGCGTTGTGGGCCAAGGTCCGACGGTTTGTCCAGGGGGATGCGAACACTCAATTCTTTCACATGATTGCTAATGGTAAACATAGAAAGAAGAGGATCTTTCAGCTTGAGCAAGATGAAGGAACAATTGTAGGACATGAAAACCTTAAGCAGTATATTACTGAGTATTACAAGCAGCTGTTTGGTCCTCCTGAGGATAACTACGTGTCCTTGGATGAGTCCAGGGTTGAGGATGTTCCTCAACTCACAGCGGTGGAGAATGATATTCTCGCGACTCCTTTTTCAGAGAAAGAGGTGTTCGAGGCCATATCGCAAATGAAAAATGACAAGGCGCGGGGCCCTGATGGTTTTCCAGCGGAGTTTTATAAAAAGTGCTGGCATATTATTAAGGGGGATCTATTGCCTCTGTTTAATAATCTCTTCTCTGGACAGCTTCAGCTTTTTCAGCTAAATTTTGGTACGATAACCCTTCTTCCTAAGAAAACAGAGGCCGTGAGAATTGAGCAATTCAGGCCCCTCTGTCTTCTGAATGTTAGTTTCAAAATCTTTACCAAGGTTGGGACTAATAGGCTCACACAGATTGCGCATGATGTGGTACAGCCTACACAAACTGCTTTCATGCCGGACAGGAACATTCTTGAAGGGGTTGTGGTCTTTCATGAAACGCTCCATGAGATCCACACGAAAAAACTGGATGGGGTTATTTTTAAAGTGGATTTCGAGAAAGGGTATGACAAAGTCAAATGGCCCTTCCTTCAACAGGCCTTACATATGAAGGGATTTGATGAAGCTTGGCGACGTCAGGTAGAATCCTTCATGCAAAAAGGTAGTGTTGGAATTAAAGTGAATGACGATATAGGTCATTATTTCCAGACACACAAAGGCCTGAGGCAAGGTGATCCGATGTCTCCTATTTTGTTCAACATTGTGGCGGACATGTTGGCAATTCTTATAGGAAGGGCAAAGGAGGCCGATCTGGTGGGTGGCTTGGTGCCTCATCTGGTTGATGGGGGTGTCTCCATTCTGCAGTACGCTGAAGATACAATCATCTTGATGGAGCATGACTTGGTAAAAGCGAGAAATATGAAGCTGGGGCTATGCTTATTTGAACAATTGTCCGGATTAAAGATTAACTTTCACAAAAGCGAGTTGTTCTGCTTTGGTAGAGCCAAGGAGGAACAAGAGGCTTATTGGCAATTGTTTGGATGTGAATTAGGGCTTCACCTTTTACGTATCTAGGTATACCTATTCACCATCGTAAGCTAACAACCAGAGAGTGGAAGTGCATCGAGGACCGATTTGAGAAAAAACTCAGTTGCTGGAAGGGCAAACTCATGTCTTATGGAGGTCGACTGATTCTTATCAATTCGGTGCTCACGAGTATGCCGATGTTCCTTCTACCATTCTTCCAAGTTCTAGTCGGGGTTCGGAAAAGGCTGGACTTTTACCGATCAAGATTTTTTTGGCAGAGTGATGATCTTAAGAGAAAGTACCGACTAGCCAAATGGGATGTCATCTGTCGACCAAAGGACCAAGGGGGTCTGGGTGTTGAGAATCTTGAGGTCAAGAACAGATGTCTTCTCAGTAAGTGGTTGTATAAGTTATCTGTTGAGACAGACACAACGTGGGCACAGATTCTTCGTAACAAGTATCTGCAGTCCAAGACTTTGTCACAGGTGACCGTGAGACAAACGGACTCGCCGTTTTGGAAGGGACTTATGAGAGTTAAGGCTGCCTTCTTTAATAGGACAAAGTTTATCGTCGGTAATGGTAACAATACCCGTTTCTGGGAGGATACTTGGCTTGGTGATACGCCATTGGCGTTCCAGTACCCGTCCCTGTATCGTATTGTTCAACGACGGGACGCGTTGGTTGCAACGATTATGCAGTCCGTACCCCTTAATATCCAATTTCGGAGGGTGCTTATTGGTGATAGGTGGGAAGCTTGGCTTCATTTGGTGACTAGACTGATGGAGGTTCAGTTAGCTCATCAGCCCGATCAATTGTGTTGGAAACTTACTAGGTCTGGAGTGTTTACGGTTAAGTCAATGTATATCGATGTAATTAACTCTAGTGTCATTCCTAGTTCCAAGCATGTTTGGAAAGTTAAAGCTCCTTTGAAGATTAAAGTGTTTATGTGGTTTGTACATACACAAGCCATTTTAACAAAGGACAACTTGGTTAAGCGCAATTGGACAGACTCTACTAGGTGTAGCTTCTGTGATCGGGACGAGACCATTAAGCA
Source organism: Triticum aestivum (assembly GCF_018294505.1). Lineage (NCBI taxonomy): Eukaryota > Viridiplantae > Streptophyta > Magnoliopsida > Poales > Poaceae > Triticum > Triticum aestivum. The sequence goes on along the minus strand of NC_057801.1, from coordinate 804,320,984 downwards.
CCTCTTCTTCGAGTGCCTATTGGCGAGAGTCTTGTGGCGTACTGTGCAAATAGCCTTTAACATTACTCCTCCGGACTCGGTAGGTTCGTTGTTTGGAACATGGCTTGCTGGGATAGAGTCCGATACAGCTGGACACATTCGTGTAGGAGTATGTGCGTTGTTATGGGCAATTTAGAACTGCAGGAATGATTTGGCTTTTAACAGAACAACAACTATTCATTTTTTGCGGGTTTTATTCCGTGCCACGGCGCTGATCCGTTTGTGGTCCTTACTCACTCCGATGGCGGCCAGGGAGCGTTTGGTTACAGGATCTGTCCGGTGGAAGATGGTTGCACGGGATATCTTCAACCGGTTTCGATGGCGGTCATGTAATAGGATAGGCGATTAGTTCTCCTGTCTTTATACTGCCAGCCGGTTGTGGCTATGTGGCTTTTTGTCTGTTTGCGTTGAGGCTCTATGTGAGCTCACCTTTATTTCCATTTCCAGACTTTGAGATATTGTCGAACCTATTTATTTATAAATATGGCCATATGCATCGTTCTAATGCAGAGGCCGGGAGCCCCCCTTTTCTATAAAAACGTACATGCTATCAAATTTGTTTCCAGCAACAGTGCTATAAATGCATCACAGGACGGAGCTGGCCTGTGGGATCAGCAGAGTAAACCGCGTCACCGTCGGTTCGCTCCAATGGCACCTCACGGAGAAGTAGACCGGTGGGAAAGAGAAGATGATGGTTGGTTCAGTCCCAGCGACTGCCGTCTCATCCGGACGGATCGACGCTGCAAAGGGAAGCACGTGACCAGTCAATGGGTTGAGCAGACGAGCGGCATGCGGATGCACCAACGAAAATGTAGTCACGCTGCTCACGCAGCACCGGGAGGCGCAGCCAGCGGAAGCGCCCTGTGGTGACGTTGACGAAGAGGGGTCGGCCTTCGTCGTCGTCTGCCCCGTTGAGCAAGACTCACTACCGTGGGCGGAAACGAAGGTCCGCGACCGCGGCTTGCGGAGATGGCTTTGCGACGGAAGAGCGCCAGCTGGGGCAGGCGGCCCTCATGCCCATGTACTCGTCGACGCCGCTGGTGGACAGGACGCAGTAGGCGATGCTTTGGACGAGGTCCGGCTGAAGCGACGCCGTTTCTCACTGCTGCAGCCGCCCTCCTCCTCCTTCATGGCCGCACCACTGATGTCGTCGTCCTCGACAAACATCTCGTCGATGCTTAGGGTTTGGGTTCGAGTTAGGATCTTTGGATTTGGGGGAGAAAGGACGGACCGAGAGGATAGGGGCGGCGGCTGGAGAGAAGCTAGGGCCTAGGGTAGGGTGTGAGTGGTGCGCTTGGGCTTGGGCTGGTAGAAATGTGTGTGTGGATCTAAAATAAAAAATATGTGTTACTGATTGTTACAGATTGGGATTGGACCCGTTGAACATATATTCGGCCCAAAGGCCCAGACTGACCCCCATATCTGAGGCGGATATGTTTCTCAAAAAAAATCTAAGTGGATATGGGACGCCCGGACATGGCCACCGCGTCAGACTGACCGCAAGGGCCCACACGGTCACACGCAGAGACTGGTGGTCCAACGACTGCCTACTCCGGTTCTCGGTGCGGATGCATTCTTGGCACCACATGACACCGCTCCGGCATGCCGCCCTAGGGAGCAAGTCCGCCTACTTAAGCCGGACGGCGGCAGCCAAGCCCTAGCCCATCCCCATTCCTCCCTCTCCCTCCCACCCGTGCCGCCAGCTTCCATCCGCTCGTCGTAGTCTCTTCCCATGGCCTAGCAGAGGATCGCCACATATGCCATGTTGACGTTGGAACGCCGGTTGCAACTCGAGGAGCAGATCCGGGTCAGGCGCGCTGCTCGTGTCGCTACCAGCCTGCATTCGAATCCGCCATAGCCGGGGGAGGAAGAGGAGGGGGGATAACAGCCGGAGGCGGAGCAAGACCCCATGCCCACGGAAGCGACGGATCCGTAGGAGGAGGAGGAGGCGGCGGCGAAGCCGTAGGAGGATGACACGGCGGAGCCGACTGCGGGCTTCGGCATGGAGCAGGCCTTGGCGGATGAGATGGCAGAGCATACTGCCATTCTCGAGTCCATCCAGGATGAGGCCTTTGTGGAGGACAATCGGTGCTTCATCCAGTAGCAAAGGGCGGAGATCGACGGGCTCTTCGCCTCTAGTACGTCCGACGACGAGCTGGAGCTGCCGCGGCTGCCCATCTACCCGGAGCCAGCCACGAAGATAGTGGACATCTCCGATGATGAGTAGATAGGATACCTCTATGTAGTACATAGATTTTTAATCTGCATGACTTGTATGGATTGAGGAATGAAGTTGGAGGTACATGGATATATCCGGCAATTTTTGTGCCGCCGGGTCACTGTCTGCAGACGTGCTCGGGCGTCCACAGGCGTTTTGGGGGAGAATTTTGGTGCTTATGGTTGTAGATGCTCTTATCATGGAAGGCAACGAATAAGAAACATGGGAAAGCACACACACAAAATACATCTACAAAAGCACACAAGAAAATAGTTTTCTAAAGCCTCTTTAATTTCGTGAAATAGATATTGGAACAGTATTGCACAACTCCAAAAAAGAAAAGAGGCAACGAATAAGAAAGTGGCAACATGCACTGTCGTGAAAACATTCAAATTGGTTGTGTCGAAAATATCAAGGCAATACAAGATAGAACAATTAAGGAAATGATATCCTAGGAAGATTAAAGATTAGATTTTATGCATGATGAGAGACAAGAATGTGGCAAAATATGTAAGATTAGGTTCGAATTTGAAATTCTAGGATGTAATAGAGAAGTTGGGGAAAGATAATTCTAAACTTGTGTTGACATAACAATCACACAAATACCTGTGAATATGAAGATAATAATTGGAAAAAAAATAGTAAAGATATCATGTCGTACGTTATCATACCATGGAAATTGTTTTTCTATTCACTTATTTTAAAGTTTTCTATGAAAAGATCCCTTTCTCCTCGAAGCAACAAAAAGAAGAATTAGGGGGAGCTGCATGTACACATGCTATTTTCGAGTTAGTTGCCCATAGCAATGAATTAGATAGGGCCATTCTCTTGATTGAATGCTAGGTCGTGGTTTGACTTGCATTTGTAGATGCTTTTGTATTTTTCCATATACAAATTCTTGTGATTGTCTACGAACCAACTATTATGTATATTTAGTGTTACTGATCACAATTGTGTTCTTTTAATCTACACTGGAATGACAAGGGTGAAATTGTAGCACCATCTACTTATTTTAAGTCAAGCTAGTAAACCATAAGGAAAGCAGTCATGAATTCAAGAATTTAACACATGAACACTCTCACAATACATGTTAGTATTACATAAGAAGCAACATCTATGAGAAAATAACCGTATATTGTAGGAAGGGGTATAAAAGAAACTTTCAGGTTTCACCATACCTACAGGTGGCTTTATATAAAGTGGTTGTCACGAAATTGTAAAAAATGAGAATTTACGATGACATAGATAGAACTACAGAAGAGAAGCAGAACATTCATGTTTCAGAACTCCTTGCTAGCTTTAGCTAAACCTTTTGTTGTAAAACTATAAAAAAAGATTTTAACTCATCCCCCAATGGTCCTAATTGATCTGATTAGCAGATTCAGTGATGAGTTCCATCTGAGGAGACAAATATTACACATATTAAATGACAATGCCCTACTTTGCACTTTTCCAGTAATATCTAGGAATAGATAGCTATGAAACTCTTCTATATCTTGTGAACTTTTATTTCCTTGTCATGTCCAATCAATCAAGAACATATAGATCAGTAAATCACTGTATGTTCTAGATCAAATTTCTCATGGGTGTGGGTAAAACTGAAAGAACACACAAATTACTACTTCTCCCAAGAAGCTGGGTATCAACTTTTGCTGATATTAATTAAGCATCTACATAAATAGAATAAAAACTTAACTTAACAGCTTGGGATGTTAGTTGGGGATCCAATGATTATCTCCTCCGATCCCCCTTTTTCCTAATCATTATTCTCCAGCCGCTACTGATAAAGAAAAATACAGGCACACAAAGGAAGGAATAAACACACGTATGTTTAAAATTATTGTGTTCTTGTGATTGTCTACGAACCAAAACTATTATGTATATTTAGTGTTACTGATCACAATTGTGTTCTTTTAATCTACACTGGAATGACAACGGGAGAAACACAATTATGTATATTTTCCTAATCATTATTCTTCGGCCGCTACTGCATTCCGGCACCATGTAGAGTCTAGACATGCTCCAACTTCCACCTGATTTCCTTTCTTAGTCTCACAAGGTGGAAGAGATAGATCTAGACAAACATGCTAACTCTCCAAAGTAAATAATACAACAAAAATTAGCTACACATATATATATATTAGAAATAATAAAAGAAATAGGTATTCTTAGTCCGTCACGCTATTTTATAGAAAATCCCCTAATGTTTTTGACATTAACCCGCAGTACATATCTAATGTTTTTTAAAATACTCATATCTTTTAAACTGTAACTTCAAATTTAACATGTTATATATGGAATTTGATTAGAAAAATATATAGAATCTGAATATGATGTTATTTTACATGTTAATAATTTATCCGTCTTTCTTTCATATTATATAGGGTGCAACCTTAACCAACAATGCATTATCCGTCTTTCTTTCATATCGGTACTGATCCGGATTGTGATGAACATCTCAGCAAAATCAGGACTAGAGACGAAATTGAATATCACTCGCCTGTTTTTTGTGTACGTATTAAATCTACATGCAAGTTGTGTTTAAATAGAAGACATGTGAAATCTTGAACTTACGCTTTTGCAGGCAAAGATCATCTTTGTTTGGATCGTACCTACAAATACTCAGATTATAGACCATTTTTTGTAAATTAAGAGCGTGTGGTATTCTTTTCTCCAGTTGCAACGCACGGGCCCTTTTGCTAGTAAATAGAAATTGAATTATCTATCAAAGGACAATAAATCAATTGGCTGAAGGTTTTTGATTTCTCGTTTTTGAAGACCATGCATCACATCATATTTCTCTTTGTTGTGCCCATGCATCTGGCTGGGACTAAGAAAAATCTGGTGTATTGAGGTTTGAGGGCAAGACACATGTTGTATTATATTGTGCTTGCTACACCTTGTCACCAAGCTGACTTGTCATGCTGCTTCTTCTACTTCAGGACAGTGACCTCGATCACTTCTTAGAGCACTCAATGAAGACATCGTTGGTTGAATCCACATACACGTTGAGTTTTAGTTAATTTTCATACTTCAAAAGCTCGGCGGGAACGTGTGCAGTCCTATACACACTACACAAACAGTTAATTTAATAGGATGGCCTACAGCATGATGCCGTTGCGCGCCACTGCAGATGTCTGTTTGAATGGCATCACTCTTGCATCATGATCGCACACTCGCGGTGACGCCGACCGATCGAACGTCGCCAAGCATGGTTGCCCTGCAGGTGCCCACTATGAATGTCCTCTAATATTAAATCAGTATCTCATAATAATCTCAAATCCAGCATCTCAATAATCTACATAGTCCGGTTAATTCGGAATAATCAATAAAGACACAACTTAAACCCAATTATTTGAAGATCACCAGAAGCAAACACTGACTGCTGAGAATGAGTATTGGGAGGTGAGGATACCTAGACAGCGCCAACGATATACATGCTGGACAATGATGGCTGCCGCTCGCACCATTGGCAGGGACCTCAAGGGAGTGGAAGGACCCTACTCGATTGGCTCCCTGCAATCAGAGATCCACAGGAAAGTACATATAGAAGGAGAAAGAAATCATCAAGACCACGTCCTTCTGTCGTGAACTCGGCAAACAACTGGGCACTGGCCAAATTCGTTGTCAATTCCGGCAGTACAGTTGCTTACACACTCTGAAACAGTCCGCTATCTGAGTTTTGATCTCCAAACGCTTGCCTCTCCTTGTATTCTATGCACCCATAGAGCGATGTGAAAGACACAGACGCAGCGGCTGCGGCCGGTCCCTCATAGGTTCAACCATGCAATGCGTGGAATATATAATACATGAGACACATATTGTACATCGTGTTCATGACAACTGAGGACGGTCTTCAGCTTGCCCACCAAAGTACTGAGCCTCTAATCATGAACTGATGACAACTGGCACGCTATGACGCTGTGAGGATATATGCAAAGAGAGACCTATCAATTAGTTTAGTTATGAAAAAAGAGAGAACTATTTTCTATTGGGTTATATATTATGGCCTATATCTCTGCATAATAGTTACTGCAGATATAATTCAGGTACCCATTTAACCATCGTTAAGCCATTCAGCAGCAAAAACATTCCATCCAACACAGACTAGAGTGCTACTCTATTTCTAGACACAAAAAACAATCAACTTAAAAATGTGTTCTGTGAACCAAACAACAACCAAAACCCAAGAAATTTAACCCCAAATCTTGGCAGGGGAGTCGACGGCTGAGGAAAGGAGGTGTTCATCTCCAACGGGATAGAGCTCGAACCCCTGCGCCACCAAAAGGCAGGAAATGCTGTTGATGGCAGGATTATAAGGAGCACAGCTACCGATTTCATTCCCTCACAAAAAAGATCAGTACAAGATGTCTGGGACAAACCAAGGGTGGAGCCAGGTTAATGACATACCTCGGAACATCAAAAACTACACTATAATCTTTTAGAGATTTCAATACCGACTACATACGGAGTATAATGAGTGAATCTACATTTTGAAATGCGTCTATATACATCCGTATGTAGTCCATATTGAAATCTCTAAAAGGTCTTATATTTAGAAACGGAGGGAGTACTCGACAGAAACAGCACCAGATACATTACAAAGCTGAAGTATCCAACTAAAAAAGCACAGGAACTACACCACTGGATAAAGAGACAAAACAAATAGAATGGCACCAAGTCTTCAGCAATTCTCCAGGTGCAAATGTGCAAAAATCAACCCAGGCACCCAGCTGTAGCTCTTGCTTAGAGCATCCTCAGCTTGTGCCCAGCAAACAACCAATCTTGGCATTCCGCCGTTCTGTCCAACGAGAAAGAAAAACACTTGCAAGGTAATTCAGTTTTTTCTCATGCAGGATACGATCAAGTTGATCTTTAACTTCTGGATACGGAGTGAGGAGAACCTGAGCAAGGCTCAAAGGGCCTTCTGAATGATATCATCAGCGAGGCCTCCCGGCACATGGAGGCTGGCGATGCATTTTTTCTTGCCATCACTGAGGTCATACGAGACGTATATCCTATCAATGAAAGTGCTGTAGATGCAGTTGCGCTCGATGGAAGGAAGCTTATCTGCGTCAACAACAATGCAGTTGCCGTGATTTAGAAAGAGCGCACTGCTGCCGATACTTTCGCTTGGTTCAAGTACCTCCCGCTTAACATCCACGTTGAAAACTTGAATCGTTTCAGATTCCTCTTTAACAAGCAGCAGTTTACCGACCGCTTCCATGAGACCACCAGTGTAGTGCATGTCAATCTCCAGTAACCGCTCCGCATACCAGTGGCCACCGGTCCGAACGATCTTGCACAAAATACCTCCAGTACTGAGCACGTAAACATTGCCTGCATAGGTGACCATGCTCCTGAGGTAGAACAAGCCTTCGTCGCTTAAAGCAGCATCATGAAACTTCACCGGGCGGAGCTGGCCTGTGGGATTAGCAGAGTAAACAGCGTGACACCGTGGCCTGTGGGCAACAGAACAATAATCTGGGATATCTTGGTATTCTCCGTGGCACGGTGCGAACGAGAAGATAATCGTTGGTTCCGAGCCAGCGATTGCAGTGTGCACCCGAGGTTCCGGAGGTATGGACGCCGCAAAGGGAAACACGTCACCAGTCAATGGGTTGAAGAGACGAGCGGCATGCGGGCGCTCCCTGTCCCCGAGGACGAGAAGGCCGTCGGATGCACCGACGAAGATGTAGTCACGGAGCACGGGGCGGTGCAGGCGGCGGAAGCGCCCTGTGGTGACGTTGAGGAAGAGGGGCCGGCCTTGGTCGTCGTCTGCTCGGTCAACCAAGACCCACTGCCGTGGCCTGAAACGGAGATCCGCGACCGCGGCGTGAGGAGATGGCTTGGAGAAGGCAGAGCGCCAGCTGGGGCAGACGGCCCTCATGTCCATGTACTCCTCGACGCCGCTGGTGGAGAGGATGCAGTCGGCGATGAGCTGGACGAGGTCCGGCTGAAGCGACGCCCATTCCGCCCGCCGCTTCTCGCTGCTGCAGCCGCCTTCCTCCTCCTTCATGGCCGCGCAACCCATGCCGTCGTCCTCGTCGCCGATTTGGCTTCGATTTGGGGATTTGGGGATGGACCGAGAGGGGAGAGGCGGCGGCTGGAGAAACTAGGGTAGGGTGTGAGCGGTGCGGTTGGGCTTGGGTTGGCCGAAATACTTGCAGGCCTAAATATCTGTGTGGATCTAAAAAAACAAGATATGTGTGTTGGGCACTAAAAATATTGCTTTTGCCACGGAATGGCAATTTGATAATTGTCAAAAATTAAGAGTGGCAAAAACAAAATGTCAGAATCTACAGTCGCATAAAAAAACACTACTGAAATCGGTATATACGTCGAGTGCCACGGACACTCGGCAAAGGACCAATAACCGCTGGCAACGCCTTTGCCGAGAGTTGCACTCGGCAAAGGCCACCCGACGTCCACCTCTCAGGCAAACAGAAATTTGCCAAGACCCAGGACATAGGCACTCAGCAAAAAGTTTGGTGAGAGGCAAACTGTACCGCTCGGCAAAATAAAGTGACTTCACGTCGGCTGGTTCCATCAGCTCTTTGCCGAGAGCGGCTCTCGGCAAAACTGCCACAGCCAACTGCCAGCGCATGCCACTTTGTCGAGAGTCCCGCTCGGTAAAGATCCGTTCCCAGACCACTTTCTACTTTTTTTCCCTCGGATCCCTGCCGCAAAAATAGATATACAATATACAAACATGCATTTCAAGTGACAATGTCTAACAACAAACTCACATAACCATTATCCATATCTATACCCCTATATCCCTGTCGCCGACGCCAACCATGCATGCCCCGCCACTTTCCCACGCTGCTTTTGCTGGTCTCCCGCCGGCCGCCGCGTACTGGTTGCCATAAAATCCTACGCATTCGTCAGTCTCCAAGGCAAAATAGAGTAGAACATAGTTGGTGGTATTATCGTTGTTGACCCTGGTTTCTGTTGCTGCTCGCGCAGGCGCAGAGACATCGCATCGGGATCATCTGATGACAGAATATAGAAGGTTAATTGCCTGTAGCACAGTACTAGAAACCGAGAACTACCATGAGATGAGAAACATCGGGATGACTCCTAGCAAAAGAAAGAAGATCCTATGGTCAAATAGGTTGTGAATGGTCAAATAGTGTAAAAATGGCGCCTTCTTAATCATCACCGAGTAGCTCCTTTAGTTCAAGGCCAAACTTTGTCACTAATTTGGGCCCATAGACCAATATAGCGCATTGAAAATTAAATACGTACATGCACGGGTGATCAACATCAGTAATTTAAACCTAAAAAGCAATGTCAAACAGCTTATTCCATCGTCAAATGAAATAAAGAAAAACATTAGGGGGCGCCTCATTTGCACGATATAACCTTAACTTGACTCGATACTAACCCAACAAATAAATAAAATTAACTCAATTCATGTGCAAAAAAAAGGACTTTGACAAAAGAATCTGGATTATAACTTAAGTCATTTCTTTAGATTTTCAAATGACAATAATTGTTTCTATTTTAAACTCAAATTGTACTTTTTCCAAAAAACTGAAGTTGCACTCACCTAATTAGTTGTCGGTTAACCTTACGCTATTATCCCGCTTTGTTGTGGACAAACGTGCAAAGCACGTGCAATTTACTAGTATAAAATAGTTCACACAAACTTTATTTGAAATGACAAGGAACCTCTTTAGTATAAGTTCCTACTTACTAAACAATAAAGTGGTCAATACATGTCTACATGCGACCACATAATAAAAGCAATACCACAATTATCACAAACTGAAGAAGAACTATCATGTTCTTCCATCCGCTGAACCCGATAAGCCGTTTCTGGCTAGCACATCCACTGAACCCATTAATTCAGATTTTCTCTTCTGCTTAAGCACATACTGATTGTAATGATTTTCTGCCTTCTCTCTGCTATTGAATGAGTCTTGGGAGCTGCCTTCGTAGCGAAGCACTTGTTCATTGCATTTAGACCATAAATCGTAGACTCCTGGACATTTACCTCTGTACACCGCTGATGAACCACAAGTATAGGGGGTCAATCGTAGTCCTTTCGAAAACTAAGAGTGTCGAACCCAACGAGGAGCAGAAGAAAATGACAAGCGGTTTTCGGTAAGGTAATTCCTGCAAGCACTGAAATAAATGATGACAGATAGCTTGATAACAAGATAATTTGTAACGGGTAACAAGTGTAAATAAAGTGCAGCAAGATAGCTCAATCCTTTTGAGTCCAAAGGACAGGCCTGAACGAGTACTTATAATGATGCAAACTTTCTTGAAGACACACAGGAATTTCATCTAGTCACTTTCACCAGTTTGTTTGATTCGAGTTCGTTACTTTGATGATTTGATATGTGGGTGGGCCGATGCTTGGGTGATGTTCTTACTTGAACAAGCCTCCCACTTATGATTACCCCCTCTAGCAAGCATCCGCAACTACGAAAAAAGAGTTACGACAAAGTCTAACCATAGCATTAAATGTGTGGATCCAAATCAGCCCCTTATGGAATAGCTCAGAAACTGGGGTTTAAGCTTCTGTCACTCTAACAACCCATCATCTATTTACTATTCCACAATGCATTCCCTTAGGCCCATAAATGGTAAAGTGTCATGTAGTCGACGTTCACATGACATCACTAAGAGAATAACAACATACATATTATCAAAATACCGAAAGAATACCAAGTTCACATGATTACTTATGACAAGATTTCTCCCATGTCCTCAAGAACAAAAGTAACTACTCACTCATCATCATGAAGTTTTAAGATCAGAGGGGTATTGAATAACATAAAGGATCTGAACATTTAGTAATTCACAAAGCAAACCAACTAGCATCAACTACGATAAGTAATCAACACTACTCGCAACCCACAGGTAACAATCTATAGTTTTGATACGAAGACTGAATACAAGAGATGAACTAGGGTTTGAGATGAGATGGTGTTGTTGATGATGATGAGGAGGATTGGTCCTCCCATGATGAGAGGGTTGTTGGTGATGACGAAGGCTTCGATTTTGCCCTCCCGGAGGGAAGTGCCCCAGGCGGAATCTGCCCGCCGGAGAGCAAAAATGCCCCTGCTCTAGTTCCGCCTCGTGGTGGCGGCGCCTCGTCCGAAAGTCTCCTCATAAAATTTTTAGGGTAAAATGACTTATATACCAGAAGGAGGGAGTCGGAGATGGGCCAGGGGCCCCACATGGCACTTGGGGCGCACCGGGGCACCCAAGTGCCATGTGGGCACCTGGTGGCTCTCCTCTGGTAACTTTTTGGCCCAATATTTTTCTATATATTCTATAATAAATCTTCATTGAATTTCAGCCCATTTGGAGATGTGCAGAATATGTATCTCTGTTGTAGCTTTTTCAGGCCCTGAAATCTAGCTGCCGGTATTCTCCCTCTGTGTAAACCTTCATATTAAGAGAGAAAGGGCATTAGAAATACTCCATGAAGTGTTATATTGATCAAAAACTTCATAAATAACAGTAGGAAAACGTGATGCAAAATGGATGTATCAACTCCCCCAAGTTTAGACCTCACTTGTCGTCAAGCGGAAGCCTAAATCGAAAAACATGACCCCATGCTTAGAGAGAGAGGTGTCAGTAGAAATAAAATACGGACATAGAAGCATCATGAACAATATTGTAGCAGCAATAAGTACTATCATAAGCTTCTCATGAGCAAGCAACAATTCACCATAATATTGAAGTATGAAGCATAAACTTTTTTGAAAACTAACAAACTATATTCTCAGTCAACAATGCAATTGCAATTCATTGTACTTTCAGGAAGGGTCACATGTAGGAGCCTTTTGGCAAGTCCACATACTCAACTATCATTTAGTCTTTCATGATTGCTAACACTCACACCATACATATGGAGCATCAAGTTTCATCCAGACACATACAAAGATAGGGGCTTAAGGGTTTGCCTCCCAACTTATTCACCTCAAGGGTGATGTCAACAATAATAACTCATGCTCACCCGCATTCAACTGGATATATGTGCCAAGATCTTTCCCCACCACATGATGCTTGCCAAAGAGTAAAATAAAAAAGGAATAGAGGGAATAACTTTGACTCTTTGCATAAAAGTAAATTCATAAAAGTAAAAGATAGGCCCTTCGCAGAGGGAAGCAGAGGTTGTCATACGCTTTTAGTTTTGGATGCACTAACTCTTAATGCAAAGGAACGTCACGTGATATTGTCCCTTATAATAGCAACCTTTATTATGTAGTTTGTCGCTTTTATTCTTTGCCATCACAAGTTCGTACCACGCTTATTTTCCCTTACAATAGAAGATCATACATATTTAGGAGCAATTTTTATTGCTTTATTGCACCGATGACAACTTACTTGAAGGATCTTACTCAATCCATAGGTAGGTATGGTGGACTCTCATGGTATGCATTTGGTTTAGGACTTTTGGATGCACAAGTAGTATTTCTAGTTAGTGCGGAATTTTGGCTAGCAAAGGTATTGGGAAAGCACCCCATGTTGGAGGATCCATGACAATATAACTTCTACGCGAATATGAACAAGCATAACTCATTACGTTGTCTTCCTTGTCCAACATCCACCGTTTGACATAAAATACTTAATGGGTGCTCACAATCGCAAAAGATGTCCAAGATAGTATATTTGCATGTGAATCTTCTCTTCCCTATTAACTTTTTCATGAATTGCACCATTGACCAATGCTATGTTTGTCATCTTTTGTAATGCCCCGAGACTGATGCTCCAGGTGTCTTCCATTTATTCTCCGTCGTTGCCATGTCACTCATTTCTGTGTTGCACTTAGCCATGTCATCATGTGCATTTCATCTGCATGTTTTTCAAAACTTGCATCCGTTCGTAGTTGCCCGAACTCCCAGTCCGCTCTGTTGTCCGTTCTGAGCCCAGAGACACACTTGCACGCGCCCGCGGCACCTCCAAAATATTATTTTATAAGTGGATAAAAATGTTCTGGGAATGGATTGAAAGTTGGCGTGTGGTCTTATTATAGTGTAGGTAGACCGCCTGTCAAATTTTGTTGCATTCGGAGTCCGTTTGATGCCCCAACGGATAACTATAGTGGCATATAGCCGATCTATTCATCGAACATTTTCGGTCTCCGGAAACAATCGTTGGGACTCTCTCTCTCTCTCTCTCTCTCTCTCTCTCTCTCTCTCTCTCTCTCTCTCTCTCTCTCTCTCTCTCTCTCTTTGCTCCCGCAGCCCGAGGCCTTCTCCACAGCCCACCTGTAGCCCACCTAGCCCATCTACTCCACCCCTCCACTCCGGACTGTCCCATGGCTCCGAAACGGCCTCAAACCCCCTCTCCTAACCCCTCTTCCTATGAATAGACCCCTCCCCCTTCCATTTTCGAACTAAACCCTAGCCTAGCCCTTCCCCTACCTCCCAGCGGCCACCTCGACCTCGCATTATATGCCCAACCACCCTGCCACTTGGCCGCACCTCACCCACTACCCGCCGCCAGCCGCCGCTCCTGACTAGTGGCGTCACGCCACGTCGCAGCCCCATGCCGTGGCCTCCTCCCACCGCGCCCCTGGCCCGCCGAAGCCCAGCCGTGGCCTGCTCAGCCCGAGCCACCCGCCGCCACAGCCCGCAGGCGCCCGTGCGCCCTCGAGCCACGTGGCTCCCGTCGCCCTCCTCCTTTCGTCTCCCCTCATCGGAGCAGCTTGCCGGCCTCGACCTCCGCCCCATGCCGCGCCTCGACCCTGCCGCCAGCTCGCCTCCCTCGCCGCCCCGCACCACCGCCGGAGGATCACCGCCGCCCGCCACCATCGCCAGATCCAGCCGCGGGAGCCCAAGCCCCAGTAGATCCGTGATACATCTCCAACGTATCTATAATTTATGAAGCATTCATGCTATTTTATTATCTGTTTTGAATGATTATGGGCTTTATTACACACTTTTATATTACTTTTGGGACTAACCTACTAACCGGAGGCCTAGCCCATATTGATCTTTTATTGCCTGTTTTAGTATTTCAAAGAAAAGGAATATCAAATGGAGTCCAAACGGAATGAAACGTTTGGCATCATGATTTTTTGGAAGAATATCATCCTGGAGGCTTGGAGATCAAGTCAGAAGATCCTCGAGGAGCCCAGGAGATAGGGGGTGCGCCCCCCCTACAGGGCGCGGCCCCCTGTCTCGTGGACCCCTCAAGCACCCCCTGACCGACTTCTTTCGCCTATATAAGCCTATGTACCCTAAAACCATTGAATATCAAGATAGACCAGGAGTTCCACCGCCGCAAGCCTCTGTAGCCACCAAAAACCTCTCGGGAGCCCGTTCCGGCACCCTGCCAGAGGGGGGAACCCATCACCGGTGGCCATCTTCATCATCCCGGCGCTATCCATGACGAGGAGGGAGTAGTTCACCCTCAGGGCTGAGGGTATGTACCAGTAGCTATGTGTTTGATCTCTCTCTCTCGTGTTCTCTCTCGTGTTCCCTCTATGGCACGATCATGATGTATCCCGAGCTTTGCTATTATAGTTGGATCTTATGATGTTTCTCCCCCTCTACTCTCTTGTGATGAATTGAGTTTCCCCTTTGAAGTTATCTTATCGGATTGAGTCTTTTATGAGAACACTTGATGTATGTCTTGTCGTGCTTATCTATGGTGACAATGGGATATCATGTGCCACTTGATGTATGTTTTGGTGACCAACTTGCGGGTTCCGCCCATGAACCTATGCATAGGGGTTGGCACACGTTCTTGACTCTCCGGTAGAAACTTTGGGGCACTCTTTGAAGTACTTTGTGTTGGTTGGATGAATCTGAGATTGTGTGATGCATATCATATAATCATGCCCACGGATACTTGAGGTGACAATGGAGTATCTAGGTGACATTAGGGTTTTGGTTGATTTGTGTCTTAAGGTGTTATTCTAGTACGAACTCTTGAATAGATTGATCCAAAAGAATAACTTTGAGGTGGTTTCGTACCCTACCATAATCTCTATGTTTGTTCTCCGCTATTAGTGGCTTTGGAGTGACTCTTTGTTGCATCTTGAGGGCTTGTTATATGATCTATCTATGTTATTATTGTTGAGAGAACTTGCACTAGTGAAAGTATGAACCCTAGGCCTTGTTTTCTATCATTGCAATACCGTTTACGCTCACTTTTATCATTAGTTACCTTGCTGTTTTTACAGATTACAAAAACCTATATCTACTATCAATTTTGCACTTGTATCACCATCTCTTCGCCAAACTAGTGCACCTATACAATTTGCCATTGTATTGGGTGTGTTGGGGACACAAGAGACTGTTTGTTATTTGGTTGCAGGGTTGTTTGAGAGAGACCATCTTCATCCTACGCCTCCCACGGATTGATAAACCTTAGGTCATCCACTTGGGGGAAATTTGCTACTGTCCTACAAACCTGTGCACTTGCAGGCCCAACAACGTCTACAAGAAGAAGGTTGTGTAGTAGACATCAAGCTCTTTTCTGGCGCCGTTGCCGGGGAGGTTAGCGCTTGAAGGTATATCTTTAGATCTTGCAATAAAATCTTTTTGTTTCTTGTTTTTATCACTAGTTTAGTTTATAAAAGAAAACTACAAAAAAAATGGAGTTAAGTTTGTCTCGTACGCTTTGTCTTTTTAATATCTTTTGTGAGTATGATGAAAAGGAAAATTGTGCTCAAGTGCTAGAAGAAGAAATCTATAGAGTGTTTGACACTAAATCTTTGAATGATGAGCATGATTGCATTGTTGTTACTATGAACTCTTTGAATATCCATAGTACTAATGATGATTGCTCTAGTCATGATGAAAATATCTCTCATAAGCATGTCAACTTTTGTGGAGTGCATGTTTGCATGAACACACCAAATAGAGAAGATATATATATTGCAAGAAACATAAGTATTTAGAAACTAATAGGTCGCAAGAAAGGCTAGATAAGAGTGCAGAGAATTTAAGATATCTTTCCCGTTGTGAATTTTGCAATAAACAAGATCATTTACACCTCCAATGCAAATTGTTTCATGATCGGATCGTGTCCAAAAATTGTGATGATTTGATCTCCCTTTCTCATTACAATGAACTTAGATTGCTTTTGGGTTATAAAGAGTTGAAACGTTTTACTAAGCCTATTCCAGAATTTAATCTTAAGCATTTCCTTGATATTGATCTAGAAAAGATTTATATGTTTTGTGCGGAGAATTGCATTGAAAATCCTTATATTGCCAATTACCTAAAGAATAGAAAGCAAATGGAAGATGATGAGAATACTAATGAAAGGGAAGAGACTTCCCAATATCCTCCTATTATTTCTTATGATGAATCAGGTAACGAGGAGGAGCTTTCTATTCAACCAATCTCATCAATAAGGAGCTCAAAGAGGAAGGTTGAACCTACACATAATGTGAAGAAGAAAAAGAAAAGAAGGAGCAACAAAGGTAGAAAGGTATCCCTCCCAAATTATGTTGCTCCTACTACTCATTGTGATGGTGATAATTGCTTTACTATTGGTGCTATCCATATTTTTAATGATGAGAGTGATTATGCTTATGATATGAAAGGGCCCAAGCTTGGGGAAGCTATGTTTGATGAGTATGAAATATTTGAGAATATATTTGCTGAAATTAATGTTTGTCCCAAGCTTGGGGATGCTATGTTTAATGAAGATGATATTTTTAGCCTCCCAAGTTTTGATATGCAAAGTTGATATGATGATAGCATGCCTTGTACCTATGATAATTATATTGATGAAAGTGGGTTTGGAAGAGTGTCAACTTTAGAAAGTAGTGATCCCACTATTTTGGAGGATGTTGAATCTTATAATGTTGATGAAAGTGGATTTGGAAGAGTGTCAACTTTATTTAGTGATGATTCCACTATCTTGGGAGAGGTTTCAATTGATTATGATGAGAACGAAGTTGCTACTTATGATGATTATTGTGATAAAACTTATGCTATAAAAAGTAGTGATGATTATATTTATAAAACTTGTCATGATTATGATTACCCTTTTTCTGAACATTACTCTTTTAATGTGGAAACAATTTTTAGTGTTCAAGTCTTTTATGATACTCTCACTATTCCGAATGAGAAGAAATTTGCTCATGTGGAGAGTAGTAAATTTTCTATGCTAGTAGATCATGAAAAGAATGCTTTAGGTGATGGTTATATTTTTGAATTCATTCATGATGCTACTGAAAATTATCATGAGGGAGGAACTTATGCTTGTAGGAATTACAATAATGTCAAGTTTCCTCTCTATGTGTTGAAAATCTTGAAGTTATGCTTGTTTTATCTTCCTATGCTTGTTGACTATTGTTCCCCTAAGTTGTTTGCTCACAAAATCCCTATGAATAGGAAGAGGGTTAGTCTTAAATGTGCTAGTCATATGCTTCATGATGCTCTCTTTATGTTTCAATTCTTATCTTTTATGTGAGCATCATTGTCATCATCATGCCTAGTTAGAAAGGCATTAAAGAAAAGCACTTGTTGGGAGACAACCCAATATTTATCCTTACTGTTTTTGTGTGTCCACATGATTATTATACTGTAGTAATCATGTTTTATAGCTTTTGTTTCAATAAAATGCCAAGTAGAACCTTTGGGAAGACTTGGGTGAAGCTTATGTGATCTTGCTGTAGAAAACAGAAACTTTAGCGCTCACGAGATTAGCTGCCATTTTTTACTGGAGAGTGTTTTTAGGCTGATTATTTTTGCATATGATTAATAGAAAAATTCCTCAGGTCCAGCAATTTATTTCAGAATTTGTTGAGTTACAGAGGTATACGTTTGATACAGATTACTACAGACTGTTCTGTTTTTGACAGATTATGTTTTCTATGTGTTGTTTGCTTATTTTGATGAATCTATGAGTAGTATCGGAAGGTATGAACCATAGAGAAGTTAGAATACAGTAGATATTACACCAATATGAATTTAGAATGAGTTCATTACAGTACCTAAGTGGTGGTTTTATTTTCTTATACTAACGGAGCTTTTTGTTTTGAGTTTTATGTGGTTGAAGTTTTCATGTTTTGGGTAAGGATTCGATGGACTATGGAATAAGGAGTGGCAAGAGACTAAGCTTGGGGATGCCTAAGGCACCCCAAGATATTCAAGGATAACCAAAAGCCTAAGCTTGGGGATGCCCGGAAGGCATCCCCTCTTTCGTCTTCGTTCATCGGTAACTTTACTTGGAGCTATATTTTTATTCGCCACATGATATGTGTTTTGCTTGGAGCGTCATTTTCTTTTGTTAGTATTTGCTTGCTGTTAGTTAGAGTAATGTTTTTCATCTTTAGTTTCAATAAAAATGTCAAGGATAGCCTTTGCCATGCTTATTTTGCTAGTATACATGTTGCTGTTTGAAAACAGAAAGTTTACCGCTGTTGCAAAAATTCCCTAGAAAAGTCAGAGAATGGTATAACGTTGAATCTTTTTGCATATTAAGCTCTGATAAATTTATTACAGTGGGAATTTTAGTTAATAATTTTGGAGTCAGGGAAGTATTGATACTCTTGCATTCTTTGCAGACTGTACTGTTTTGGCAGATTGCTGTTATGTTTGCATTGTTTGCATATGTTTGCTTGTTTAATGATCCTATTTAAGGATAGGAGTATTAAATATGCAGGGGAATTTAGTATGAAATGTTGAATAATAATTTTAGTGATTTTTTACAGTATAAAATGATAAGGTTTTGCATTGGTTTATACTAACCTATCTCACGAGTTCTTGTTGAGTTTGTTGTGAATGAAGGTTTTGATAAAAAGAAACCATGTTATGAGAGCAATTAAGGAGACACAAAAGCTCAAGCTTGGGGATGCCTAAGGCACCCCAAGATAATATTTCAAGAAGTCTCAAGCATCTAAGCTTGGGTATGCCCCGGTAGGCATCCCACCTTTCTTCTTCAACAGTCATCGGTTAGTATCGGTTGAGCCTGAGTTTTTGCTTCTTCACATGAGTTGTGCTATCCTTGCAATGTCATTTTTTTTTTGTTTTGCTTGCTGCTTGAATACAATACCAAGATGTGAAATTCTTTAATGAGAGAGAGTCTTCACATAGTTATATAATTATTTATCTACTCATTGATCTTCACTTATATCTTTTTGGAGTAGTTTTTCATTTACTCGTGTGCTTCACTTATATCCTATGAGTAAATGGTTGAATGAGTTGAATGTCATAAATCTGAATTTATATATGTTTCATTTTCTTATCCCATGGGGAGTAATGACTTCACATCTAAGAAGTAGAGGTTGTAAATTTATTGATGGTTAGCAAGCATTGTATTAGTCATTTGAACAATTCATGAAAGAATATTGAAGGAAGAGAGATTTCACATATAAATATATTATCATAGACATCTTTTATAATTGTGAGCACTCATTAAGTATGACATGCTAAAGAGTTGATGTTGTACAAGGAAGACAATGTAATGGGTTATGTTTTCTCACATCTCAGTTAAAGTATATTGTCATGGATCATTCAAACATGTTGAGCTTGCCTTTCCCCCTCATGCTAGCCAAAAATTCCTAGCACCAAGTAGAGATACTACTTGTGCTTCCAAATATCCTTAAACCCAGTTTTGCCATGAGAGTCCACCATACCTACCTATGGATTGAGTAAGATCCTTCAAGTAAGTTGTCATCAGTGCAAGCAATAAAAATTGCTCTCTAAATATGCATGACTTATTAGTGCGGAGAAAATAAGCTTTGTACGAACTTGTTATGGAAGCAATAAAAGCGACAGACTGCATAATAAAGGTCCATATACAAGGGGCAATATAAAGTGACGTTCTTTCGCATTAAGATTTTGTGTATCCAACCCTAGAAGCGCATGACAACCTCTGCTTCCCTCTGCGAAGGGCTTATCTTTACTTTATGCAAGAGTCAAGGTGATCTTCACATTTCCCTTTTTCATTTTATCCTTTGGTAAGCACTTTGTGTTAGGGTGATCCTGATATATATATATATATATATATATATATATATATATATATATATATATATACAAGGGGCAACATAAAGTGACGTTCTTTCGCATTAAGATTTTGTGTATCCAACCCTAGAAGCGCATGACAACCTCTGCTTCCCTCTGCGAAGGGCCTATCTTTACTTTATGCAAGAGTCAAGGTGATCTTCACCTTTCCCTTTTTCATTTTATCCTTTGGTAAGCACTTTGTGTTAGGGTGATCCTGATATATATATATAAATATATATATATATATATATATATATATATATCCAATTGGATGTACGTTAGCATGAACTATTATTGTTGACATCATCCAAAGGTGAAAACGTTTGGAGGCAACATTAAAAGCCCCAATCTTTCTCTGTGTCTGATTAAAACTTCATAACCACAAGTATTGTGTGAGTGTTAGCAATTGTAGAAGACTATATGATAGTTGAGTATGTGAAGTTTGCTAAATCAAAGCTCTGACATAGACTCTTCCTGAAAGTAAGATGAATTGCAATTGTTTTGATGACTAAGAATGAAGTTTGCTAGCTTTCAAGAAAGTTTATGGTCTATGCTTTGACATGTGAATTGCTTGTTACTTTATCGTGAGAAGTTTTATGAGATGAACTACTGTTATGACATATTATCATGCTAGAAAAGGTAATTGAAATTATCATTGATTAAACTTGTGCACCTCTAGCATTCACACTTCATAAATTCTTTCTTTTATCATTTACCTACTCGAGGACGAGTAGGAATTAATCTTGGGGATGCTGATACGTCTCCAACGTATCTATAATTTATCAAGCATTCATGCTATTTTATTATCTATTTTGAATGATTATGGGCTTTATTATACACTTTTATATTACCTTTGGGACTAACCTACTAATCGGAGGCCCATCCCATATTGTTGTTTTATTGCCAGTTTCAGTATTTCGAAGAAAAGGAATATCAAACGGAGTCCAAACGGAATGAAACCTTCGGCATCATGATTTTTTGGAAGAATATCATCCTGGAGGCTTGGAGATCAAGTCATAAGATCCTCGAGGAGCCCAGGAGATAGCCCCCCCCCCCACTACAAGGCGCGGCCCCCTGTCTCGTGGACCCCTCGAGCACCCCCCGACCAACTTCTTTCGCCTATATAAGCTTACGTACCCTAAACCCATTGAATATCAAGATAGATCGGTAGTTCCGCCGCCGCAAGCCTATGTAGCCACCAAAAACCTCTCGGGAGCCCGTTCCGGCACCCTACCGGAGGGGGAACCCATCACCGGTGGCCATCTTCATCATCCCGGCGCTATCCATGATGAGGAGGGAGTAGTTCATCCTCGGTGCCGAGGGTATGTACCAGTAGCTATGTGTTTGATCTCTCTCTCTCTCGTGTTCCCTCTATGGCATGATCTTGATGTATCCCGAGCTTTGCTATTATAGTTGGATCTTATGATGTTTCTCCCCCTCTACTCTCTTGTGATGAATTGAGTTTCCCCTTTGAAGTTATCTTATCGGATTGAGTCTTTTATGAGAACACTTGATGTATGTCTTGCCGTGCTTATCTGTGGTGACAATGGGATATCATGTGCCACTTGATGTATGTTTTGGTGACCAACTTGCGGGTTCCGCCCATGAACCTATGTATAGGGGTTGGCACACATTCTTGACTCTCCGGTAGAAACTTTGGGGAACTCTTTGAAGTACTTTGTGTTGGTTGGATGAATGTGAGATTGTGTGATGCATATCGTATAATCATGCCCACGGATACTTGAGGTGACAATGGAGTATCTAGGTGACATTAGGGTTTTGGTTGATTTGTGTCTTAAGGTGTTATTCTAGTACGAACTCTTGAATAGATTGATCCGAAAGAATAACTTTGAGGTGGTTTCATACCGTACCATAATCTCTATGTTTGTTCTCCGCTATTAGTGGCTTTGGAGTGACTCTTTGTTGCATGTTGAGGGCTTGTTATATGATCTATCTATGTTATTATTGTTGAGAGAACTTGCACTAGTGAAAGTATGATCCCTGGGCCTTGTTTCCTATCATTGCAATACCATTTACGCTCACTTTTATCATTAGTTACCTTGCTGTTTTTATATTTTCAGATTACAAAAACCTATATCTACTATCTATTTTGCACTTGTATCACCATCTCTTCGCCGAACTAGTGCACCTATACAATTTGCCATTGTATTGGGTGTGTTGGGGACACAAGAGACTCTTTGTTATTTGGTTGCAGGGTTGTTTGAGAGAGACCATCTTCATCCTATGCCTCCCACGGATTGATAAACCTTAGGTCATCCACTTGAGGGAAATTTGCTACTGTCCTACAAACCTGTGCACTTGCAGGCCCAACAACGTCTACAAGAAGAAGGTTGTGTAGTAGACATCAATCCGCGCCCTGCCGACTCCCAGCATCGCCCCGCGACCCTCCGACAGTTGTTGACACCCAGATCCGGTCCCCCACGGCCGGATCAGCCCGTCCCTGCCTCACCTGGCCACCTCCAGTCTCGCTGCCGCCCTAGCATCGCCGGCCGCGGCCGTCCCTGCCTCCCTGCTCGTGCGAGCGCACAAGGACAACGACCGTATCAGCCCGGCCTCATGGGCCCGCATGGGCCAGCAACTCCCCGGCCCAGCAGCGCCGGCCTGCTGCCTCGTCTCCACGTCCTGTGCTGAGCCCATGGTGAGCTACCCACTATCCCCCACCCTGTGCACTCTGTAGTTATCCGTCACTCACCTCAGTAATTTTGGCCAAGTCCCTATCTTCCAGCAACATGTGTGCATGTTTGTGATCATGTAACTTTGAGCATGTGTATCTGAATTGAGTGTATGATATGTAAAAATGTTCATCTCTTGATGCTCCACACGATGGTGTAGTTTGCATGCATGTTGCTATTCATGTTGATGCCAAAACCATTGTTCTAAAAGTGCTAAGTGATATAAACTGTCGAAAACTGTTGTAACTTGTGTATTTGTCTTTTTCATAGCAGTTTTTGTGATTTTTTTTAGCATCATGTCAACATGTTTTATGAGCATAATCATGACATCTTTGTAGAAGTGTAATCCATTTATCATGATATGCCTTGTGTTGTTTGGAACAAGCTTGCAAAGAGGGTGACTTGTTGTTATCTGTTTTCAGGAACTTGGTAATTTCTGTCAAGTCTGAAACTGTTAAATTAAGATGCCATGTTTGCTTGATGCTACCGTCAAATCTATGCATATTATGGAGATGTTCAGTAATCATCTTTTAACCATGTTATGCTCTATCATTTCATGCCGTTTGATGCCTCATATAAGTCTTGTAGCATATGTTTTTGTTGCTATGAATTTGCCTAAATGATGTTCCATTTTTCTATTAACTTCATGATGCCATATTGTGAGCTTGTTATTAATTGACCTATGCCTCTTTTGGAGATGCTCCAAACACTTGAATTGTAGTGTGTGATGTGTACTTTGATGTCATGCCCTTGGTTGCCATATAAAGTTGTTGTAATATTTCTCTTTCTTGCTCTCGAGTTACCATGATGATAAATCTGTCAACCTGTAAACAGCAAGCGCCTGACCCCCCCCCCCCACACACACACACCACCTTATCCCTTCACCGGCTATTCAAGGAGCTATGCTCTGGCATCAGCGTGCGGACCACGGAGGACATTCTGTGGCAAGAGGGGCGGCTGAAGCAGTGTGAGAGGCGGGTGCGGCGGGTGCTCTGGCCAATGTTGGGCGGCTAACCCTGCTCGTCGCCGGGAGTTGCGATGGTACGGTGGTTGCCTCTAGCCAATGTCGAGTGGATGCCCCTACTCCCGGCTCTTTCAGGCGTCAGCAGAGTGCCCTCGCCTTCTCCCGCACCCGATGAGCTCGACGGCGGCGAGGTCGTCCACCCATCCACTAGGTCTCCCCACACAACGTTGATCCATCTATGTCCTTTTTTCCCAAGTGTTGCTACTTTGAATAAATCTCTAGATGCACTTTTCTACTAACTCCCACTGGAACATGACAATTTAGTTGAAAATGTCAATCTGGCATATTGAGTACAACATGATATTTACAGAAAGAGGAAAGTGGAAGCGAGCTGTAGAAGCTCAATGCAAGAATAGCAAAGCTAGAAGAACTTGCAGCTACCGGCCAACCATCTTAGCGGTACGAAGATCCTTGCTTCGACGCTTCACCAGAAGCTACCCCACCATCTCAGTGGAGAAGCAGTGTGGCTTCCATTGCATGTATATATAATTATCCTCACTATATTATGCAGATTGAAGATCGTCGAATGCAAAAAAACAAATCTATGACATTCGGTTCATTAACTCAAATACCATAAATGAATGGTCAGTTAAAAACAGAGACACGAATACCGAGGACAACTTGCTACAATTGTTGCATCGAAATCAAAACGAAGGAAAAATACTCTTTCCTTACAACTGCAAGTGAGTGTTATTGTCTTGTGCATATTCGGTTTCGCTTACTCGAGGTTAATTATATTATTGTAATTGATGAGTTATGCATGCATGCGCAGCTTCCACTTTATTCTTCTAGAGATTAAGCTTGACCAGGGAGTAATAATTGTCTTAGACTGGAGACGAAAAGATCCCCAGGACTATGCGGACATGACTGTAATGCTCCAGAAGTAAGTTCAATCGATCATTATCGCACCATATCGGCAAATTTGTTCATTTCCTGATATCAAGTAGTTATTTTCTTTGTCTGACAGGGTTTGGAAAGAGTTCACCGGAATAGTTCCGGGACTTCCGAGGGAGCTACGATTTACACACCCGAAAGTAAGTAGTACTAGCTAGTTCCGTGCATCTCCCATTTATTCTAGTTTCATCAATACCATTTAGCATGCTTGATTATTAGTTTGATTGAACTCTATTTCTCGTAAAGGTCTTGTGGCAGGAAGGCGGGAATAATTTATGTGGATACTACGTTTGCGAGTTCATCTACAATGCGACCCTTTGCAAAATAATATGAAGTACGTAAACAATAATATTCACAATTTTATTTTATTACCATCATATGTGATGAGTTTTATTCATATATATGTATTGACCCCCTTCTTTAAATTATATGTGGCAGATGCAGGATGAAATCCTACCACATGATCGCATTCGAGCTATTCAAGAGGAATTGGTGGGATTCTTTCTTGACCACATCATAAATGAGAAGGGAGAATACCATGTGGAAATTGATTATAGATGTTAGGGATTGTAAGAGATGTTATATTGAATATATATAGTAGCGTCGGATCGATATACAAAAACTTGTTGTTCGACCAATCTCTCAGAGAAAGAGAGTTCACTTTCTCTCTGTATATGTTCACACTAGTAGAAAATAGGGCTAACATTCGGGCCTGGCCAGCCCATTAGTCTCGGTTCTTCAAGAACTAGGACCCATGGGGGGTATTAGACCCGGTTCGTGAGCCCAGGGGGCGGCCGGGGCCTCGTGGGCATTGGTCCCAGTTCGTGTGGAACCATTTGTCCCGGTTCAAGCCACGAACCGGGACGAATGGTCCTCGCTCCTGGCCCACAATCATTGGTCCCGGTTCGTGGCTTGAACCGGGACAGAAGGGTGTGCTTTAGTCCTGGTTCATGCCACGAACCGGGACAAATAACTTGCCTACATATACCCACCGCCGCGTCAGAGCACTCCATAGTGCTCTGTTTTTTCAATCCGGCGAGGAGAGGGCATTTGGGTGCTCTAGTTCAACTCCTATGCACATGAGGTGTTTGATAAAATGCTCGAGCCACACTAGTTAAGCATTCTCCTCTCGAAGCTCGACCTCGGAGCTCCATTTTTTCGAGATTTTTCTAGATTTAGCGGTCCGTCACGCCTCGTCCCCGTTTTCACCATCGTTGATCGCCCGCGCCGATCTCGTCGCTGGCACCACCGTGGTGAGCCTCTTGTTCTTATCTTCTTTTTGATACTTGTCTGATTTTCTTACTTTAGATAGATATTTTGTCTGATTTTCTTACTTTTGACACACATAATTATATATAATGCACGCTGATGAACTGGCAATGGATGTATGGTGACAGACACACCTCCGAGTACATTAAGGGCGTGCATAATTTTCTCGAAGTGGCTGAGGCAAACAAGCAGAATGGTTTTATGTGTTGTCCATGCACTAAATGTGGGAATACGAAGTCTTACTCTGACCGGAAAATCCTTCACACCCACCTGCTTTACAAGGGTTTCATGCCACACTATAATGTTTGGACGAGGCACGGAGAAATAGGGGTTATGATGGAAGACGGCGAAGAATAAGAGGACGATGACAACTATGTGCCCCCTGAATACGATAATGCTGCAACGAGGGGAGCCGCTGAAGATCAAGAGGAACCAGACGATGTGCCCAATGATGCTGTGACGGGGGAAGCTGCTGAAGATCAAGAGGAACCAGACGATGTGCCCGATGATGATCTCCGTCGGGTCATTGTCGATGCAAGGACGCAATGCGAAAGTCAAAAGGAGAAGCTGAAGTTCAATCGCATGTTAGAGGATCACAAAAAAGGGTTGTACCCCAATTGCGAAGATGGCAACACAAAGCTGGGTACCATACTGGAATTGCTGCAGTGGAAGGCAGAGAATGTTGTGCCTGACAAAGGATTTGAGAAGCTACTGAAAATATTGAAGAAGAAGCTTCCAAAGGACAATGAATTGCCCGACAGTACGTACGCAACAAAGAAGGTTGTATGCCCTCTAGGATTGGAGGTGAAGAAGATACATGCATACCCTAATGACTACATCCTCTACTGCGGTCCGTATGAGGATTTGAACGCATGCCCGGTATGCGGTGCATTGCGGTATAAGATCAGACGAGATGACCCTGGTGATGTTGATGGCGAGCCCCGCAGGAAGAGAGTTCCTGCGAAGGTGATGTGGTATGCTCCTATAATACCACGGTTGAAACGATTGTTCAGAAAAAAAGAGCATGCCAAGTTGATGTGATGGCATAGAGAGGACCGTAAGAAAGACGGGAAGTTGAGAGCACCCGCTGACGGGTCGCAGTGGATAAAAATCAAGAGAGAGTACTAGGCTGAGTTTGCACATGACCCAAGGAACGTATGGTTTGGTTTAAGCGCGGATGGCATTAATCCTTTCGGGGAGCAATGCAACAATCACATCACCTGGCCCGTGACTTTATGTATGTATAATCTTCCTCCTTTGATGTGCATGAAGCAGAAGTTCATTATGATGCCAGTTCTCATCCAAGGCCCTAAGCAACCCGGCAACGACATTGATGTGTACCTAAGGCCATTACTTGAAGAACTTTTACAGCTGTGGAATGGAAACGGTGTATGTGTGTGGGATGAGCACAGACATGAGGAATTTAACCTGCATGCATTGCTATTTGTAACCATCAACGATTGGCCTGCTCTCGGTAACCTTTCAGGACAGACAAACAAGGGATACCACGCATGCACGCACTATTTAGCTGACACCGAAAGTATATACCTGGGAAGTTGCAGGAAGAATGTGTACCTGGGCCATCGTCGATTTCTTCCAACCAACCATCAATGTCGAAAGAAAGGCAAGCATTTCAAAGGCGAGGCAGATCACCCAAAGAAGCCCGCCAAGCGTACCGGTGATCACGTACTTGCTATGGTCAATGATTTACACATAATCTTTGGAAAGGGTCCCGGCGGACTAGCAGTTCCGAGTGACGCTGAGGGACACGCACCCATGTGGAAGAAGAAATCTATATTTTGGGACCAACCCTACTGGAAAGACCTAGAGGTCCGCTCTTCGATCGACGTGATGCACGTGATGAAGAACCTTTGCGTGAACTTGCTAGGCTTCTTGGGCGTGTGTGGGAAGACAAAAGATACAGCTGAGGCACGGCAGGACCTGCAACGTTTGCACGAAAAAGACGGCATGCCTCCAAAGCAGTATGAAGGTCCTGCCAGCTACGCTCTTACCAAAGAAGAGAAGGAAATCTTCTTTGAATGCCTGCTTAGTATGATGGTCCCGACTGGCTTCTCGTCGAATATAAAGGGAATAATAAATATGGCAGAGAAAAAGTTTCAGAACCTAAAGTCTCATGACTGCCACGTGATTATGACGCAACTGCTTCCGGTTGCATTGAGGGGGCTTCTACCGGAAAACGTCCGATTAGCCATTGTGAAGCTATGTGCATTCCTCAATGCAATCTCTCAGAAGGTGATCGATCCAGAAATCATACCAAGGCTAAGGAGTGATGTGGTGCAATGTCTTGTCAGTTTCGAGCTGGTGTTCCCACCATCCTTCTTCAATATCATGACGCACGTCCTAGTTCATCTAGTTGACGAGATTGTCATTCTGGGCCCCGTATTTCTACACAATATGTACCCCTTTGAGAGGTTCATGGGAGTCCTAAAGAAATATGTCCGTAACCGCGCTAGGCCAGAAGGAAGCATCTCCATGGGCCATCAAACAGAGGATGTCATTGGGTTTTGTGTTGACTTCAATCCTGGCCTTAAGAAGATAGGTCTCCCTAAATCGCGGTATGAGGGGAGACTGACTGGAAAAGGCACGCTTGGAGGGGAGACAATAATATGCAGGGACGGATATTCTTGGTCTCAAGCACACTACACAGTTCTACAGAACTCTACCTTGGTGACCCCTTATGTCGATGAACACAAGAACAGTCTGCGCTCCAAACACCCGAAGGAGTGCGATGACTGGATTACATGTGAACACATCAGGACTTTCAAACACGTCTTAGAGGTGAAAACACTGTTTGGGAGGAGTTGTACTCGTTGTCCAGGGGACCATCTTCGACTGTAATGATTTGGAAAGGATACGAGATAAATGGGAATACATTTTACACGATCGCCCAAGATCAAAAGAGCACCAACCAAAACAGCGGTGTCCGCTTTGATGCAGCCACCGAGAGGGGAAAGGACACATATTATGGTTACATAGTGGACATATGGGAACTTGACTATGGAGCAGATTGTATGGTCCCTTTGTTTAAATGCAACTGGGTCAATCTGTCAGGAGGCGGGGTACAGGTAGACCCATAGTACGGAATGACAACAGTGGATCTAAACAATCTTGGGTACACTGACGAACCGTTCGTCCTAGCCAATGATGTGGCACAGGTTATCTATGTGAAGGACATGTCTACCAAACCGAGAAAAAGAAAAAATAAGGAAGCGAATACATCATACGATGAGCCAAAGCGCCACATAGTTCTTTCAGGAAAAAGGGACATCGTGGGAGTGGAGGGCAAGACAGACATGTCCGAAGATTATGAAAAGTTTCATGAAATTCCTCCCTTCAAAGTCAAGGCTGACCCAAGCATCCTGATAAATGATGAAGATTATCCATGGTTACGGCGCAATAAGGAAAGGACACAAGCGAAGAAAAAGTGAAGACTTTGTCCACAACTATTATGATGATACCATGCCAACTTTCAACCTTTTCGTAGTTCATTTGAAATGCCTATTGTAACAGACAAGTTTCCGTATGAAATCCTGATACTTCGAAAGAGATTGTCCGTTTTGTACATGAAGTGCATCCAGTTTTTGCCGTAACCCACTCAACTTTCTTGCACATGCTATGTGGATGAAATGATGATACCATGCCAACTTCCAACCTTTTCAGAGTTCATTTGAAATGCTTTTCAATTTCAGGGTCTTATAGCTCAAAATAATCAGTAAATGCATGAAAAATAACAAATGAAGTCAGAAAGGGTTGAAAATTGATGATGTGGCTTTGAATGGTGCATTTTGAACACACAAAAAGTCAGGAGTTCAAATAAGTTTAAAAAAATGAAATCCCTGTGTAACAGATGAGTTTCCGTATGAAACCCTGATACTTCGACAGAGATTGTCCATTTTGTACATGAAGTATATCAAGTTTTTCGCATAACCCTCTCAACTCTTTAGCACATGCTATGTGGGTGAAATGATGATACCATGACAACTTTCAACCTTTTCAGAGTTCATTTGAAATGCTTTTCAAATTCAAGGTCTTATAGCTCAAAAAACCAGTAAATGCTTTTATAAAACTCTAATAGCAAAAGGAATCAACTAAAAAGATTTTATAAACCTCTAATGTTTTTTAAACTAAAATTATATAAATTTATGCAACTAAAATTATCAAAGTATTTTCTGTTCACAACATGAAAAGCAGAAATAATTATCATAAAGAATTTTTTGTTAGAAACTTTAGTAGCAAAAACAATTGTCATAAAGATTTTTTTTGATAGAAACTAAAATAACAAAATCTATTTTTGAATATAATGATAAAATGCAGTAATATTAAATAGCAAGAAAAAGAATCACTCAAAATATATTTTTATAGTGAAGTTATTCACAAACTAGTGATTCACACAAATTTCAAAGAATTAAAATTTAAACTATTCAAGTTTGGAAACTAATGGAGTAACAGAAAGATTATAATATTCTGAGTGAAAAGAAAAAAGAATAAAAAATAAAGCAAAAATCAAACGAAAATAAATAATTCAAAAAACAAAAAAATACTGGAAAAAATAAAAAAAAAGCCACCTAATGGGCCACACGGCCTGCATATGACTAGAAACCCATCTGTACATGGGCCAGGATGCAGGCCCGCAGGCCCAATTGGCCCAACACGGCAGTGACAGGGGTAGGCAACTAATGCCTGCATATTAGAGAGGAGCTCAGCACCTGAGCTGCAACGCAGCTTATAAACAGGTGCTGAGCTCTCTCAGCTAGCGAGGTGGGACTAAACTTCCCACCGCACCGCGCTGTGCAAGGCCTTTGGTCCCGGTTGGTGGCACCAACCGGGACTAAAGAGTGGCTTTGGTCCCGGTTGGTGGCACAAACCGATACCAATGCCCCCCCTTTAGTCCCGGTTGGTGCCACCAACCGGGACCAAAGGCCTTTGTTTCCCGCCCTTTGGACTGCTGAAAAGAGGCCTTTGGTCCCTGTTGGTGCCACCAACCGGGACTAAAAGTCGCATTAGTCCCGGTTTGTCTCAGAAACCGGGACCAATGCATCGTCTATATAACTGTCACTCGTCAAAATTTCGTTCAGTTCGTTCTTCCCCGCCCAGATGCCGCCAGGCTGCCCGTCTCCGCCTCGTCGTCGCCGTCGTCACCCCGCGCCATCCGGCGCCGTCCCGCGCCGCCCCAAGGCCGTCGCCGCCCCGCGCCCCGTGCCCCGCGATGCCGCCGCACCTGCCCGTCGCCGCCCCGCCCCGCACCGCCCCTCACCGTCGACCGTCGCCGCGCCGCCCCTCACGCACCATCGCCGTCGCCGTCCCCTGCCCATCGCCCTCGCCCCGCCCCTCACGCCATCGCCATCCCGTGAGGTTGAATTTTGCTAATTTAATTTGATGTGTAGTTAATTTAGATGTGTAGTAATTTAGATGTGTAGTTAATTGAGTTAGATTTTGTTAGATTTTTTTGTAGTTCATAGATTTTTGTTATTGTTTAGATGTGTAGTTCATAGATTTTTTTTCATATTGTGTTAGATTTTTTTCTGTTAATAGATTTTTTTGGTGATATTCTTGTTGAATATGCATGTTTGTATGTTCATATATATATAAAAATCAAATATGTCAATTTTTTATGATTTGTTTCTACTCATAGAATTTTTATGATTTTTTTTCTGTTGTAATTTTGTTCATAGAATTTTAATGATTTTTTTTGTTCATAGAATTTTCTTTGTCAATTTATGTATATGTTCATATTGTGTATGTATAGGAAAATTATGTATGATCAAAGTCATTTATGAATATGTTCATATTTAGAAGAGAGGAAAAATGAAAATAAGAAGAGAAAGTGTTTAATATAGTTAGTTAGGAAAATAATAGAATTATAGTTAAACTAGTTTATTTTTAGTAAGTACTACTTTATTTTATTTATAGTAAGTGCTTAATATATAGTTGAACAGGTAGTTGATTTAATAAACTACTTTATTTTACTATAGAAGTAGTTTATTTTTAGTAAGTACTACTTTATTTATTTATAGTAAGTGCTTAGTAGTTGAACTATTTGATTTAATTAATAAAACTACTTTATTTTACTATATATAGAAGTAGTTCCCGCATCGACGTCGACGATGCCTATCCCGCATCCTCGTCATTGACTCGGCGGTGGAGGCCTGCTTGATCAGGGCCATGTCCGGGACTGGGCTCCGCCGGGCTGGTATTGGGAGGTGCTACCTTCCGGCGGGGCGTTGGTTGGTGAGGAGCCAGCCTGTTGTTGACCCGATCCTTGTTTGGTGGCGTTCGCGTGGGCCAGTTACGGTGCCGAGGCTTCCGGACACCGCGGAGGTGGTACGTCACCGTGTCAGCGAGGAGGACGAGCACGTCCGTCGCTACATGGTTGCGTTGGAGGGCAGGTTCGACAATACCTGGCAGGTTCTTCAGGGATCTCACTGGAGCTATGATCCTGTGATGGTTCCTTATCTTTGGGTGTCCACCGCCCGCGACGATACCTGTCGGGTGCTACGGTTCTAGCTGTATTAGAATTGCTATATGTATGATAGTATTCGAGGAGTATTAGTGATAATATTCGATGATGTACGGACACAAGAGATGATGTACTTTTGCTTATAATTGAATGCATGCTAATTTGAATACTACTTTATTTTACGATTTGGTTTTGCTTATTGAATGCTCATATTGGAAAAGTACTCCTACATTGAATGCTAAAATTGAAGGGCACTCTATGCAGAAATCTAGGAGCCCACTCCATCATCCACGCCGTCGTGGTGGTAGCTTCTCCTTCATTCCCGTGTGCTAGATAATTTGGTGTAATAATGCACTCGGGAATGAAAGGAGGAGCTACCATCACCGATAGTCAACTCGTGATTAATAATAATGATCTAATTTAGGTTTTTTAATACATATATTTAATTGTACAAGTTTAATATTTGAATTATGAACATAGGCCAGAAATGTCGTACTCGAACGACGAAAACCGCACGGGGGAGTGCGACTGGTGCCACGACGACTGAGGTATGTGCGACAGGTTCCTTGAGCTGGACGAAGATCGGCGCTTCAACATTAAGCTCGAGGAGACCTTCGATGTTGAAACGGTACACAACGACGACAATAGTTTTTTCATAATTAAGCACGAGTTCAACTATTTTAACGTGTATTTTTCATCTTTTCCAATTCGACTAGCTTATACCATGCTATGCAAGACGCTATGTCTTGGAGAGGATGAGTTTTGAAGACCATGAAAGTATGGAAACCAAAAAAATTCACTTAAGGACCCATCATGGTGTGGATTTTGAAGTAAAGTTGTACAATGCTGAGACTGTAACTTATTTTGGTTGCAAAAATTGGGAAGCACTTTGCAAGATGTATGGTTTTTATGAGGGTATGCTTGTCACCATGGATCTTGGTGATCCTACAATCGAGCAAGACAATATGGACATTTGGGTCCTTGTGGATACACTTCCAATTCTTCCCCTAGTGAGCTTCTCAAACATAGTTATTAAGTAATTTATATTGTTTATTTCAAAATAGTTAACAGCTTATTTCCATTGACAGCTTATTTTCATTCTTCAAAGAATGTGCGGAAGATGGTAGACAAAACCCACTACACCGATGGCTCCGAATTAACTTATAAGGAGAAAAATCATCTGATCGCATTTTGTACTGATCTTGAGAATTACAATATCTACAATCGAACTCCTCAACATTATGGTCAATACGTGCCACTAGTGCACGTGTTGAACTACGGTAACTACCATGGAGATACCCTGGTAAGATTTTTTACTATTACGACATCCGTGCATCTTTTTGCATACTTCTAAAACTAGTACATCATTGCTAACTACGAAGTTATTACTATGTTTTTCAACAGATAATCCCGAATGATTGTGTGCCTCATCTGATGTATACGCACGGTCGCCTTGATGTTTTGAACATACAACCAGGTCGTCCTACGAATCTCAACTGTCCATACCGGATTTCTAAAAGAAGTGGAGACATGACAATCAAAGAATGGAAAAAATGTATGGACAGTCGTAAGGAGCTTCTTGGAAGCAAAAGGAAGCGAAGCGCAAGAATTGGAGACAGGATGATCTCCATTCTTCATAATGGAGAGTCAGGGTCTATATTGTTTTATGCTATTTTACCTTAAGGGTGTTTAGGTCCTACCTGATACTGATGATCATGTGCTAAGAACAATTATGTAGGGTTGGGTTCGATGACTATGAGGATGATGATCGTATGACTTGTTATTAATAACGAGTAGAAGTTGTATGATGATGCATGATTAGTAGGACTTGTTATTATATATGATGATGTATGATGCGAGCATGAGTTATTATATATCAGCGGGTGAAATGAACATAGCAGTAGCGTTGGTAAACCAAGGACGAAGATATAAGAGAGGACACTTCTCTCTATTAGCTAGCTAATAACAACCTAAATTAACCCCCAGAACCCCTAAACCAGCCACTTTTTAAAAAAAAGAAAAACCTCAGCTCCAGCCAGCTGCTGACGCGTGGAAGCCTTTTGGTCCCGGTTTATGTCACCAACCGGGACCAAAGGCCCCCTTGCCTGGGCTGCCCGCAGTGGCCAGGTGGAGGCCCATCTGTCCTGGTTCATGTAAGAACCGGGACTAAAGGGGGAGGGCATAGTACCGACCTTTTTGTCCCGGTTCTTAAAACGGGACAAAAGGCCCTTACGAACCAGGACAAATGCCATGTTTTCTACTAGTGTCATGATGATCTTGTGTAATTAATGGTTCCTTCATTTGCTTACTAGCTAGCGTGTCGAGTTCTATCTATATGTATAGTAGCTAGCGTCGATCAAGCACGGAGAAAGAGAGGTCACTTCTCTCTATTAGCTAGCTAACACAATATGAAACCCCTAAATTAACCCTCCAAAACCCCAACACCCACTAGTAGAAAACAGGGCATTTGTCCCGATTCGTAAGGGCCTTTAGTCCCGGTTCCTGAACCGGGACTAAAGGGTCGTTACTAATGCCTCCACCCTTTAGTCCCGGTTCTAACACGAATCGGGACAGATGGGCCTCCACGTGGCCACTGTGAGCAGCCCAGGAAAGGGGGCCTTTGGTCCCTGGTTCTTGACATGAACCGGGACCAAAAGGCTTCCACGTGTCAGCAGCTGAGGTTTTTCTTTTTAAAAAAAGTGGCTGGTTTAGGGGTTTGCGGGGTTAATTTTAGGTTGTTATTAGCTAGCTAATAGAGAGAAGTGTCCTCTCTTATATCTTCGTTGTTGGTTTACCAACGCTACTGCTATGTTCATTTCACCCGCTGATATATAATAACTCATGCATGCTCGCATCATACATCATCATATATAATAACAAGTCCTCCTAATCATGCATTATCATACAACTTCTACTCGTTATTAATAAAAAGTCATACGATCATCATCCTCATAGTCATCGAACCCAAACCTACATAATTGTTCTTAGCACATGATCATCAGTATCAGGTAGGACCTAAACACCCTTAAGGTAAAATAGCATAAAACAATATAGACCCTGACTCTCCATTATGAAGAATGGAGATCATCCTGTCTCCAATTCTTGCGCCTCGCTGCCTTTTGCTTCCAAGAAGCTCCTTACGATTGTCCATACATTTTTTTCCATTCTTTGATTGTCATGTCTCCACTTCTTTTAGAAACCCGGTATGGACAGTTGAGATTCGTAGGAAGACCTGGTTGTATGTTCAAAACATGAAGGCTACCGTGTGTATACATCAGATGAGCCACACAATCATTCGGGATTATCTGTTGAAAAACATAGTAATAACTTCGTAGTTAGCAATGATGTACTAGTTTTAGAAGTGTGCAAAAAGATGCACGGATGTCGTAATAGTAAAAAAATCTTACCAGGGTATCTCCATGGTAGTTACCGTAGTTCAACACATGCACTAGTGGCACTTATTGAGCATAATGTTGAGGAGTTCGATTGTAGACATTGTAATTCTCAAGATTAGTACAAAATGTGATCAGATGATTTTCTCCCTATAAGTTAATTCGGAGCCATCGGTGTAGTGGGTTTTGTCTACCATCTTCCGCACATTCTTTGAAGAATGAAAATAAGCTGTCAATGGAAATAAGCTGTCAACTATTTTGAAATAAACAATATAAATTACTTAATAACTATGTTAAGCTCACATGGGGAAGAATTGGAGGTGTATCCACAAGGACCCAAATCGAAGGTCTGTCTTGCTCGATTGTAGGATCACTAAGATCCATGCTGACAAGCATACCCTCATCAAAACCATACATCTTGCAAACTGCCTCCCAATTTTTGCAACCAAAATGTGTTACACTCTCAGCATTGTACAACTTTACTTGAAAATCCACACCATAATGGGTCCTTAGGAGAATTTTTTGGTTTCCATACTTTCATGGTCTTCAAAACTCATCCTCTCCAAGACATAGCGTCTCGCATAGCATGAGATAAGCTAGTCGAATTGAAAAAGATGAAAAATACACGTTAACATAGTTGAAGTCGTGCTTAATTACGAAAAAAACTATTGTCGTCGTTGCGTACCGTATGAACATCGAAGGTCTCCTCGAGCTTAATGCTGAAGCGCCGATCTTCGTCCAGCTCAATGAACCTATCGCACATACCTCGGTCGTCGTGGCACCAGTCGCACTCCCCCGGGCGGTTTTCGTCGTGCGAGTACGACATTTCCGGCCTATGTTCATAATTCAAATGTTAAACTTGTACAATTAAATATATGTACTAAAAAGCCTAAATTAGATCATTATTATTAATCACGGGTTGACTATCGGTGATGGTACGTAGCTCCTCCTTTCATTCTCGAGTGCATTATTACACCAAATTGTCTAGCACACGGGAATGAAGGAGAAGCTACCCCCACGACGGAGTGGATGATGGAGTGGGCTCCTAGATTTCTGCATTCAAAGTAGGAGTACTTTTCCAATATGAGCATTCAATAAGCAAAACAAAATCATAAAATAAAGTATTATTTAAATTAGCATGCATTCATTTATAAGCAAAAGTACATCATCTCTTGTGTCCATACATCGTCAAATATTATCACTAATACTCCTAGAATACTATCATACATATAGCATCACTAATACAGCTAGAACCGTAGCGCCCGACGGGTATCGTCGCGGGCGGTGGATACCCAAAGATAAAGAACCATCACAGGATCATAGCTCCAGTGCGATCACTGAAGAACCTGCCAGGTATAGTCGAACCTGCCCTCCAATGCAACCATGTAGCGACGGACGTGCTCGTCCTCCTCGCTGACACGGTGACCTACCACCTCCGCGGTGTCCGGAAGCCTCGGCACCGTCACTGGCCCATGCGACCGCCACCAAACAAGAATCGGGTCAACAACGGGTTGCCTCCTCACCAACCTACGTCCCCCGGAAGGTAGCACCTCCCAATACCAGCCCGGCGGAGCCTAGTCCCGAACATGGCTCTGATCAAACAATCCTCCACCGCCGAGTCGACGACGACGAGGATGCGGGATAGGCATCGCCGACGTCGATGCGGGAACTACTTCTATATATATAGTTAAATAAAGTAGTTTTATTAATTAAATCAACTACTTCAACTACTAAGCACTAATATAAATAAATAAAGTAGTACTTACTAAAAATAAACTACTTCTATATATAGTAAAATAAATTAGTTTATTAAATCAACTAGCTAGTTCAACTATATATGAAGCACTTACTATAAATAAAATAAAGTAGTACTTACTAAAAATAAACTAGTTTAACTATAGTTCTATTATTTTTCTAACTAATTATATTAAACACTTTCTCTTCTTATTTTCCTTTTTCCTCTATTCTAAATATGTACATATTCATAAATGACTTTGATCATGCACAATTTTCCTATACATACACAATAAAATTCTATGAACAAAATTACAACAGAAAAAAGTCGTAAAAATTCTATGAACAGAAAAAAAATCATAACAAATTGACATATTCGATCTTTGCATATATACGAACATACAAACATGCGTATTCAACAACAATATCAACAAAAAAAACTATTAACAGAAAAAAAATATAACAAAATATGAACAAATTACACAATATGAAAATAAATCTATGAACTACACATCTAAATTACTACACATCTAACAAAAAAATCTATGAACTACAAAAAAATCTAACAAAAAAATCTAACAAAAAAACCTAACAAAATCTAACTCAATTAAGTACACATCTAAATTATACTACACATCTAAATTAACTACTACATCAAATAATTAAATGAGCAAAAAAATCTAACAAAAAAATCTAACAAAATTGGGACGGGGCGGGGCGGGGCGGCGACGTACGGCGTCGGGGCTGGGCGGCGACGGCACGGGGCGACGATGGCGCGGGGCGGCGACGACGGCGCGGGGCGGCGACGGCGTCGGGACGAGGTGGGGCGGGGCGGCGACGTACGGCGTCGGGGCGGGGCGGCGACGGCGCGGGGCGGCGACGGCGCGTGGCGAGATGGCGCGGGGCGGCGACGACGTCTAGGCGGCAAGGGACGGCAAGGGACGGCGTGGGGAGACGATGACGACGGCGACGGCGAACCGGAGACGGGCAGCCTGGCGGCGTCGGGAGCGGGGAAGAAGGAACTGAATCAAATTTTTAGGAGTCCTGCTTATATAGGCAAAGCATTGGTCCCGGTTCATAAGACCAACCAGGACCAATGCCCCCTTTAGTCCCGGTTGGAGCCGCCAACCGGGACCAATGGCCTCTTTTCAGCAGCCCAAAGGGCGGGAAGCGGCGGCCTTTAGTCCCGGTTGGTGGCACAACCCGGGACTAAAGGGGGGTCATTGGTCCCGGTTGGTGCCACGAACCGGGACCAAAGCATCCCTTTGGTCCCGGTTGGTGCCACCAACCGGGACTAAAGGCCTTGTGCTGCCCGCGTCGCGGCACGAAAATTTAGTGCCTCCTCGCTAGCTGAGGGAGCTCGAGAGTGGTTTATAAGCCCCAGTCCCGCTGTCCTCTCGAGCTCCTCTCCACTGCAGGCTTACGGGCCTAAAATCACTCTCTGTGCTTGTGGGCCTGCATCCTGGCCCTAGTAATGGGTTTCTAGTCGTATGCAGGCCGTGGTGGCCCTCTAGGTGGCACTTTTTTTTTAATTTTTTCCCAATTTTTTTGCTTTCTTTTTTGTTTCTAATTACTTATTTATTTTCTTTTATGATAATTCTTTTTGCTTTTAATGTTTTGAACAGAGTTCTAATTACTTATTTATTTTCTTTTATGATAATTCTTTTTGCTATTAAAGTTTGTAAGAAAATTCTAATTACTTATTTATTTTCTTTTATGATAATTCTTTTTGCTTTTAATGTTTTGAACAGAATTCTAATTACTTATTTATTTTCTTGTATGATAATTCTTTTTGCTATTAAAGTTTGTAACAAAATTCTAATTACTTATTTATTTTCTTTTATGATAAGTCTTTTTGCTTTTAATGTTTTGAACAGAATTCTAATTACTTATTTATTTTCTTTTATAATAATTCTTTTAGCTATTAAAGTTTGTAACAAAATTCTAATTACTTATTTATTTTCCTTTATGATAATTCTTTTTGCTTTTAATGTTTTGAACAGAATTCTAATTACTTATTTATTTTCTTTTATGATAATTCTTTTTGCTTTTAAAGTTTGTAACAAAATTCTATATAATTTTAGTTTCAATAATACTAGAGGTTTATAAAAGCTTTTTAGTTGATTCCTTTAGTACCAGTTCTAAGGCTGTTACAAAGGCATTTTATTTGCTACAGGTTTTAAGGCTGGTGCCCCACGAGCACCTTTTAGTACCGGTTCGTGGCATGAACCGGTAAAAGAGTTTTTTAGTTGATTCTTTCTGCAGCTGTTTTTTAGTCCCACCTTACCAAGCGAGAGGCACTCGCAGCGGTTTATAAGCCCTGAGTGTAGAGACGATGAAGGGAGAAGCGCAGTGCTCACCTGCACGTTGGCCTGAAGCTAAGTAACGTGCAGGTGAGCATTGCGCCTCTCTTTCATTTTGGCATGGTATATGTAGGCATATCATTGGTCCCGGTTGGTGGCATGAATAGTTAAAATTTGAATTCTTTGAAATTTGTGTGAATCACAAGTTTGCGATTAACTTCACTAAAAAATGAGCATAGACGCGCCTATAGAGAGAATTCAACCTAAATTCATAATAAATTTCTATGAATTTCAGAGAAATTCAGTATGAATTTAGGTCAAATTCCCTGTATAAGGGCATCTATTTTCACTTTGAGAGGAGCTCAACAAGGCAGAGAGGGAGGGGCTTATAAACCGGTGTGCACGCCCTTCTGTTGGCGAGGTGGGACTAAACTCTGACCGCAACAAGGACCAACCCTTTAGTCCGGTTTGTGGCATGAACCGAGATTAAAGGGAAGCCTTTGGTCCCGGTTCAAGCCACCAACCGGGACCAATGGTGGTGGGCCTAGAGTGAGGCACATTGGTCCCGGTTCGTCCCACCAACCGGGACCAAAAGATCCAGACGAACCGGGACCAATGGCCCACGTGGCCCGGCCTGCCCCCGGGGCTCACGAACCGGGTCCAATGCCCCCATGGGTCCCGGTTCTGGACTGAACCGGGACTAATGGGCTGACCCGGCCTGGACCATTGCCCCCTTTTCTACTAGTGACCCCCCCTTTAAAAAAACAAAAAACCCACCGCCTGCGAGCTGCTGACGCGTGGCAGCCTTTTGGTCCTGGTTGGTGTTACCAACCGGGAGTAAAGGTCCTCCTGCCTGGGCGCCCCGCTGCGGCCACGTGGAGCTCCTTTAGCCCCGCTTCGCTTAACTAAGGATTTTGGGCTTTAGTCCCGACCCTTTAGTACCGGGACCCCTCTGAAACCGGGATTAATGGGTCATTTTCTACTAGTGATATTATTCATGCATCTCCATATAGTCCAAAAGAATGCAGAAACCCCCACCAATACCAGATTCTTAATTATCTTTGAAAAACTTATAATGCAAGCACGAAAACAAGTGATTAAGCTGCCAGGAAGATTTGTCAAATCGAAAGCTCATTTGAACAAACTCCAAACCATTTAGCAACTAAGCGTTTGAAAAAAAAAGATGAACAATACCACAAGAAGCACAACATTTGTTTACCTATCCAACCTCTCATCAGAAAATTGTCTTTGGTTAATATGCTCTTCTTAACCATCAACAATAGAACACTTCAATTTTAGGAGCAACTTTTAT
This sequence comes from Triticum aestivum, assembly GCF_018294505.1. Lineage (NCBI taxonomy): Eukaryota > Viridiplantae > Streptophyta > Magnoliopsida > Poales > Poaceae > Triticum > Triticum aestivum. Next base: position 804,279,683 of record NC_057801.1, on the reverse strand, counting down.
TTTCCACATATATTTCTGTTGGAAGCCATTGTCTATAATAACAAGTTTTCTGTAAAATGATTTTATATGAAGACACCATCAGATGTCAAATCCACCAGATGGTATCTTTTTTGTTGGACATTGTAATTTACTCAAGATGCAAAAGGCGATTATAGAGATCACAACTTTAAATATTTTTGTTTTAACTTTCACTTTTATGACGCATATCACCGGCTTTTTGTTTTTTCTGCCTTATCCCACCTAATCAACGATAAAGTGGGGTTATTTAGATTTTTTTTAAACAACTTCAACTATTTTTTTCCTATTAAATCAATATTGTAAATTCAAAAAAAAAAAAACTTGGACGCCCACCTTGGGGCTCGAACCCATCAACAATATGCTCTTCTTAACCATCAACAATAGAACACTTCAATTTTAGGAGCAACTTTTATTTTCCACATATATTTCTGTTGGAAGCCATTGTCTATAATAACAAGTTTTCTGTAAAATGATTTTATATGAAGACACCATCAGATGTCAAATCCACCAGATGGTATCTTTTTTGTTGGACATTGTAATTTACTCAAGATGCAAAAGGCGATTATAGAGATCACAACTTTAAATATTTTTGTTTTAACTTTCACTTTTATGACGCATATCACCGGCTTTTTGTTTTTTCTGCCTTATCCCACCTAATCAACGATAAAGTGGGGTTATTTAGATTTTTTTTAAACAACTTCAACTATTTTTTTCCTATTAAATCAATATTGTAAATTCAAAAAAAAAAAAAACTTGGACGCCCACCTTGGGGCTCGAACCCATCAACAATATGCTCTTCTTAACCATCAACAATAGAACACTTCAATTTTAGGAGCAACTTTTATTTTCCACATATATTTCTGTTGGAAGCCATTGTCTATAATAACAAGTTTTCTGTAAAAAGATTTTATATGAAGACACCATCAGATGTCAAATCCACCAGATGGTATCTTTTTTGTTGGACATTGTAATTTACTCAAGATGCAAAAGGCGATTATAGAGATCACAACTTTAAATATTTTTGTTTTAACTTTCACTTTTATGACGCATATCACCGGCTTTTTGTTTTTTCTGCCTTATCCCACCTAATCAACGATAAAGTGGGGTTATTTAGATTTTTTTTAAACAACTTCAACTATTTTTTTCCTATTAAATCAATATTGTAAATTCAAAAAAAAAACTTGGACGCCCACCTTGGGGCTCGAACCCAAGACCACGAGCCCCAAGACCACAAGGTTAAGAGCCTTGCGCTCTACCGACTGAGCTAGACGGGCAATGTTGGCCACATTAGCAAATCAACCCTATTTATAAACACACATTGTATAGGTTTTTTCCATCAATATTTGGCGATGCCAGCATAAAGTACTACACTCGGAAATTCCCCATTGGGAAGCTTTTTGAGCAGACGAACACCGAAAAGGTAGGACGCAATTAGGCACGAGATGTTTCCAACCCAGGTGGCCAAGGTGCCCACCGAGCTAGGATCCTAGATCCTAGCCTCCTGACTTTTCATGGCTTTTAGATCGACATGTTAATTAGCTTTGGTAGTCATGTTAATTAGCTTTTGTAGTCATGTATAGCTTCGGTAGTCATGTATATTGGCCCTGCTTGATGACGATTCATAAACAGCATGCAGGAAGGCTGCATTTCCGAATGCTGACTGGTGGAATGCTGCATTGCTTGTATTTGTATACCACAGTACCAATGTTTGGTTTTTCTACAGCCCATGTATTGCCGAATCCATCCGGCCTACAGCAGTTCCATCCCATATAGCACGAGCACACCGTATGGTACTGGCTAGGCTACGTACGCTGGCTGATCTTCTATGTGTAGAGTGTAGTGCTAGTAATTGTTTCCCCAACATCAATCAATTCCCTATGTATGTATGTATGCTCTCTAGGGACGATCATCTTGGTCTGCAGTGGAGGTCCTGGTGGTGAGGGAAGGCCTCATCTTGACGATCTGCTCCTCGCCGGCGAGGCCCATCCTCTTTGCCGACATGCCGGCCTCGAAGAAGCGCCGCACGGACGACCTCATGTAGGAGGTGCCTTCCCTCACGTTCATCCTCTCCCTGATCCTCTCCTGCAGGCTGCTCAGCTGGTGGTCGCCGTTCAGCACCGCCGCCAGCTGCACGATCTCCTGCTGGAACGAGCTCAGCTTCGCCTCCTCGTTCGCCTCCGTCTGTCGGATCCTCGTCGGCGTCGGGAGTTGCTCTGCACATTTCATATCTTTCATGGATAAGCAGACTACTCATTGCAAGAGTACAAAGCAAGCCAAGTGGCAATACCATGCCGTATGCTGAACTTGACGAATTACCTGGGCAGTCTGTCCTCGGTTCAGTTCTGGTTTGCACGACGCCTTCGAAGGTCCCAGCCCACGCATCCCTTTTGGTCAGGAAATCCTGTGGCAGATTGAACAACTTCTTCACGGTTGCGGGGATCGAAGAATGCTCGAATTGCGACGTCGGGGTTGGACTTCCATTCGGCCCATGCATAACTGAAACCGAAACAAATATCAGCAGCGAATGTACATCGAGCAAATCTAGCATCCGTTTTCATATAATAACAAAGTGATGACTGACCTGTTCCCTTCTCAATCCATGGAGAGATCAAGATGGCCGGGACGCGCACCCCTAACCTGTTGAACGTGAAGCTGTAAGGCGGCGGGCCGACGATGTCGTCAGGGCTAGGTACGCCGTCGACCGGCGTGGGCACATGGTCGAAGAACCCACCATGCTCGTCGTAGGTGAGGACCATGAGCGTCTCGTTCCACTGGGGGCTGGCGCGGAGCGTTTCGTAGATCTCCTTGACGAACATCTGGCCCTGGTAGACGTCGTGGGAGGGATGGTCGTCGTTGGCAGGGTGGTCCTTGGAGTCCATGTAGTGTTGCTCGATGACGGCATAGTTGGGCAGGGAGCCGCGGATGGCGTGGTCACGGAACGTGTTGTGGAAGGGGTGAAAGTTGAGGATGTACTTGAGCTTGCGCAGGTTGCGGTAGAAGAGCACCGCCGGCACGTCCTGGAAGTAGACCCCGAAGGAGAGGCCGGCGTCGTGCACGTTGTCGAAGATAGTCCTCTGTGGGTACCCCTTGGCCAGCAACCTGCATACGTGCAACAGTATTGTCAAAGGACCGCTTAGGGTAGCTCATGGTGTGCTCTCTGTTTCAGATCAAGTGGGGTTTGTGAGAGAGTTGCCCAAAACTATTTCCTTTGTGTACAAGATAACATTCTTTTTAGCAGAAAAGAACACAATTTTTAAGGGGAGTGTAAAAGAAAACGTATGATCTGAATTCTGAAGCTTTAGGGGCGCTGAATTTTGTTCTGCTCATTCTGAAGCTGTAGGGTAAGCCCAGTGATCCTTTTGGTCCCACGGTTCAGCGAGGCGGGCCAGTGCCCAGAGATCGCGCGAGTACTGCCATTTCTCATCAGTTTCACATGGACGCATGATTGATCGTGCGCACCGTCCTCTCTCCTATGGCGATTAGTTAATTGATGATTGACGAGCCGATCGTACTAGGAGTAGTGCTAGTGCTACTAGCATTAGTTATTCTATATAACCCTGTTTGATTAGCCGCATCCAGCAGCAGCAGCGTGAGTGCGAGTGATGTCCGGAGCGTGACAAAAAGCAGAGACGCAGGAAAGCAACGCGTGGCCCATTATATACATGCAAAGGAAGATTTGGCAGCCGGCATTTGGGTTCCTCGTGTCGGCTAATCACAGCCGGCCTCGTGTCTCGCATTAGACACTGTAATAATGTCAGGCCAAAGCTCTTTTCGCAACGAGCGTTCCGCTTTGCTGCTCAACCAAGGAAGAGGAAAAGCACTCGGATAAGAAGCTGCCCTTGCCCTACACAAAACAGGCATGAAAGCGGTACCACTCCACTAGTGGAAACATTTTCGCAAAGGAACAATGTCCATTCTCGAAAAAGGAACAATCTCGGAACAGAGACGAGGAAGGTATATTGCTGGAGTAGTTTTCAAGTATAATACATAGTACCTAGTGTCCGCGTCGCGGTTTTTTCTTCTTCATAAAAACGTTCTTATATTACGAGACAGAGGGAGCAGGAATTATTTGGTTCGACGGCCGTGTGACAAATGACCCAAGAACAAAATGATCCCTATGATCTTCTAGATAAGTACTCACTCATGTATGATTAGATTGCTGTCCGATATCCTATAGCCTTTGCAGGGTTTGGGCAAGGAGAAACCTGCCGACAAGAACATCATAGTCTCCATACACTGAGAATGCTCTGTCCCGGCCAGACATAAATCAAATCGGCCACTCTGCTTCACACTAACGTCAGCGCAAGCTATAGTAGTAGTAGCTCCTTCCGGCAACAGGCTAGTACGTCTGGTTGTGCATGCTGCCACGTAGTATTACTTTTGACCAAAACAAGACCACCGATTTGACGACCTCCTATTTAACCAGTGTAATTCAAATAATTTTGGTATTGCATTATTAGGATGTGAGCATGGTCTAGAAACCGTCAGAATTGACTTAGGCTTAGAAAGAACAGTCAAGCAAATTATACTCCTCCCTAAAAACACAATTAGACTCATAGTCCTAGTTTAAAAAAACTAACCCCAAATATAGCATCTACTATTTTTTGAAAGAAAATATGGCATCTATTAAATCACAAAGGTTCCACTACTGTACTTAAAAAAAACGTGTCCATCGATCGTGTGCGTGCTGCTAATACGCAACTCCGTCTCGTATAGAGCTAGCGAGCACTTTTCTACAATTATTAGCAAGATCACGACATTCTTGTTCCTATATATCTGAGCGCGCATCATCCCCAACAACCCACCATTAATAAATCTATTTTGTTCTTCTTGGCGACCAACCCACCCCTCTCCCTCCGCAATGCAGGTTGGAATCGAATCCAATCCACCGCGCGCGCCCACGCACGCAACGAATCAAGACGCATTCGCCGGATAGATAGATAGATAGTAGAATTACTAAGGCTTGAAGGAGGGCGTACTCTGGGTTGTTGCTGGTGGCGCCGCCGGAGGTGCCGGAGTGGACGAAGAGGCGGTTGGGCTGTGTCGACGACGGCACGGACGCGAACCACCGATCGCACACCGCGAACTGCGCCACCAGCTCCCGGTACACGGCCACGCTGTCGGGCGCGAACCCGTTCATCACCGCCTCCGTCATGTTGCCGCCGCCGATGGACCGCGCCTGCTGCACGAACCCGTTCATCAGCGGCGGCCCGGACGCGTCGTCGGACCCGAACACCTGCTGCCGGATCTCCTGGTACGAGTGCCCCGGGTCCGGGTCCACGAACTGCGCGCCGTCGCCGAAGTAGACGCGCGGCCCCGCGGAGGGGTCCGACGCGTTGGCCGGGTTCCACTCGGCGCCCGTCACGCCGTCGATCGCCGGGTTCAGCCGCTTCATCCACCCCAGCATGTGGTCGAACGACCGGTTCTCCATCACCACCACCACCACCGTCTTGATAGGACCCGCGAAGGCGACAGCGCCGGCGCCGGACGAGGCGAGGACGAGCAGCAGGGCCATGGCGGACGCCAGGAGACGGCGCTGCGGCGTGGGAACCGCCATTGTCGGTCGACTGATTGGTCTGTGTGTGTGCGCGCAGGTGCAGCGCAGTACGGCAGTAGTGGAGAGTGGAGGATTTTGGGGGAGCTCGTGAGGGAGATGGACCCCGCCCGCCTTGTGGGGTGCTGGTGGTGGGTGTTGTCTTTTTATCGTGGACGACGGTGGATGGGGTCTACATGTGGACGGGCCAAATTAGCTACGGCCATGCAGGGCTGCCATGATGTAATTTTTCGTAGCTAAAACAATTAATCTTCGTTAATTAATTCCTCCAAATCTACCAATGGGTCAATGAAATTCCTTTTGGCATATCATAACCACGTTATGGATATGGACTGTGCTATTCGAACCTAGGTCTATGCAATACCTATTGAGCCTAATAACCAACTAAGCCGCCTTTTGTTGTTGTCTATTGTAGGTAAACAATGTTATTTAAACCTTTCTTATTTCTGCCATATCAGAAAATAAATAAAGTTTGGCTTGGTAACTTTGGCATGATCAGCATGATAATTAGGGTATGAGCAACATGATAACTATACCATGATAAGGCTGATAACTACAGTACGAGAAGGTTAAGGCATGAGGAAGTATGGTAATTTAACACATAAATTACCGATGAAAATGTTTAAAAAACTTTTTTCCATTGGATGAAAGATACCATGGTGTTTAAAACGTAAGATATTAGTTATCAAATTTGTGATGTATACATTATCATGCTTTTAACATAGAAATTACCGGGTGTATATTTTTCAACAATAAAAATTCAGGTCAAAAATTATAATGGCGTTTGTATGTGAGTTATCAGCTTAGTATGTGTCTATTAACAAGCTATTTACATTTAAATTACCGGGGTTGCCCCCCCCCCCCCCTTCCCTCGCCACAGACGCCAAATTATCAAGTCTGCGATGTGTGAGTTATCATGTTATTTGCAGAAGAGTTATCGTGGTATGGTTCAACAACTCCTTCCACCCTACCCCCGCCGATAAAGTTATCAGGATTGGGTACATAATTTATCATTTATACGATGTGTGACTTATCATGTTATTTGCATAGAAGTTATCGTGGTATGTTTCAGTGACTCCCCCCCCCCCCCAACCCCAACCCCACCAACAAAGTTACCAGGACTGGGTACATAACTTAATGTCTATGATGTGTGAGTTATCATATTATTTGCATAGAAGTTATCGTGGTATGTTTTAACGACTCTCCCACTCCGGCCCCTCCAACAAAGTTACCAGGACTGGTACATAATTTATCATGTTTACGATGTGTGAGTTATCATGTTATTTGAATAGAAGTTACCGTCGTACGTTTCAACGACACCCCCACCCCGACCCCTCCGACAAAGTTATCAGGTCTACCATGTATGAGCGGTCGCTCACGAGGGAGCTTTCGTGATAGTCAAAGAAATTATCGAGCGGCTGTGCGCGTCATGCGTGGGATCGAAGGGCCATAAGATTGTTCGGATCTGAAGCAAACGGCTGACCGGTAGGAAAATAGCTTTCTCGCAAACATAATTAGTTGGCCTGGTTGAGATCTGGTATGTCATCTAGTAGGTGACGGCTCAAATCCCACTAGCTGCATCCTTTTCTTTTCTTTTTTCACTCGCATTTAGTATAGTTCAAAGGACAAATAGTATGGTTGATTGAAAATTCACAGCAACGAGATAGGAGAGACCTCGACGCCTCCACGGAGGATAACAGCGTCGAGATAAAATACACGGGAACATAGACCTAGGTTCAATAGGTATTGCATAGACCTAGGTTCAATAGGTATTGCATAGCCTAATAACCAACTCAATACCCATTCACGAGGAGCACCTGACGATAAAATACACGGGAACATCTCAGGACGTGCGATCGAAATCTGACGATTCAGACGTCGTCCGGATCTAATGCAAACGTCCAGTCGGCAGGAGAATAGATTTGTCGTATGAATATATATCCTGCAATAAAAAGACATTTAATCTAGGAAATAATAGAAAAGATATAAGATTATACCATACATGAATTTAATCTTATCTAGATAAGTGATGGTATTCTTTTTCTTCGAAACGGAAGTTAAGTGAGGGCAAATTATTTTGTCACAATTAGCTATTTCGTAGCCAAGATGATGTATCCATAGTTAACACAATTAATCTTCGTTATTAAATCCTTGAAATCTAGCAATGAGTCAACGAAATTCCTTTTGGCATATCTTTACCACGTTAATGGATATATATTGTGCAATACAATTATATTTAATCTAGGCAATAATTAAAAAGATGTAAAATTATACCAAGTATCTGTATTTAATCTTATCTAGTTAAGCCTGCCCGCAAAGGGGTGTAGTATTAAACAGTAGTATCATGCATGTGATACTAGTGCATAATATTCCTTCCACTGTACGTGGTATCATAGTTACTATCTTAGATTGTTGAACAACATTCAATACTATATCATGATATGAAACCAAATTCTCTATTTCTTAATTTAATTGCATGCCACCTCAAAAAAATGTCTAGTTGGCAGACATGATACCGTATGTGATACTCCCATTGCAGGCAAACTAAGTGAGGGGAAATTATTTGTCAGAGTTAGCCATTTTGCGAAGAGATTCATATGCAGGCTCTTCGGAGAATTGTTTGTTGTGCCATTATGTTTTTGGGACAGTCGATTTCGGAGGAAAGGAAGTAGCGGCCGCTGGCTCGTCGGGGAAGTATCAGCCTCTGGGTATATCTTATAGGTGTGGGAGTGCAGACTCGTCGGGTGTCTATCTTAGTAGTGCTCGGCTGCAGGTTCGCGGAGGTTAAAGGGATGACTAGGGTGGCGCCAACACGACGGTGGGGAAGTTTGAGGGGAGGGCAGGGCTGCAGAGGCAGACGATTCACTCTGGGTTGGATCTGGCTGCGGACATAGGAAGAAGAGGAATAGTGCTAGCAGCTGGAGTTGGAACTACGAATCTCGCAAAAAAAGGAGTTGGAAGTACGATCCGTTGGATCTTAATCCAAAGGTTTAGAAAGAAACGACTTGGCATGAAATGTTTATCAGTCGATTTACACCTAGTTGGTCCCTGTTTACACCTAACTTTATTGTTCTTTCAAAAATAAAGCACATACCGTGTTTTTCGGTGTGGCTATTATGAGGGCATCTCCTACGATATCCCCTAAGACCGACACTATCTATTTGTGGACCACATTCGAACGCGTCCGCAGACATGATACGGGAGCCGGTCATCCAACCCTATATACCTCGAATGTCCGCCTCAATTAACTAAAGAAATATTGTTCACCTCTATTTGTTTACTGCCAAAACATACAACTTGTTAAATTTCTTCCGCCAAAACACACTACAACAACTCATGATTGAGACTTGTTTCCTTTTTTTTGGAAAAGGAGCATTGTCCCGGCCTTTGCATCTGGACGATGCATGCATTCATTTTATTAATTATTCTCAAAGACCTTTCAAAGCATTACATCAGTAAGCCCGAAGCCACCATTTTGGCGACACATGTCACTACTCCTATCTCCTTGATGCAGGGGTGTCGAATGTCCGAGCCTAACCATCTAACCATCCATGTAAATGCAGGGAATGGGTCACACACCGGTCCAACGCACTCACCAAGGCTATCGCCGCCGTCATCCACCTAACCATCTTCAGAGCAGGCACTGACGCAAAGACCTTACCAGGTCAGCTGGCGACCCACCATGGCGCCAGACAGCGCCACCGCCCTGCGCTCGTCCATCCAGCCGCATCTGTCGTCGATATCCAGCTGCACCATGCCGCCAATACTCGTCGTCATCGGCGTGGTAGAAACAACGCCGCACCTCCTGGCAACCTCCACACCGTCGCCGCTGCTGGAGCTAAGCGGAGTCCACACCCACATCATCTCTCCGCCGAACAACAGAACCTCCCAAGCAGCGCCTCCATGGAGGGTACGACGCGAAGGACGCCGCCGCCGCCCAATCCAAACTGAATTTTGGACTTCCGTCCGGGAGGGGTTCGGAGGTGGATAGGAGAGACCTCGACATCGCCTCCACGGAGGATAACAGCGTCGAGATACGTCGCCGATGCCGGACCGAACAAGCCAATCAAAGTTTCCTCTGGTCCCCATCCTATACCACCAAACCTCCTTCAGCTCCGGATCTGGCAACAGACCACGAACCGAAACCTGCAGATGAGAGAGCCATGGGGCACAACCCACCATGAAGGAGGATCGAGAAGAATCCATCATAGATCTCCAGGCGCCGAATCCAGTGATCCGGCGTGATCAACAACGACTACCACCACCCCGCGGCGGCCGACGGCGTTCAAGCCGAAGACCCAGAATTGGATCCGATCTGAACCCGGCAGCGACCGCGACCACCGATCTCACCCACCACACAGCCGTCACCACGCCATGAGCAGGCCACCGCCGCCGTCGTGCACGACGTCGCCAAGAAACCCGCCCGCTATGCCGCCCGACCCCACGCTAGCCCGGCGCCCCGCCCGATCTGGCTACCCCGTGCCAGCCGCGACGGACAAGAGGTAGATACGCCCCTCCGCCGCCCAGTGGCCTTGCGCGCACGGAGAGTGTAGTGGCTTATGGTCGTCATATGGATGTTCAGACTCCCCAATGCTCCGACATGTTTGTCTTCAGTTTGTGAAAAAACAGACGAACGGGTGGGTTCACGACAAATGCGGGTCTACACTGGATGTGCGTTGTACAATTTGGTTCGGACGTTTGCGGACTATTTGAGGATGCGTATTAAAGATGTCCGGGACTTCCCATATAAATTGAGCGTTCAACTAGATCAGTGTGGATCGTCAAACAAAAATATCAAAGGGCTTACGAGACTTTGTTCCACACTCCCCGCCTTCTTCCAACGGCCCCAAAGAAGACGACACCAGCCGCGCTCCAGCAACACCTCGCCGCCCGTGTATAATTTTGAGACGGAAGTGGTCTTGTGAGTTAGCGACCCGTCGCTATATGTCTTGGGCGATTTGTCATTTTTATCAGAATTTTGTTAGAGAATATGTCTTTGCATAATATTTTTGCACGACAGAAATGACACTTCAAGTTTGTTGCAAAAAAGTTTTGAAACGTTTTGACGTATTTTGAAAATTTTAAAATAAAATCAATTATCAGGTGTAATTACCACCATGTTCGGAAGGAAACATGTATGTAGCCACTTTGCATAAGAATATAAATTACAAATTCAAGACGACCTTTTAGGCTAGTACTTCTTCCGTTCCTAAATATAAGTCTTTTTAGAGATTCTAATGTGAGCTACATATAAAGCAAAATGAATGAATCTATACTCTAAACTACGTCTATATACATCCGTCTGTAGTTCATATTAAAATCTCTAGAAAGACTTGGAAACGGAGGAGTACATACAATTACTTATTATTTTATATACTCAGTAAAAGGAGAGATCAATCTGATGAAAACCCAAAAATCACTCGAGCATTAATCCTCCACACATCATCCACCGCTTTCAAATTCTGTTGATGCGTCTCTGTTGTACTCCCTCGCTCCGTTCGGAATTACTTGTCTTGAAAATGGATATATCTAGACATACATCCATTTCAGAGACAAGTAATTCCGAACGGAAGGAATACTAGATAGAGATGGATCAAATCATCATGTCTGGCAGCAAGGTGTCAGGGGAGCGGTGTGAACGAGCCTAGGAACAGCGGTCGCCGGCCTGCCAGCGGCCGGTTGGTGCGGTGCAATGCAATGGGCGACGCTTGACGATAGACGTCCGTGACTAGCTAGCTAGGGTCGTCTAGTCTGCTCCTTGGGGGAATGTGGGAACATGTGCGCGCCGCTTTCGTCTCACTCCTCACTGTGGCTTTCGTCTCGGTCCTCACAGGCCACAGTGACGAGTCTGCGCCCATATAGCACTGCAGTTACATTAGAGTCTACTGCGCCTTAAATCCGTCTCATACTCTCATACGTTCGGTCTTAATTTTTGACCCAGGCAAGCACCTCAAACGACTCTTAAGCGTCCCGGTAAACCGGCACCCCTCATATCCAGTCCAAATATAGGACGGATATGAACTGGGCGCGCATGCCACGTCGGGTCTGGCCCACACTGACTCATTCGACCCCACAGAAAATTCTCCTCATCCGCTCGTCGGACCAAACCCTAACTACTTCACTCTTCTCCCCTCCACTTCTCTCCTCCATCCAACCTCGTCTTCGGCTCTTTCCAGTTGTCTCTGGCATGGCAGGCAGCGGATCCGAGTCCTTCACCTTCAGATCCGTCGACCCCGAGTTCATCCGCTCGCAAACTGGCGCCTGCAGGGCGCGGCTAGTTGGGCCCGAACCTGGGACCTATAGGTTCACAGAATAACGCAACAATTACTCGGACAACAGCCCACTTGTGATAGTTTACTTCGTTTTCCTCTTCCTATTCTTTCCAAAGATCGTGATGCCTGCGTATTTTTTTCTTTTTCTTGTTTTTTCTCTGTTTCTCTTTTGTTTCCTTTTTCTTTTGCAAATGCGCGAACATTTCTTAATTTTATTTTTATGAACCAATGAACTCTTTTTAAAATTTGTAAACTTTTTTGAGAATTGATGAACTTTTTCAAAATGGAAGAACTTTTTTTCAAATCCGTGAACTTTTTTTAAAACCCAGTGAACTACTTTTTCAAAATGGATGAATCTTTTTCAATTTTAATGACGTTTTTTTCAAATCCGTGAATTCTTTTTCAGAAAGTGGTTTTTTTCAAATCCGTGAACTTTTTTGAAAACCCAGTGAACTACTTTTGAATTCGTGATTTTTTTTTCATTCAAATTGGATGAAATTTTTTCATAACCTCGTGTACTATTTTCAAATTCGAGATTTTTTTAATTCAGAATCTTTGAAAGTTTTTTCAAGTCAATTAACTTGTACTGAAGGACGGGTTAAGTAGACTTGTTTCCTCATTGTACGCAAGAAAGTTGAGCATGTTCCAGTGTTTAGCACTCTGTGTGGGTGACAAGGGCGGTAGGAGTTCGAGTCCCGCTTAACCTGATTTATTATGTAATTTTTTCATCACATTGGACTTTTTAGTAGATTTCTCGCCCTACGCCTCGCAGGCGGCCCACTACTTCGCGCCTGCGAGCGCCAACAGTGCTGACGGGCGCGGGTTGTTTGGATAATAAGAATTAGTTGCAAGATTATAGGAAACGGGTTTTGAGAATTTTTTTAGGAAAACCAGTTTTCGCTAGTATTTCTGTTATACAAGGTTTATATAATTTTTTGTTTGGATGAGAAAAACGGGAAAACGAGATTAAGCATTTCTTTGTTTGGGTCAGTTCCCTCTCATGGTCACGGACCCCTTGCTTCTGGCAACCCGCTTCGAGCTCGTCGCCGGTGAGAACGTTGGTCAGGAGCCCAAGCACAGCAGCACATACCATAGTGTCGGGAGCCTCAAAGTAGGCTGGCATGATGCGTGCGCAGAAGTAGTAACAACAACAACGCGAGTGGATGGGCCAAGGGCACGCCACCAACAGTGCTGACGGGCGCGGGTTGTTTGGATAATAAGAATTAGTTGCAAGATTATAGGAAACGGGTTTTGAGAATTTTTTTAGGAAAACCAGTTTTCGCTAGTATTTCTGTTATACAAGGTTTATATAATTTTTTGTTTGGATGAGAAAAACGGGAAAACGAGATTAAGCATTTCTTTGTTTGGGTCAGTTCCCTCTCATGGTCACGGACCCCTTGCTTCTGGCAACCCGCTTCGAGCTCGTCGCCGGTGAGAACGTTGGTCAGGAGCCCAAGCACAGCAGCACATACCATAGTGTCGGGAGCCTCAAAGTAGGCTGGCATGATGCGTGCGCAGAAGTAGTAACAACAACAACGCGAGTGGATGGGCCAAGGGCACGCCACTACGAGGCAGACGCGGTGCCAGCCACAGCCAAGCTGAGCACACGGACATGCCGGCTGACGACGCCGCAGCCAGGCTGAGCGTTCTCACCTTTCAGCGAAGCCAAACACAGCCAAGCTGAGCACACGGACATGCCGGCCGACAACGCCGCAGCCAGGCTGAGTATTCTCACCTTCCGGCGAAGCCAACTACAACCAAGCAGAGCACACGGACATGCCAGCTGACGACGCCGCAACCAGGCTGCGCGTTCTCACCTTCCGGCGAGGCCAACCACAACGCCGTCTCGTTCGTAACACGGCGGAGCATCACCGGCGATCGCCGCGGCCGTCGACATTGAGGACATGCATGCACAGAAGTAGACGACGAACGCATGCTCGAGATGATGAGAACGATACCCATAATGCCATAGTCGAATCTGCAAAGGTCACTAGATCCGAACAGGCCGTGTGATGGCGGGGTATATACAGAACTCGTTTTTAGAAAAACATCGATTAGTCGTTTTTCCAAAAGCTGGCTTTTTGGGCTTCTATAAAACCCAGATCTGCATATACGCAAATTAGTTAGATTACCCAAACGAGTTTTTAGGTGGTTATACCAAAAATCGCGTTTAACAAGATCTAGTTCTCTACAAACGGTTTATCCAAACAACCCCTTAAAGCGCTGAGTAGGAGCTCCCTAGATCCGGCACTAGGCCAGCCGCAGCTGCCTCGCCGAAGGCCATGTGGTCTGTCTGGCGTAACGCGCTGGTGGACGCGTAACCCCTCCGATGGCGCATTGATATTCGGAATGCACCATCGTCCCATGAGGCGGAGTCACATTCTCCAGCGCCTCATATAGCGGATCAGCCCAGACGACGCAGCCGCATCGTGGTGGACGTCGGCGGCTCGTCCCCGGACGGATCCATCATGGATGTAACGTCGACCAGCATCCAACAGGTTTCGGGCTCCGACGAGGAAGAGTAGAACAAGGGAGACGGCAGCGCATTGAGTCCCGCGAGCCAGATCGTGTTCCATGCCTTATCCTACCTTACCGGCGTCCGAACCGACACTCTAAGGGGCGCAACCATCCGCCGGACATGGCCAGGGCGGAGCTGGGCGGGCGGGAGCGGAACCGGACGAAGCTCCCGTCAAATACCGCTGCGTTGCATGTAATAATATAGTTTTGAGGTTTCGAGACGTGTCTGCGGCGATTAAGGAGTCGTATTTGCTATATGCTCTTACATCCGCTGGCTCGTTCGTTAGGGCATATCCGAAACTCGGCACCGCGAGACCATGCATGCATATCACTGTTCGTTTTACGTATCCCGATGGGTCGACCGTATACTAGATCAGTGGCTCATGGACTGGTCATATTGCCAAGGGGAGTACAAGTGTAGAACTGTAGATGTAGTACCGGTAAACAGAGATCAGATCGACCGGGCTACCTACCTGCAGCTATGATGCAGGCATACTAGTACAAGAGAATCGGTGCTTTAATTTGAAGATATTGACTCCGTGGTCAGCTGCTCGATCACTGATGTGACCGAGCGGTGGTGCTGGATCGGTCGCCGTCGCGGTCGCCCACTCCCTTTCGACGGCGTGAGTGACCATGCCATGCGCGTGTGCGTGCTATCAGCAGCAACGGCACGTCGATGGCATGCATGCACGCGGCCATGCCGTCCCGTGTGGTGCCGTGCACGCCAACCTACTCGCGGTTCGGCATATACGTACACGCTCCGGCGATGTATGTATGTGTCACTACTTCTTAATTCTACGTGCATATCAACTTTTGTGATGCGTCTGTATGTTGAATGGTCGACTGAGGGTGATCAACTGATCATGGTGCGGCGAGAGGGCGTGCAACCGACTAGTTAAACTACTCTCTCTGTCTCATAATATAACACATTATTACATCCAATATGCGTAAGTATATTTGATGTAGTATATTTGATGCGTAAGTATATTTGATGTAATAGCGTTTTATATTATGGGACGGAGGGCGTAGTATTTTAGGTACACAGTGAAATGGCTCCTCAGCTCATCTGTTTTCTAAGGTGAACAATAATAATTTTTAAAAAATACTAGAAAAAATTCAGATTATTTTTTTGCATGGAAGATGTTTAAGTTCGTGATATCCGTGCCAAAAATGCTAGATATCAAATACCACAAAATTTGGCACGACATCACACACTCGAACATCTTCCCTGCAATTTTTTCCCAGTTGTTTAAAACTTTCTACTCCCTCCTTCCATCTATATAGGGCCTAATGTGTTTTTCGAGGCTAACTTTGACCAAATGTTAGAGCAATAATATATGACATGCAACTTACACAAAGCATGCCGTCAAATTCGTATGCGAAAGAGCTTCCAATGATATAATTTTTAAATTATAAATCTCATGTACTATTAATCTTGCCAATAGTCAAAGGCGGTCTTGGAAAACGTATTAGACCCTATATAGATGGAAAGAGGGAGTAGCAATTTTTCGATTTTATTGTTCATCGAGACCAGATAAGCTCGGGTGCAGACATGAATATTGGCATCTCTAACCCCTATAATTTAAGGTAATGTTATTTAGCAAACCATCGCCAGACTAGGCGAAGAAGAGGAGCAGAGCCACTACGTCCAAAAAAAAACCCGCCATTGATCGGTTGATTGGTTAGTCTGTATGTGTGCCCAGTGCTAGTGGAGAGGAGAGGATTTTTGGAGAGCTCGCGAGGGAGATTGGCCATGCCTGCCTCGGTGGGTTGCCTTGTGGGGGTGGTGGTGGTCGATGTTATCTAAGGCATTTTGAAGGCGGACCTTCAAACCTTTTGTAAGAGCATCTACAGCTGGATTTGGCAAATCTGACCTCTCAAACGCTTGCGGCCGCGGACAGTGACCGGTCACGCCTCAAAAAATGCATTCCATATCTGGATACCTCAAATTAGAAACCTCAAATCCATATTATTACATGAAACACAACGATTTTTGAGCGGAGCTTCCAGGGGCAAAATTAGACCTGGGGCAAATGGGGTTGTCAGCCCCATGCGTGGCCCAACTAACACCAACAGCTCGGCAGTTCTTTTTCCCGAATCCTATTTGGTGCCCTCAGCGCCGAATATAGTGTTAATGGTATAGGGCGCATACCCCCTGGGAGCATTCGAACCCGCGCGGTAGGGGTTCAGCGTGCAACATGATAACCAGCCCGCCACTCAACGTTTCGTGATCTAGTACATTTTCTTACATCTTTTGTTCTTTCGTTTCTTTTTTTGTCTTTCTTTTCTTTTTCTTTTTTTATCTTTTTATTTTTCCCTTATTCTAGTTCCTAAAGTTCACCAGATTTCATGAAATTTTTTTCAACTTCGATGAACTTTTTCCAAAACTTGATGGACTATTTTTCAAGTTCGATGAACTATTTTCAAATTCACTGAACTTTTCTTCAAATTCGATGAACTTTTTTTATAATTCGGTGAACTCTTTTGCAAATACGATGAACTTTTTTCAAATTCGATGAACTGATTTTTAAGTCAATGAACCTTTTTTTAAAATTTGATGAACTTTTTTCAATTCAATGAGCTTTTTTCTAAGCCAATAAACTTTTTTTTAAATTGATGAACTTTTTTTTCAAATTCTTGATTTTTTTTGTAAACAAATGATTTGTTTTTTTCTGAACGAACAACACAAATACAGCCGAAAAAAAAAACAAATACGAGCACCGACAAGGAGGTCTCGTTCTTTTTAGAATTTTGACTGACGGGAAGCCCAGCCCCAGACGTGTAGAGGCCCAGTATAGATCTCTCTAGACTCCACCTTCCCTTAGGAGAGATTTCCACCTAACATACGGCCCAACCCAGTTCAATGCTATCGAAAATGATCTTTTTAGAATGACTCATCATCTGCAATCCCTAGTTGGCGCTGCAAGCGCCAGTTATAAGCGTTTCTGCAAACCGGCGCCTCTAGCACACTGAGCCAGCCCATGTATCTGCCTTTTCTTTCTATTAGCTCAAAAAGTGTGAGCTAGCAAGAATTCGAACTTGCGATCTGCTCTTGTACCCCAGTGACCGTAACCACCTCTATAACTTCTTTCCCTCTTTTTATTTACTCAGGTCGAGGGAACTGCTCCGGTTTTGGGAAGCTTCCTAAACCGTTTCTTCGGTTCATTGGTCATTTTTAGGAGCGGTTTTATTTGGATTTCCTTTTTCTTTTCTTTTCTTTTATTCCTTTTTCCTTTTTTTCGTTTTTTAAATTCATCTTCATAAAAATTATGTTCTTTTCAAAATCAGTGATTTTGTCTTTTCCACGTTTTGTAAAAACCGATGAACTTTTTTCAAATCAATGAACTTTTCTCCAAATACGATGAACTTTCCTCAAATTCGATGAACTCTTTTTCAAAATTGATGAACTCTTTCCAAATCCGATGAACGTTTTCCAAATCCGATGAAATTTTTTCATATTCGATGAACTTTTCTCAAATCTGATGTACTTTTTAAAAAAAATCGATGAACTTTTTTTCAAATACGATGAACTTTTTCAAACTCGATGAACTTTTTATGAAATTCAATGAACTTTTTCAAAGCTGATGCACTTTTTCAAATCCGATGAACTTTTTCAAATATTTTTGAACTTTTTTGAAAACTTCATGCACATTTTCGAATTCACGATCTTTTAAACAGTAATTCTAAACCTTTTTTCAATTCCTATGAACCTTTTTTTCCAATTCGTGGTTGTTTTCAATACTTTTAGAATTCTTTTAATTTGTACTTCTTTCCAAAATAATTTATGTTTGGTATATATAATATGTGTTAACTGAAAGAAAGGTCAAATAGTACTGATTTCTAATTGTGGACAATGATATGATCTCAGCCTAGTGGTTACGAGCTACTGCTGTCGATGCGTGTGTGCCGACTTCGAATTCTTCTATTCCCAAAGAAACAATTTCAGTATTAAAATCCTCTTTATTTATTTTTTGCAGCGTGGTTGCTGCGATTGTTGGGCCGGCCCAGCAGCGTGGCGCGTGAGCGCCAGTTGCAATAGCGGGCGCTGAAGGCGCAGAAGGAGGTCCCCTCATCATCTCGCCCAGAAACACTTGCGGCGTCAACACCGCTTTCCTTCTGTGGTGGAATGGATGTGTGCGGCTGCGCCCAACTAGCTCGGTACTCAGATAATCTCATTGGAGAGCAGTGCCCCTAACATGCCCTGACGGGAGAGTATCTGGTGCTATCGAGGCTTAAATGTTGCCGTGATACGGGCATATGGTGTAACGTCCCGGATTCGATGCGCCAGGTGTCTGCCAGTTATTCGTCGTTGTTGCCATGTCATTTGCTCGCGTGTTGCATTTTATCTTGTCATCATGTGCATCTCATTTTGCATACGTGTTCGTCTCATGCATCCGAGCATTTTCCCCGTTGTCCGTTTTGCAATCCGGCACTCCTATGTCCTCCGACGTCCCCTCTTTTGTCTTCTGTTGTGAGCGGGTGTTAAACGTTCTCGGAATGAACCGAGTCTTGCCAAGCGGCCTTGGTATAGCACCGGTAGACCGCCTGTCAAGTTTCGTGCCATTTGGAGTCCGTTTGATACTCCAACGGTTAACCGGGTAACCGTAAAAGCCCCTTTTGTATTGCAGCCCAACATCCTTCCAAAGTGGCCTAAAACCCAGCAAACTCCCTTCTATGCTCTCGGTCGTTCGATCACGATCGTGTGGGCGAAACCGCTCCTCATTTGGACTCTCCTAGCTCCCTCTACCTATAAATATATGCCCCTCCCGGATTTTCGCGGATGATACCACCCCTAACCCTAAAAACCGCCCTCTCGCGTCGCCGGACATGTCCGCGCGCCGCCGGACGAACCGTGCCGCCCCATGCCCAACCAGCGACGCCACGTGTCCCAACGACACCCACCGCCGCCGTGGCCCGAGGGAGCCCAGATTGGGCCCGCCGCAGCCCGGATCTCGCCCGCGGCCGCCCGCTTCGTGCGCCGCCGCCGCCTGACCGTCCGCCGCCGCTCCGCCCTTCCCCGGCGACCGCGCCTCGCCGCCTCCTCATAGCCGGCGCGTGCCCGCGCCCGCCGGTTCCTCCGCGCCGCTCGTCGCCGCCCTCGGCCTCCGCGCCAACCGCCGCCGTCTCGCCTCCCACTGGGCGCCGCCCGCCGCCCCTTCATCGGCCACCTCCGCTACCCCGCGCCGCCCGGCCTCGCCGCAGTGCGCCGCCGCCCGGCCTCGCGACGGTGCGCCACCGCCCGGTCCTCTACGCCGGCCGTGCCTCGCCACGCGTCGCCGGCGCCGCCTCCTCCGCTCCCCCACGCCTCCACGTCGTCGCCGGAGCTCCGCGTCCGCCTCGCCGGAGTTCGCCGACGCCGCCAGCTCGCCGGATCCGATCGCTGGGATCAGATCCACCAGGAGTTGAACCAAATACCCCGCGTCGCCATCCCGTACATCTCCATCCCGGAATCCCGAGATCCAGATTCCCCGAGGTCCAATTTTTCTCTAAGTCCTTGATATTTTGTTATTTTCATGCTCTGTTCATCGCATCATAAATCTGCATCCGTAGCTCCGTTTCGTACGTGTAATATGTCATATTGTTCGTCTCGACGAGTACTTCATTTAGTTCCATTGCATCATGTTCATTTGAGTTCATCTTGATGCCCGAATCATCGTTGCAAGAGTGCATGTTGCTGTTAATCTGCTGAAACTGTTATAACTTGCTCATTTGTCATTTTTTCCATGTTTGATGTGTGCATCCTATGAGGTTGATGTCTACATGTGTTTTGATCTATGTCATGCCATCTTTACAGGGGTGTATGCCATGTATTTTTGTGATCAATGTGGTGACTAGCACAAGCATGTAAACTAGGCCTCGTGATGTTGCTGATTTGAGTCCCTCTTCTGCTGTTACTTTTATGCCATGTAAACTTGACGCTACAGAGAGATCCATGCTTATTTTGAGATACTTCAGTAAGGATGTTTTGTACATATGGTTATGAGCTATCCATCCATGCTCCTGGTTGCATTTATAGCTTGCTGTAGATTGTTCATATCATGCTCCAAACTTGCTAAATGATGTTGCTGTCAGCCTGTTAACATGAAGTTCAATGTTTCCATGATTGTTGTTTGTTATCCATGCACCCTATGAACTTGCCATTGCCATGATTAGCTTCATAAACATGTCTTCTTACTGCTGGTTGCCTTGCCATGCCATGTATTGCTCTGTGGTGAGTGGTTCAAGCTCATCAACATGCCTACTTATTGTTGTTCCTGCCATGTACGAATCTGTCATATAACTTGCCATGTTTACATGGGTGCCATCATATCTTCTGATCCTTTTTGGCTGATGGTCAATAAGGAACTTTTGTTCTATGAAATTAGTAGATTCATGCCATGCCTTTGTTTGCCATGTTAAGTTCCCACCCACCCACCCTTTTTCTTCTCGAAACCGGAGTAGGTAATCGAGTATCCTTCCTACTCGTGCGAAGTCTTTGCTTTCTTTCCTCAATGATTTCAACCGGTGTTTTCTCTTCAAGATATTCGTCGGTTTCCCCTTCCAAGTTGCCTGTGTTTTTCCTGCCCTCCCACCCTTTTTCTTCCCGGAGTCTGAGCATCTATTCTAGAAGTTATTTCATTCATGCGGAGCCTCTTCAGTCTTCACTCAATCATTTCAACCGTTGAATTCTCGTTTTGTTCGACATTCTTCATCTCTTTTCCGGTGGATTCAATTCAAGTTTTTCGGGTTAATCATATTCTTTTCCTTCGAAATGTTCTCCCTGCTCGTTCGCCTCTCGCCAGTTTATCCTTCCGGAGTGTTCAAGACATCTCAGGAGATTCGTCTGTGTTCCAATTAATTCGAGGCTGTCACCTCATTAAAATATTTCAATTGTTCCGGTGCATCTTCTATCTGTTCAACATCCCTTTCCAACGGTGTTTTTTCTCTTCAGTGGGCCCTAACCCACACGTCTTTTCTCAGGATCTTACCCGACTCTTCTAATTATTCCGGAGCCATCACTAATTCTTTTCAAGTGTGATGTAAGAATGAATTTCATCAGTCACATGCCTTTTCAAGATCGATTTCAATTATTTTCATCTTTGGTTCAACCCTTCCTCTTTGTTTTTCATCCTCCCGGAGTATCCCAGTAATTTTGGTGGTTTTTTCTCGTCGTCAGTTGAAGATCGAAGAAGAGTTTTTCCTCTAAATCTTGCCCGTTCTCTCGAAGTTTTGTGGTTCTAGCTTCATGTTACCCTCTCATATTATTCCGTTTGTCAGATATTCTTTCTTACTCATCCGGAGTATTTCAGGAGTTGTGTTCCCGTTTCTTTTTACCGGAGGCCATCATTCCAGTTATCGTTCTCTATTTACCCTGGTGCTTCGTTCAAGTGTTCTTTAATCAGCTCATGATCTCTTTGTTCTTTTGCATCTAAATCCCCTCTAGCATATTTGTTCTCCTAATTCTTCCCGGTGATTCGTTCCCTTTCATCAGTCATTTTCGAATTCTTACGGTGGTTCGTTCAAGATTCTATTCCTTGATTATCATATTAATCCATTCGTTCTTTTCAATCCTACCGGTGGTTCATGAAGACTTTCTCAAGTTTTGTGCTATACCCCCCCTTAATCCTTTTCAAGAAGAATAAGTAGTATGCAAAATCCATTGCTTGTCATCAATTTAATTTGATGAAGGATAAGCATCAATAAATCTTATTCTTATTTCATCCAAGTGAGTAATCCCTTCCTTCGGAGTTTGTTCTTGATGAATAAATTCTATTTCCAAGTGTTTTCATCTTTTCTTTTCCGGAGTTCAATTTTCCTCGGCCATTTCGTCGGAACCTCCATCTAAATCACCGCTAGGTTTAATCTTATTCTTTCATCCTTCATTCTATCTCTTCATCTTTTTGTAAACGGAGTTCTTCATGGTGGTTCTTCGTGATTCAATTCATTCTTCAAGAGTTCATCAAGTATCGTTCCATCCTCCCAAGCTCCTGTTCTATTCCTTCCATTTTCAGTCGGAGTGCTGCCTAAATCCTTTCAGTCTTATTCGTTTCTTATCTCGTTCTAACCGGAGTGGTTTCATGTTCTATCTGATTCCGTGAGCTTTCGATTCACGTCATTCTCGTCGTTCCTTTCTTCTTCTCGAGTGCTCTCGATTCTTTGCTTCTTCTCTTGAGTGCTTGTTTCACCTCATCCCTTTTCCCTTCTGTCTCGGTCCTAAGATCTCGGGACGAGATCTCTTCTTAGTGGAGGAGTGTTGTAACGCCCCGGATTTGATGCACCAGGTGTCTGCCAGTTATTCGTCGTTTTTGCCATGTCATTTGATCGCGTGTTGCATTTTATCTTGTCATCATGTGCATCTCATTTTGCATACGTGTTCGTCTCATGCATCCGAGCATTCTCGGAATGCACGGAGTCTTGCCAAACGGCCTTGGTATAGCACCGGTAGACCGCCTGTCAAGTTTCGTGCCATTTGGAGTCCGTTTGATACTCCAAGGGTTAACCGAGTAACCGTAAAAGCCCCTTTTGTCTTGCAGCCCAACACCCTTTCAAAGTGGCCCAAAACCCAGCAAACTCCCCTCTATGCTCTCGGTCGTTCGATCGCGATCATGTGGGCGAAAACCGCTCCTCATTTGGACTCTGCTAGCTCCTTCTACCTATAAATATATGCACCCCCCCCGGATTTTCGCGGATGATTCCACCCCTAACCCTAAAAACCTCCCTCTCGCGTCGCCGGACATGTCCGCGCGCCGCCGGACGAACCACGCCACCGCCCCACACCCAACCAGCACCCGCCACGTGTCCCAACGACACCCACCGCCGCCGCGGCCAGAGGGAGCCCAGATCGGGCCCGCCCCGGGCCAGATCGGGCCCGCCGCCGTCCGGATCTCGCCGCCGCCGCCCGCTTCATGCGCCGCCGCCGCCCGCTTCGTGCGCCGCCGCCGCCCGACCGTGCCTCGCCGCCTCCTCGTCGTCGGCGCGTGCCCGCGCCCGCCGGCTCCTCCGTGCCGCTCGTCGCCGCCCTCGGCCTCCGCGCCAACCGCCGCCGTCTCGCCTCCCGCTAGGCGCCGCCCGCCGCCCCTTCACCGGCCACCTCCGCTACCCCGCGCCGCCCGGCCTCGCGGCAGTGCGCTGCCGCCCGGCCTCGCCACGGTGCGCTGCCGCCCGGTCGTCGACGCCGGCCGTGCCTCACCACGCGTCGCCGACGCCGCCTCCTCCGCTCCCCCGCGCCTCCACGTCGTCGCCGGAGCTCCACGTCCGCCTCGCCGGAGTTCGCCGGCGCCGCCACCTCACCGGATCCGATCGCCGGGATCAGATCCACCAGGAGTTGAACCAAACGCCCCGCGTCCCCATCCCGTATATCTCCATCCCGGAATCACGAGATCCAGATTCCCCGAGGTCCAATTTTTCTCTAAGTCCCTGATATTTTGTTATTTTCATGCTCTGTTCATCACATCATAAATCTGCATCCGTAGCTCTGTTTCGTACTTGCAATATGTCAAATTGTTCGTCTCGACGAGTACTTCATTTAGTTCCATTGCATCATGTTTATTTGAGTTCATCTTGATGCCCGAATCATCGTTGTAAGAGTGTATGTTGCTGTTAATCTGCTGAAACTGTTATAACTTGCTCATTTGTCATTTTTGCCATGTTTGATGTGTGCATCCTATGAGGTTGAGGTCTACATGTGTTTTGATCTATGTCATGCCATCTTTACAAGGGTGTATGCCATGTATTTTTGTGATCAATATGGTGACTAGCACAAGCATGTAAACTAGGCCTCGTGATGTTGCTGATTTTAGTCCCTGTTCTGCTGTTATTTTTATGCCATGTAAACTTGACGCTACAGAGAGATCCATGCTTATTTTGAGATACTTCAGTAAGGATGTTTTGTACATATGATTATGAGCTATCCATCCATGCCCCTGGTTGCATTTATAGCTTGCTGTAGATTGTTCATATCATGCTCCAAACTTGCTAAATGAAGTTGCTGTCAGCCTGTTAACATGAAGTTCAATGTTTCCATGATTGTTGTTAGTTATCCATGCACCCTATGAACTTGCCATTGCCATGATTAGCTTCATAAACATGTCTTCTTACTGCTGGTTGCCTTGCCATGCCATGTATTGCTCTGTGGTGAGTGGTTCAAGCTCATCAACATGCCTACTTATTGTTGTTCCTGCCATGTACGAATCTGTCATATAACTTGCCATGTTTACATGGGTGCCATCATATCTTCTGATCCTTTTTGGCTCATGGTCAGTAAGGGACTTTTGTTCTATGCAATTAGTAGATTCATGCCATGCCTTTGTTTGCCATGTTAAGTTCCTGTAACATGTTGTTTAATCGCTCTAAACATTGCGACCTGATATTATTTCTGCTAAAGTCTGAAACTGTTATTATTTGCAATCTTGCCATGTGTGTTTGAGCATGTTCTAGTGATTTCTGGAGATAGCTCAGTGTTCATGTTTTTTATGCTTTACCTGTACATCATGTCCATTCCTTTTGTTTTCATATTGTGGTACTGTAGCATGTTGTTTTGGTGCTTGCAAGATGCCTAGTTGCTGTTATGGACAGCTTGTCCTTTAAACTTGTATAGAGTGTATGTGTTGCACCGTTGCTCCGTTTTGAGTGTGCTTTGTATGAAACTTGCTTGTTTTTGCATGTAGCTTCATATTATCATGTTGCATCCTTGTTTTGAGGTGTTTGCTTGATGTTTGAATGCATTTTGCATCAATGCCATATCTAACTTGTTTTGCTCATATCTTCTAGGCCATAGCTCCGAATTAAATGAACTTTATATGTAACTTGACTAAATTTTCGTGTAGATCATCTTGGTGCATTTTAACTTGCTGTTTAACAACTTGAACATAATGTTTATTCAGATCTGGACCAATTTCGAAATTTGCATATGAGGACTTACCGGATTTGTTATATGTTGCTTCCGGCCTCATTTAACTTTGCTTTGATGTATTGCTCTTGTTTGCATCGTCTCTTGCCATGAGTAGCCTCATCTAGCTTTGTCATGTATCATGCTTGGTTGTGCATCATGTCTTGTCTATGTGTGGTGTGTTTATCATGTTGTGTGCTTCTTCTCGATAGTTCCCGTTTCGTTGCGATCGTGAGGATTCGTTCGTCTACGCTTGGTTCATCTTCGTGACTTCATCTTCTTCATGGACTCGTTCTTATTCCTTGCGGGATTTCAGGCAAGATGACCGCTACCCTGGATCTCACTACTATCATTGCTATGCTAGTTGCTTCGTTCTATCGCTTTGCTGCGCTACCTATCTTTTGCTCATCAAGCCTCCCAAATTGCCATGAACCTCTAACCTTTGACACCCTTCCTAGCAAACCGTTGCTTGGCTATGTTACCGCTTTTGCTCAGCCCCTCTTATAGCGTTGTTAGTTGCAGGTGAAGTTGAAGATTGCTCCATGGTGGACAGGATTATGTTGGGATATCACAATATCTCTTATTTAATTTAATGCATCTATATACTTGGTAAAGGGTGGAAGACTCGACCTTATGCCTGGTGTTTTGTTCCACTCTTGCCGCCCTAGTTTCCGTCATACCGGTGTTATATTCCCGGATTTTGCGTTCCTTACGCAGTTGGGTGATTTATGGGACCCCCTTGACAGTTCGCTTTGAATAAAACTCCTCCAGCAAGGCCCAACCTTGGTTTTACCATTTGCCTCACCACCACCTACTTTTCCCTTGGGAGTCGCGCTCTCGAGGGTCATCTTTATTTTAACCCCCCCGGGCCAGTGCTTGTCTAAGTGTTGGTCCGAACCGAGTAGACTGCGGGTCCCCCTTGGGGAAACTCGAGGTTTGGTTTTACTCGTAGGATGTCTCATTCGGTGTTGCCCTGAGAACAAGATATGTGCATCTCCTATCGGGATTGTCGGCGCATCGGGCGGCTTTTCTGGTCTTGTTTTACCATTGTCGAAATGTCTTGTAAACCGGGATTCCGAGACTGATCGGGTCTTCCTGGGAGAAGGAATATCCTTCGTTGATCGCGAGAGCTTATCATGGGCTAAGTTGGGACACCCCTGCAGGTTTTAAACTTTCGAAAGCCGTGCCCGCGGTTATGGGCAGATGGGAATTTGTTAATGTCCGATTGTAGATAACTTGACACCTGATCCGAATTAAAACGCATCAACCGTGTGTGTAGCCGTGATTGTCTCTTTTCAGCGGAGTCCGGGAAGTGAACACGGTTTCTGGGTTATGTTTGACGTAAGTAGGTGTTCATGATCACCTCTTGATCATTGCTAGCTTCACGACTGTTCCTTTGCTTCTCTTCTCGCTGTTATTTGCGTATGTTAGCCACCATATCATGCTTAGTCGCTGCTGCAACCTCACCACTTTACCCCTTCCTTTCCTATTAAGCTTTGCTAGTCTTGATACCCATGGTAATAAGATTGCTGAGTCCTTGTGGCTCACGGATTACTACAACAACAGTTGCAGGTACAGGTTATGCGATGATCATGACGCGAGAGCGATGCTTGCTTGTTTTGGAGTTTCGTCTTCTGCTTCTTCTTCGATCAGGGGATAGGTTCCAGGTCGGCAGCCTGGGCTAGCAGGGTGGATGTCGTTTGAGTTTCTGTTTGTGTTTCATCCGTAGCCGGATGTTTTTCTCATGTAAGATGATGTTGTATTCGTGTGGCATTGTATGCCTCTTGTATGTACCCCCATCTATTATGTAATGTTGATGTAATGATATCCACCTTGCAAAAGCGTTTCAATATGCGGGTCTATCCTTGGTGGGACCTTCGAGTTCCTTTTGGATAGGGTCGCATATTGGGCGTGACATATGGGCCGTCGAATTCTTAGATCGGACGGTACCGGCGAGTTGTTGGATCTGCTGGACCTATGCGTAATTTTTGGGATCTTTGAAGCCTTTTTTATAAATGTTGCAGAGTTATTGAGAGTCGTCCGATCTGAGAATCTGACATCGAGGAGCTCGTATCACGGTAGCACCTAAGGCTTGGTAGCAATAGATATCCCCCCCTCGCAGTACCCAAAGCGACCGCAGTTAATTTATACTACCTCCGTCCTGGTTTATTGGTCCCATTGTATTTTGTGCCAAATTTTGACCATAAATTTAACTAACAAAATATTCATTCATGCCACAAAAAATTATATCATTGAAAACTACTCCCTCCTTTCCGGTTTATAGGGCTTATCTCAAAATCTTAGTTTGTCCATTTTATAAGGCTCAATTTGGTTGTTTCCTATCACAAGTTCAGATTCTAAGGTGCATTAAATAATTGCATGCAAGTATTAAGAGAAAATTGACCAATGCATGTACTTTATGCATGCATGTATTGCAAATGATACATTGGTAAACATAATTTTTTGAAGAAAACAAGAGCATTAATTGGGTACTTTTGCAAATTACAACAAGTATTCCATCACTCATCATCTACCTTGGTTGATGAGATTTTTGTATTGAGCCATATAAACCGAAAATGAGGGAGTATGTAAAAATACGAATCCAACGATATAATTTTTGTTGACATGCATTAATATTTTATTAGTTAAATCTTTGGTCAAAGTTTGACACAAATTACAAAGGGGGCCAATAAACCAGGTGGTAGTATTAAGTAGGATCATCTAGCCTTTCCGCCCTAGTTACTCTGAATCAACCGAAATACACCCGCAAAAAAAGAAAAGAAAATTCAACCGAAATAAGCTATTTGGCGATTCTGTACTTCGGTCAATTTTAATTTCATTGTCAACATGAATTAGACTTAGACTATGTGCAAAGTCTTGATTTTAAGCACTGAATTTTATCTTACAGCGCCAAGTCCTACTACGCTGATGAAAAAATGGTGGGCTGAAACGAAGCAAGTCTGCCTTGATTTGCTACCAGCTTTTGGCATGATGCAGCCGGTTAAACTGTTACATGCATCTTTTTCTGAATTTTGCTCTCGTGGAAATGATGAGTTCGTATTTCCTTCCAATTCTGAATTGTGTACTTCTAACATGCATTGGTATGTGTCGTGCAATAGGATTAGGTTTTTTTTTTACACCCACATTGTTTTACCCAGGCTTTGAGAAATCCTAGCTCCGCTTGTGGGAGCTTGGTCGGACAAGACTCATGGCACGTCCCGATGCTCGGACACCAGACGGACCCCACGATCTCCGGCGAGGCAGCTACGGCTGGCCTAGCACCGGATCCATGCGCTATTTGGGCGGACACAATGGATTTCCGACGGATGGAGTCCGAGTGTAGCCGTGCATGGGCCTCCTCCCGGGCGCGGCGTAGTGCAAGCCGGACGGCCATCCCTCCTCGGGGCCGCGTTGGATGAGCTCTGGGTCGACGGATCTAGAGGTGAAGGATTCGGATCCGCTGCCCGCCATGCCGGAGACGGCCAGAAGGAGCCAGAGACGAGTTTGGACGGCGAAGGGGAGGGGAAGGAGGGGAGGGGAGGGGCGAGTGAAGTGGCTAGGGTTTGGTCCGGCGAGCAGATGGA
This sequence comes from Triticum aestivum, assembly GCF_018294505.1. NCBI lineage: Eukaryota > Viridiplantae > Streptophyta > Magnoliopsida > Poales > Poaceae > Triticum > Triticum aestivum. The sequence continues at coordinate 804,250,871 of NC_057801.1, read as the reverse complement.
GGGGACTTTATGTGCGGTCGGGTGGGCCGGGTTCGACGTGGCGGGCGTGCCCGGGCGTCCCCATATCCGCCTCATATTTGGGCTGGATATGAGGGGTGCCGGTCAGCCCGGGCGTTTGAGAGCCGTTTGAGGGGATCGTCTGGGTCAAAAAACGTGACCGGACATCGCTCGGGCGGCCCGCCCGGGCGTATGAGACTGGTTTGAGGCACCCGGCTGTAGATGCTCTAAGTCTTCGGACAGAGCTTTTCGGACGCAATTTGTCATCCAACGCCGTCCCACATCGGTCTGCAGACCAGTCCGGACATAATTTTTTCCGCCAACAAGGAGGGCATTATGGGACTCTGAAAACCAGCCACGTAGGACTCTGATACCCCCGGGCCACCCAAAACCTCGTCCGGACCCGCGTTTCCATCCTTCCCTCTTTCTTTGAATCTGCTTTCTATCTCGCCCACAATGTCGTTCTTCTACCCTGGCCGCCTGCCAATCCCTTTCCAAAACTCCGCAACCCGCACCGTTACACACGGCCTCGGTGCCCCCTGTCTTCAGCCGTTGGTCCAGACCCTCGTCCGTCCGCTGCGCAGGTACCATTCGCCCTTACAAGGTTCACAACGCCCGACAAGTGTTCGATGAAATGTTCGTGCTAATTTTTGTTGTTCCTTCTTTTAAGCAATGGATTTGGACAGGAAGTACATATACCAGCACTACTTTGATTCGTTCGATGAGGCAGGTGCTCGGTATCAAGCTACTGAGCTTCCTTTTTGAACCCACCCAACCATATCTTGAGCTTGATGACACCGATGCAACCTTCCTGGGCTGGAGCCTGGAGTCTGAAGCCCATCTCCAAGGCGGTGAAGGCCAAGCCTGGTGGTGCGTCAACATTATTCTCCCGCAGCATCTCCCCATCATCACCACCTCCGCCGTAGTTCGGGGGCGATCTTCTCATGCAATCCCGATTTTGGAATCAGGAGGTGTTCGATGTTTAACTTTCTTTGTAGGAGTCTTGAAGAACATTGAGATGTAAAAGGTGATTATAAATATCACCTTTATCACAAACATTTGTGATATGTAAAAGAGGTGATTACATGGATCACTTTTATGAAAAATATTTATGGTTTGTATTTCCAACTTATTCCATCTAGTCAGAGGTAAAAGAATATGAAACATTGCATTTGTGTGTTCGAAAAGGCATAACTCTAGACAACTTCTACTAAAGTAAAGTTTAACTAAAAATATGCCGCCCACCTTGGAGCTCGACCCAACAATACCACAAAGTTAAGAGCTTTGCGCTCTATCAGCTGAGCTAGACGGGCAATCTGGCCCAAATTCAAATTTTTACGTTCACATTTTAGGCAGTATCTCTTACACCATCGGCACATGTCAGATTCTCATTTGTGTTCATTGTGCGGAAGGGAGGACTCATGGAGGCGTGCTCTCCTAGACTGTACTATGCCAAGATGTATTTGGGCGCTCTCAAAAGATGAGGTGGTACAGCAGTTAAGTATGAACGTGAATCCAAATGCAAAAAACTGGCTAATGGAGATGCACGAACAACTATCGCAGGAGCATTTTGTCAAGCTGGTGGTGACACTTTGGTGACATGGAAAGCCCGTCGCAATGCTATCTATGAGGGAGTTTTTAAATCCCTCAAGGAACGGATCAATTCATTAAAGCCTATATAGCAGACTTGCAGGTCATTGCAGGTGTGGGGAGCAGCCAGCTAACATAGCTACCAGCGAGACTGCGTCACTGGATAGCGCTGCCGGACCGATGTGCTAAAATCAACGTAGATGCGGCGATCAGAGCCAACCAAGGATGGGGAGTGGCCGCTGCAATATGCCGTGACCAAGCCGGCTCTTTTTAGGGTGCTTCTGCTCTTGTTACCAGGGGAATCAAGGACCCATCGACGCTGGAAGCATTAGCGGTCAGGGAGGCTTTAGCGCTTGCTGAAGATCTCAACATTCGCATGGTTCATGTTGCATCTGATTGCAAAGTGGTAGTGGAGGACATCAAGAGCAAAATGCCAGCTACATATGGAGCTATTTTACATGAAATCATAGAAAACAGTTCCTCGTTTATTTCTTGTAATTTCATGCATGAGTTTAGGAGCTCGAATGTCGAGGCTCACAATCTAGCGAAGCATAGTTTGAAGTTTGGGGTTGGCCGCCATGTGTGGTTAGGCAACCCGGGTAATCTTTCTTTTGTACCTTTGAACATTGGCACAAGTTAATAAAGCTTCGCTTGATTGTCTCAAAAAAAAACATTTTAGGCAGTATTAAGTGATGTGTATTATAAACGGAAGGTTAAAATATGAAATCTTTTTGGCAAGACGGACATTGAAAAGTTCCCCGCACCTCATGGTCGTGTTGATCGTAGGTTGGAGCTCCTAGAAGAAACTTAGAACTTCAGAACTTAATGAGCAAATATGGAACCCCGGAACACAACATTTCATAGTTCCATGCGCGAAACAAATCACCCATTCCCATGGCATAACACAAACCTACTACTACTAGTATGTTAAATCATATTTGTTATTCACAACAAAAGAATCATATGTTAAAACTTTACAATTGAACGATAAAGTGAAATAAAAGATACACTTATATTAGCGTCATAAAAAAACTGCAACAAGGGTAGTTCTTGAGAAAAAAAAATAAAGGTGCAAATTATAATTGAAACCATAACTATTCTACATGCATAAAAAATAAAACTATTCTAAAATAAATAATACAAATAACAACGTTTGAAATAAAGAAGAGATTGAAATGGTGGGGGTCAAGAATAGATTGGAACCACCCCACAATAAAATAATCTATATTGGAACAACTTGAATATGATTGAGGTTTAGAAGTAGACGTGCATGCCGCAGCGCCGTATTTTCTTTGAAATATGTATTTTTGTCAACCTCTTCTTTGACCTCCGCGTGTTTGGTGAGGAAAATTTATGGTATTGCCCCTCCACGTGATGTAATGAGTGTTATTTTGCTTGGGTTTCAGTGCTTCGAGGATAACATTGCAACCTTTGTGAGAGGCGAGAGTAATTACATTGACATCTCAATGGTAATGGCATCTGCGTACTAGGAAGAAAAATCTCATGGCTCGGTCTAGTACATTAATCTTGCCAAGGAACCCCTATCATGTGTTGATCTTCCAAAACGACTGATTATCTTGGTAGTGGCTGCGAATGACCGTGCAATAAGGAAAAGGCGTCGGATCTTGGCAGTGGTTGCCAATGACAGTACAATACGAAAGACAACGGTTCACCTGCCGAACCTCTTATCTTCGACCAAAGTGTGTGCAAATGTTTAACGATGTTAGGTTGTCACAACATTTGACTCATGCAGCTTTCCAAATCTTTGTGGGTTATCCACCTCGTGCACATTAGGTGTCATATAACTTCCAATGCGTGATTCTTGGAGAACATCAAGATGTAAAAGGTGTTACAGAGATCACCTTTATCAACAATATTTATGGTTTGTGTGAGATGCAAAAGGTGATTAGAGAGATCATTTTATCACAAATATGTGTGGTTCATATTTATTCCAACCAGTGAATATGAAACATCGCATCAGTTTGTTTGATCAAAAGCTAAGCAACCTAAACAAAACATTATCGCCCACCTTGGGGCTCGAACCCAAGACCACAAGGTTAAGAGCCTTGCGCTCTACCAACTGAGCTAGACAGGCAATTCATTCAAATTTCGAAATTAGGAAATATAGGGAGGCAAGTTTAAGTGATGTGTACTATGAATGAAAGTTTAATATGGAAAAGATTCTTGAGCAGACAAACTCTGAAAAGTTCCTGCTCATGTTGATCGTAGGTTACAACTCAGAGAAGAAACGGACAACTTCAGAACTTAGTGAGCAAATTTTGGATCAGCAAACACACAGCAGTTCTTAGTGCCATGCACAAAACAAATCACCAACGACTGACCTTTGCTCTTGGTTTTGGCTTTCATGGAAGCGGCCACCATGAGCGTGGTAACGCGTGTCACATTGGCGGCGGACTGTGCGGTGCGGGACGCCACCCACGCAGTGAGCGGCGCGCTGGCTCTGGGCAACAGCAGCAAGTGTGAGCGTACCAGGAGTAGCGTTGAGCTGCACACGGAGACAGCGGCCGCCCAAAATGTAGGTTTTCAGCCTGGAACTTGAGACTTGATACTTGAAGAGCACCACCATAGACAAAGTCTCCTATGTTGTCAGCAACTTGTTGGAGAAGAAATCCGGCTGCAATATCCATATCAGTATCAGAATTGCGGATCAAGGTGAACTACGCACACTGGGTTACTTGTTGAGATGCGAGATCTGCAAATGTAAACAATTAACATGCTAACAACTGTGATGATGGGGAGACGCACCAAAACATCAATAATGCTAAACGTACAAAGAGTTACACACAAGTACGCATAGACTAGAATTCTTTCTTTCTAACTAACCTCTCCCCCATGATTTTCACGGGGCTGGGCCCCTCCTCCCTCTTAATCTCCAATCAAAATCCACCTACGTGTAAAAACCCCGTAAACCGATTATGTGTAGCATTACTCCCAAAACATTCAGTAGAAACGGACCATCGTGTGGGCAGTAATGCTACATCCACGGTATTGTACTGGCATTTTATGGAGTAGTTTTGACTTGGAACGTTATGATAGGTTTAGGGGAGGGGGGGGGGGTGATTATTGCGGGAGGGATGCATGGAGCCTCACAGGATGACACCCGAAGCCTGGCGGCTAAGTCGCCTGCACCTCCACTAACATCAATGTGTTTTTGTTCTCTCATGATACATTTGATTCTTTTTAAGTCATATAATACTTTGATTGTCACAAAATATGGTAGGGCAAGACATATCTTCATAAAGCTTAGTGTACAAACTTCCCAACCAAATAGCTTCTTTGCATGCCTCAGAAACCGCCATATACTCGACATCAGTAGTGGAACGAGATACAACAGACTGCAAAGTTCCTCTCGAACTCACAGGCCACAACACAACCACCAATGATGAAAACATAAGCTGTGAGAGATCTTCTCTTGTCTAAATCACCAGCAAAATTAGAATAGCAAAACCAACAAGTCCATCTCTAGATCTGAAAATCCACCGTACTGCTTTGCAGTGCTCTTGTCCGGGATTAGCTATGTATCTGCTAACAACACTCAATGCATATTTATCTCTGTACAACATTTGTTCTTGGACTGCATAGCGACAAAAGAATATTGGAACTGTTTATCTGATGTGGTTGCTTTTTTTCTTTCTCAGTCGATGTCTGGCTTATCTAGGTTGTGATCTCTTAGTTCTATACTTGTTGTAAATAATGTGATATGTGCTTCTCGCATATGGAACCTGTGGTCATTGCGTAATGATATTTACTTCCAGGGCTCGGTCTAGGCTGATGTATGAGCCTTGTTGAGAAGGGAAAGTGTCCTGGTACTTATGGATGATTATGTGCAGCAATGGTCAATCATTTCTGTTGTGACACACAAATAGATGAACAAATGAATGACCACCACTAAAATAACGCCACAGACCCCACCGTCCATAGTCTAGAAGATGGCCTAAACACCAATCATAGAAAATTACAACGCTAAATATAATAAAATAAAGCCACTCACCTGGTGCTCCATCACCTGATTTCCTACTTTCCAAGGTCCACATCACACCAATACATTCGATTCATCTAGCTAACTTCCATGTGGAGTTTGATGTCGCAGAAAATACATAACTCTAAGTTATCCCAAATACCTAAAACAATTGGTCAAAAAGGGTACAAATCCAGAAAGAAAATAAAATATGTGGAAGCACCAAAAAGAAATTGCCCGCCTTGGGGCTCGAACCCAAGACCACAAGGTAATGAGTCTCTATGGTGTGCTACCTAGGCAGTCCTACCTTTCCAAACAGTGATCTCAGCCCCACTCGTCCTAAATCGTGGGGCTAGGATGGCTGCAGGAAAGGCAAGTTTGCTCAGGTAGCAAACAAACCATGTGCTAAGAACATTGAGCTCTACCAACTGAGCTAGGCGGGCGATGTGAACTTTTTGACAATATATCTATTATATAATTAAAAGGAAGATATAATTAAGCCCTTAGGTTCACCCATATTACCATAAATGTTTAACAACCTACTCCATTAGTTATATAGTAAGGCCTAACTATAAAAGTTAAGTTTTCTATATATAAGGTGAACATCAATAGAAGAACTATAGTATTAGTTGTCCATATATGTCATATATGTGCCCTACAAAATCTATTTTTAGATGGTGCCCTACAAAATCTTGATAGGACTAAAAAAGTATAATTGATATGGCTCTGCAACTAAAGAGAAAATTTCCTATGGATAATGACTGGGAATCTAAATTTCCTATGGTGTTTGTTCGTGCTCTACCTCGTATTGAGGCTATATCAGACCACACACCCATTCTCCTAACTACTAGTTTTCCACAACCACAACATAGATGCAAGTTCAAGTTTGAACTTGGGGGGTTGCTTCGGGATGGCTTCCATGACATGGTCAAGGAGGTGCGGGTGAAACCGGTGGCCGGGCATACCCCAATGCACAAATGGAATAACAAAATGCGTGCATTACTCAAATTCCTTGGTGGTTGGGCTAGGCATACGGTGACTATCTGAAAAAAAGGATAATCTTCGTCTTTTATCTATATATCATTGATGAATTAGATGCTTTGGCAGAGGTTAGACCTCTATCTGAGCATGAAATCGAGATCAAGTGTCATTCGAATCCACTGATAGCTAGCATGCTGCATGAAGAGGAACTCAAATGGTACCAACATTCTAACTCTCAATTTATCCTAAAAGGTGAATTGAATACTAGATATTTTCATGGAGTTGCCAATGGCAAACACCAAAATAAAATTATTCATTCCCTACAACAGGAAGAGGGCACGATTGAGGGGTATGATCAACTTAAATGTTATATCACTAATTATTATAAAAATTTGTTCGGAGCCCGAGAGGATGGAAATTTTTCAATGGATGAGTCTCGAATAGATGACATCCCCCAGGTCTCTGATGGGGAAAATGGCCTTCTAACAGCCCCATACTCCAAGGAGGAAGGTAGAAACGCGGTTTTCCTAATGGAGCACAACAAAGCCCCGGGTCCGGATGGTTTTCATGCTGAGTTCTATCAGAACTTCTGGAAGTCATCAAACCGGATCTCCTACTTTTGTTTAGCGACCTACATGTTAGCCAACTCGAATAGTTTCTCTTAAACTTCGGCGACATTATTTTATTACCTATGGTTAATGAGGCTAAAAATATAACAATATAGACCTATTTGCCTCTTTAATGTTAGTTTCAAAATATTCATGAAGGTTGCGACTATTAGGCTAAATTCGGTTGCTAAACATGTGATTCGTCCTTCACATTCTGCTTTTCTGCAAGGCAGACACATCCTAGAGGGAGTTGTTATCCTTTATGAAACAGTCCATAAATTACATCGGAAAAAGGTTGAATGGGGTGGTACTCAAAATAGACTTTGAAAAAGCTTGTGACAAAGTCAAATGGCCACTTCTTTAACAGACTCTCAGAATGAAAGAATTTTCTGCAGTGGTGTGCTATTGATTTTATCAGCATTCGAGCAACTCTTAGGTCTTAAGATCAATTTTCATAAAATTGAATTGTTTTGTTTTGATGAGGCTCAAGACAAGGCCCAACTATACACTGAACTGTTCGGATGCGGGTAGGGCCAGTTTCAGATCACATATTTGGGGATACCGATACATTATCGAAGATTCACAAATGCTGAATGGAAACAATTAGAGGAGAGACTGGAAAAAAGACTTAGCAATTGGAGAAGTAAACTACTGTTTCTGGATGGAAGATTGGCCCTCATAAATTCAGTACTAAGTAACATGGTACTATATATGATTTCCATCCTGCAATTGCCGAAAGAAGTTTTTACATAGATTGGAGTATTTCTGATCAAGATTCTTTTGGCAAGGAGATAGCGAGAGAAATAAATATTGACTAGCTAAATGGAGTGTGGTTTGCCATCCCAAAGGCCAAAGCGGGTTGGGCATTCATGACCTTGAGATTAAGAATAGGGCCTTCCTCGACAAATGGTTGTTTAAATTATTGACAAAAGACGGTGTATGGCAAACCCTCTTGAGGGGGAAATATGGGTTCCAAGGTGGTATCCCAACTATACTGGAAGCTTGGGGATTCTCACTTTTGGGCAGGTCTAATAGCTACGAAGAAATATTGCTTCACTTATGGATCCTTGTGGATTAAAGCCGACTTAGAAATTAGATTATGGGAGGACAAATGGCTAGGAAATGCCACATTCCGGAAACAATATCTGGTTCTTTACAACAATGTGTGTCACAAGGGTGATACTATCGCCACGGTAATGCAATCATTTCTGCCAAATGTGAATCAGAAGAGATTTAATTGGACCCAGACTCGAATCGTGGTACATCCTGCTCCAACGATTGTCCACTATGCAATTGTAATCCAGTCTATGTGCCAGTTGATAATAACAAAAATATCTGAAAGATGAAGATACCTGTTAAGAATAAAATCTTTGCGTGGTATCTTCGTCGTGGAGCCATTCTTACTAAAGACAGCCTTATTAAGAGAAATTGGCATGGAAGTTCGCAATGTGTCTTTGTTAACCATGATGAGACAATAAAACATTTATTCCTCCAATGCAAATTGGCTCGTTTTATATGGTCAGTCATCTAGATAGATTCTGGCTTGTATCCTCATAGTGTTGCTTATGTATTTGGCAGCCGGTTACATGTGATAGATCACATGTTTAGAACTCTTCTTAGGGTGGGAGCGCTTGTCGTTAATTGGTCGCTTTGGCTATGTCGAAATGATAAGGTTCTTAACGATAAAGTACTTCTCTCATGTAGGTTATCTACAAATGTACCGGGACTCTTCGTTTATGGTCCTCTCTATACCATGTGGAGAATCGAGACTTGTTTATGGAGGTGTATGCATGATTGGAGGATACGGCAAGTGATACTTTTACCCTACATGGGTGGCAACATAATCTTAGGATTGGTCCACCTCCGTTTTAGGTGTTATACAGACTCTACATGTTTCTTTGTATTTCACTTTATTATTTTTTGTTTATGCGAGAGGAGTTTGTTTGTCCGTGTGCAATTTAGTTATGCAGAGGCCAGGTGTAATGCTTAAACCTTTTAAGTAATAAATCGTCTCTTTTCAAAAAATCTAAAGAGAAAACACATCACATCTTATATCCTTGCTTTGTAGATTCAGAGTATTAAATATTGCTACTATTATCACTAAGCTAGCTACGTGGCAGACAAGGTATTTCTGGTCGCGAATTCAAATGAGCCGTCCTGAATAGTAAACTTTTTTAAAAATAGTAAAAAAAAAAAGAAACATTTTGGCAACAAACATTGACGAATTCAAATGAGCCGTCCTGAATAGTAAACCTTTTAAAAAATAGTAAAAAAAGAAACATTTTGGCAACAAACATTGACGAATTGTCTATATACGTACAAGTTTTCATGTAGAAAAAAAAATCCTAAATGCTCTGGGCAAAAAACCGATGCTTCAAAAAGACTACTTTTGAAAGCATTTTTGGAGCATTGATTTTGTTTCCCCCCTAACAGTACTGTCAGTACATATGATTTTCTTCTCGAATATGTGCAGATACACAGACAATTCTTCAATGTTTGTTTAAAAAACTTTGATTATTTTGATTTCTTTTAATTTTTTTTGGATTTACTGTTCATCACGGGTGCATTTGAACTCTTGAGCAGAAAACTACTTTCGCTAAGTAGCTGGCTATTCATCTTTACTTATGTACTTGAATGCAATGTGTGTACGTTAGATCAATACATTTCTTGAGCTTTGATCAATCATCTCCTGTATCACTAAGCTCCCTGGGAAAAATCGCCCTGGAGCGATTCAAGCACCGATTGGCCCTGTGCCTTCGATTTTGACCGAGTCGTATGTTTCTGTGATCTGGGTCTGGTGTGAGCTGAGAGTTTTGTGGGCCTTTTTGGTGAGTGTTGGGTGATACGTGTCAATTCCACGCGCCGGTCTGTTGTCGACGGATGTAGAGGTTGGCTGGGGAGTGCCTCGACAGAGCGGAGAGGTGAGCTAGGTGCAACGAAAAAAATAGCGCGCTACAGCAAAATAGCGACGACCTTAAAATATGCTATTAACGAGACATTGTACATCGATATATTTAGCGAGATAATTCTCAATACGCTATAGCGTGCTATTAGCAACACTATAGCGCGCTATTTTTTTAATGGCGTTGCACCGTCATCTTCGCCATTGGAGGAGCTCGGACGCCGAGGCGCTGTGTGCCGCTGCCGTTGGGTGAGTATTCAATCAATCTACCCACTAGGAGGAGATCCATGCTATCAGAAGAGTCATCTTGCATCTACGATCTGATCTCATGTGGGAGGCCGATCCGGCAGCCTGGGCTCACCGCCATCTGGATCCCGCCACCACGAGCTGACCAGCATTGGATCGGACGGTCCCGGGACTCGCCGCTGAGGACGACAGGCATAGGAGGCGCGGCGTGCGGCAGCAGCAGAAGCGCGGTGAAGGCAAGGCTTGAGATATGTGGCAGGGGGCGCGTGTCTGCTACGGCCGCGAGCGTGGCTGGGCCACGGCGGATGCACACGGAGGATGGCTCAGTGCATGGTGAAGTGGGACGACGCGGTCGCGTCGGGTTCGTTCGGTCCGATGCACCGTGTACACTTACAACAAACGGTCTGACTATATCACATCTCTCACATCTAAGCATCTTCAACAATGGCTGTAAAAAACGCGCGCGGGTAAAAGTGGGTGTTGGCGCGCGCGGGGCGGTTTCGCGCGCTCCAGCGGGCGCGAGAAACTCAGGCGCGCACGAAAAAGCGGCAGGGCGCGCGCTAGTTTTGGCGCGCGGTGTCCGGCGCGCTTTATAAATGCAGCGCCGCCACATGCCCTCCCACCGCTCTCCACCTCGCCACGCGCCCTCTGCCGCTTTCTCCCCACTGTTTCTCGCCTCACCGCTGCCGGGGAGTTTCGGGCTACCGCGGCGTCTGCGGGCGCCTCTCCAGCGCCTTCTCCGTCGAGATCCGGTCCGGCGAGATGCGCCTCGGCCTCGGCACTTTCGACACCGTCCACGAGGCCGCCCGCGAGTACGATGTCACGGCGTGGCGCCTCCGGCGGCCTCGTAGGGAAATAAACTTCCCCAAAGTGTTGACGCGGGAGCTGGGGCAGGAGCTCGCGCCTCCCCCGCGGCTTATCACCGACGTGGATTGTCGCGACAACCGGAGGAGGGAGCGCCATCTCGGCCTCGCCGAGATGGACGAGGAAGCCAAGTAGCTGTGGCGCCAACGCTTACTGCTGGACGTCATCAACGAGCATCAGTTCTTCGCGCAAAGGAGGGCGGAGAGGGAGGAGAGGAGGGAGGAGCGAGCCGCCTATCGCGAGGACATGCATACGTGGAAGGCGGCCGCTCAATTCAACATCGACCTAGGAGCAGCGTCGTCCTGGGACTCCGACGACGATCGGTATCTTGACGCCTTCATTGAGATGTCGGAGGAGGACATCACCGAGGCAGATTCAGAGTCGGAGGAGGAGGACGAGGAGTAGTAGTTGAACTATCTTTTTTTTTATCTATCTATGCTATGAACTATCTATGTATCGTTTTTATCTATCGTTTATCTATCTATGTATGCCTATCTATGAGTATCGAGCTAGAGTCGAATGTGTATCGAGTTGGAGTAGACGGAGAAGACGACGAGTAGTAAACAAATATAGCACCTCTGCTGGAGCGGCGCGCGCGCGCAATTTTTTGCAGCGGTCGCTGGAGCCAGCGCTCCGCGGCGTGCAAAAACTGGCTATGAAGGCGTTGTAAATGCTTTTTTAACGCACCGCACGTTGCACGCATGTTGGAGATGCTCTAAACAGTGACGGAGCCAGGAAAAATTAGGAGCCAGTGCTGGCCGCAAGCTGACTAAAGGAAGAGAATTGCCACCGAATATTTGGATACATATTATACATTACTAAAGCTGGGCATGCATAAGAGTTTGATTGCCATCTATGGTGAATCCCTGGTTTGCAATGGCCAAGGAACAGGCTAAATCGTGGAAATCCATTATCTCTCTGGAGTGGTGGAACATATGGAAAGAAGGGAATGCCAGAGTTCTCAGAAATTCTTCCTGTTGCCAAGACCATTATTTCTGAAAATTCAGGTGGAGGCCAAGGATTGGATTAAAGCTGGTCATAGACGGCTTGTGCACATCGTAGAGCGACCCTTAGAACCAGATTGATGTAACTATATGATCTAAACCACCCCATCCCCTGTACTTCACGTTTAATTTGTAAACCTTTATTCCTTCTAAGCGCAATGAAAAGCAGCAATCCTGCCTTTTCGTCAACAAAATGTTCTGAACATGTTGCGCTTATGTGTGAAGGGCACGGCTGAAAATGCTCTAAGACGCAATCTCAATTGAAGTACTACCTGGAACGGGGAAAACGTATCCAAAAGGCAGTACATATAAATACAAGAACATGGCAATGCAGTAGCAGATGAACACACGATTATCACTTTAACTGTAAAATAATCAGTTGATCTTCAATTTCGTGATTTATAATTTGGGTGTGCACTCTGCCAATAGAAAGATGTGATCAACTGATCATCTAATGTTGAATGTCAAGATGTCATGTTGTTCTATAACAAAAGGGCATACTACAGCAATAGAACATCTACTGTCAAGTATGAAGCCAATGTCCAATCACAATTAACATCAAGAGAGCGTCAAGGAGATGCAAATGAATCCTAATCGTTGGTAGATACTACTTACAACTTACACCTGAAATTCACACCATCTTTGTAGAACTGCAAGGTGTCACTCAATGGAACAGCAATGCTCCTATTCCACACAAGAGAGCGACCAAAGGATGTGGCGAACTCCCTTGAGCTCGTCGCCCACCACTTGGCACGCCGGTGCCTATCTCTGGGATGCCTTCGCAAGAAACCCCTTCCTTGCCTTTGAGGCACTCGTCGGCGAATAGGGCTGCCGGGTACGAGCCATGGACGTTGATGTAGGTTAACATTGTGTCTGCACAGTTAGTGCTCTGGTTGTTGATGTACGCGGCAAATGGGCATGCAAATTCCTTGAAAGCTTCACAACATTCATTAGGAGGGTATTGTGGCCCTTTGCACTTGTTTGTGAGGATCGTGTAGTTCTGGGTCTCGAAGCTCATAGGGCAGTCTGATAAGCATGGACAAAAATAAACGGATGCGTATCAGATGAAGGTACTGGGAAGTCCTGAACATGGTGAGAAGTATACTATCTAAAAAAGGGTGCACATTTGCATGATAGCTATCCGGACATACAGAATCCAAGTTTCCTACTTATAGCCATCTGATGTCCAAGTTTCCTACTGATGTACTCCCTCCGTTCGAAATTACTCGTCCAAGAAATGAATGTATGTAGATGTATTTTAGTTGTAGATACATCTATTCTTGTGACAAGTAATTCTGTACGGAGGGAGTACTACTGAACGATACTCTGTAATTTCCATTGGTAGTTCACCATTGAAATCTGTTTTTATAAGCCCAGGAACTCTACACAGGCCCTGTCAATCCTAACCGCATATGGGCTCAAATTAACAAGAGGCTATATTCAGTTGACAGCATGTGAATTGCAGATGGGCAGAAGCATGTGAATGGCCGATGGGCACAAGCAAGAGGCTATATTCAGTTAACAAGCATGTGAATTAAGTATCTTAAGTGCGTGCACTGCACCATCAAATGCAGCTGCTTGCAATGCAGAACATCTCAGTTCGTCAAGCAGGCATACGCCGAAATAAATCCAAGCCGCCGTCTTCTCCAACCAAATTCAGGTAACACTGAAGTGCTATCCAACACCATCACTTCCAACCAAATTCTCTCTAGCATCACTAGAATCAGACCAAATCCCTCCATCCATCCTCGCACCTATCCCTAAACCGCCGTGGATTAAACTTAGAAAGAAGAAGAGGTGACACCACGTACCCCTCTTGGTCTGCAGCAAGCTCCTCCTCCCCGTCGATGTCGATCCGGTGCTGGCCTGGAATACGCTGTCTGCTCAAACACCGACAAAACAGAACAAGCCCATCACAATCCGCTTCAAGAAGCAAAATACTAGAACTGCCCAGTACTTGGGGCTTGGGAGCACCGGAGCACACACGGACCAGACACGGACACGGAGGGCGACGCGGAGGCGGAGGCGAGCCCGGCCAGGACGGCAGCATGGAAGAGGAGCAGGAACCGGTGGGTCTGAGCCATCGCTCGCCGCTGCAGCTCCATCTTCAGCGGAAGCTTCTTGGCTCTTGGGCGAAGTTGGCTCGGCACTCTGTTCTACTCTAGTGGACTAGTGGCGCGGGCGGCTATGGCTAGCACTTCAAAGACGACGGCAACCGCCATGACAGCGCCATTTGTGGGGTCGAGGTAACCTCTTAATCCCACCATTGGCTCGCCAATTTCTCCGGGCCTACTACGATCAGTTTACGTGGTGGGGAAGCCTTCCCTGTCATTCTATTCAGAAAACAACACTGTACGCAGTGGTCAACATAAACTTTTGAAGCTTTGATTGGGCCAAAATAAATAATGACAATAAGAAACAAAGCTAGTGGAGATAATAATGCACTCTGCAGCTACTTCGGCCTGATGGAAAAAAATCAGGGTACAAATTATAATTCAAACCATAACAATTCTTCCTGCAAATAAAATAAAATAAAATACAACTGTTCTGAAACAAATAACAACGATTGAAATATAAATGAGATTAAAACGGTGGGAGGTCAATAATAGATTGGAACAACTTGAATATGATTGATGAGTAAAAGTAGACATGCACTTGCGATGCCGCATTTTCTTCGAAGTTTGTACTTTCGTCGGTCACTTCTTCGAAATTTGTACTTCTGTTGGTCTCTTTTTAAAGCTTCGTGTGTATGGTTTGTCAAATTTGGGGTTTTGTTCATCAATGTGCTGCAATCACTGGCAGATCCACCATGGGTCATTGACATACATCTACACCCAATTTTTTGTAGAAAAAATTGTGTACACACACACACACACACACACACACACACACACACACACACACACACACACACACACAATATGTATATCACAGAAATATCAACCTACGGTCTATTGGCCCATTAGTAGCTCATTTCAGAACTAATAGTGAGCCCAAGAGCACCGACGAGCAGGCTTCACGCACGAGAGACACACAGCGCCAGCCACCCGTCAGAATCTTTCATCACCCATGGACGAGCCGACATTGCGTTACTGACATGCTTTCAAGTGAAGGATGATGGAATTCTTTCTTCAAGTGAAGAATGATGTTGACATATCTCGCTTTCAGGCCATGACAAAGTGTAAGGTCATGGGACGCGGAGTAATTGAGCGCGAGCTCAAATGCGCTCGTTATCGTGCACGTTCAATAGCGCATCAGGATCTAAGCCAATTGTTTATTCCGGCGTTGGAGGGGTGCTAAGAAAATGCACACGGCAGATAAATACATACGCAGTAGAGCTTGGTGGTGGGCCAGAGTTAACGTGGAGTTGGACGTCCGTTCGTCCTAGTGGAGGTGGGACATGGATCAGAATCGCACGTCCTCATCTGATCCGTGGCCCTGAAAGTTTGCTTTTCCGTCTGGTGGGGACAGGCAGGATCCAGAGTGTTCTTAACAGGGGTCTCCGGCGGAGAGAAAAGCAGAGACGGCGGCGGCGATCCGGCATGGAGTTTTTGACTCAGCCATTCGGCAGGTATGTAGATCTTTGCTTGCGCGACGGATTCACAGCAAATCTTACTCGCATGGCTTTGGTGACCAAAAGGATTTGGTTTTGGCTTGAATCAGATCCAGTGTCATTGAAGAAGTAGGAGAGAGCTTGGTGCCGTCCCCTGTGGCGAGGGCGCCGACGGGATGCGGTATGCTGGAGGAGCCGAGTATGGCGGTCAGATCCACTGTCCTTGAGGAACTAGGAGATTGCTTGATGCCGGACGCTGTGCTGCCTTGTCTGAGGGGAGATGGTACGGTGGAAGAGCAGCAAGTGGCTGAGCGGCCAGGAGCGGTTGACAGCACGGACGCTCAGGTTTTCGCCGCCAATGAAGCCCTGGTGTGCAGGAGGGATAATTCACCTCCAGCGTCGGAGCTGTCAACTATGAAGATGAATCTCCTGGTTGGAACTAGAGGTTAGTGTTGGATTTGTATTTCAGTCAGTATACCAGAGATTTACATTATAGTTGGAATTGAATAAATCCTGCCATTAGAACAACTAGTGATGTTGCAGTCAGGAAGCAGAACCATCTTTGCTGAACCCAGTCTCTTCATATGATAAAATTGTTGATTGCTGATTTGAGGGAGTTAATATGTGAATTTTGTAAGTTTAATATGTGAAGTTACTGAACCCAGGCCATTGACATGAGAAGAACTAGTGATTTTGTAGTGATATTCAGGGAATCATGCTTAGTGCCCCATGAGGCATTTCATCTAAGGAAAATGATGCTTACTGAAATCCAGGCAGTTAATATGTGGAGGATGTGTTTTGCAGGCTGAGAATTGGGGCTGCCGCACCGAGCAGAACACCCTGCCCCATATCGTGTCAGCGCTTTTGAGAAGGCTATTAGGAGTTATGCCGACAACCCAGCTGAGAATATGATCACACCAGTGATTGGCGCTACTTTTGACTCTTTGGGTGGGGCTTATGACTTCTATAATTTGCTTCATGGGAGAAAGGCTTCAGCATCCGATATGCGAAGAGCCGGCTGAATCTCGAGAGGACGAAATGCAAGCAGTAAATAGTGTGTGGTTGCTCGGTGAGTATAAAAGTGTGCTTGCCGATTCACATAATCTCCTCAGTGGTGTGAATGTTTCAACTGACTGAAGTTTTTGAACAATTATGTACGGCAAAGCTGGTGTTGAGAACACGAGGTCTTGTCGCTGCGAATGCCCGGCTTTGATAAGGCTCCTATGATTAGAGGACAATGGGTGGTATATTGCAGAACACGGAGAGAATCACAACCACTCGCTTTCTCCTAATTTTGGCGAGACAATCCATTTGCCATCACACAAGCACATAGATGTGTACACCAGGGATCTTGTGAAGCAGCTAAGGCAGAACAATGTGAATCTTGCTGAGGTATACTGTACCATTGGAGGCTTTTTTTGGCTCAATGGGAAATGTTCGGTTCAGGAGAAGGCCTTTGCGTAACCGGGGGGATCAATAGGGACCACGCAGATGATGATGTCAGGAAGACAATGGATGTTTTCGCAGAGATTGGAGCAAAAGATCCCCATTTACATATAGGATTCAGGCTGACAGTGAGGGGAGGATTAAGAATCTGATGTGGGCAAGTGGGAGCAGCAAGCTTCAGTACTCCTTCGGAGATGTCATAAAATTCAATACCACGTATAGGACCAACCTGTACGACATGCCTTTCGGCCTATTTGTTGGACGGAGTTAACAATCATTATCAGAGTGTGATCCTCGCTGATGTGCTGGTTCGTGATGAGACACAAGAAAATTTTGAGTGGGTATTCTCAGAATTCCTTAGAATGATGGATAGTTAATGAAATTTTATGTGATATGGTCCATAGTATTAGTCCTGGAAATTATGTGTCTATCAATCATGCAGACAAAAAATTGTGCCAGGGAGCTAGCTATTAAGAAGATCATGCCGGACGCAACGAGTGGCATGTGTTGAAGAAAGCGAAGGAGTCATTGGGTCGTTTGTATACAAAGAAAAGCGACTTTACAGCTAAATTTCATAAGGTGGTGAACCGTATGCTCACGGAGGATGAACTTGAGAAGGGTGGGAAATGTTGCTGGATAAATACAAGCTGAGGGAACACCCATACATGACACAACTGTTTGAGATTCGGAAGAAATGGGCGAAGCATTATTTTAAGGGAGTTTTTTGTGCGAAAATGACCAGCACACATATGAGTGAGAAGTGTGAACCACATGTTAAAAGAATTACGTGTCTCCCGGGTGCCCAATGCAGATGTTTGTGCAGAAGTATATGAGGCTTCAGTTTGACCGGGAGTCAGAGGAAAACTATGGGGAAGAAAGAACGAGAATTGTAAGCCTGAGTATTCTTTTCTGTGCAGCTACTAGCTAGGCTTTGCTGCGATTTGTTATATGAAAGAACTAATTTATTTTATGGTAACTGGTCATTTTGCAGGGAGTGGGGGGGGGGGGGGGGGGGCTCATGAGGGCAAACCTTGCAGTCGAGAGGCATGCTAGCAAGATATATACAAGGGCCATGTTGAACAGTTTGGACATATATTGTACGAGTGGAGAGCTTATCAGGTTGAAGAGGTTGAGAAACTCAAGACATGCATTGCAATACATACTGAAGCAAAGAAAATAGAAAAGTGGAGCGTACAGGGGGGGGGGGGCTCGTGAGGGCAAACCTTGCAGTCGAGAGGCATGCTAGCAAGATATATACAAGGGCCATGTTGAACAGTTTGGACATATATTGTATGAGTGGAGAGCTTATCAGGTTGAAGAGGTTGAGAAACTCAAGACATGCATTGCAATACATAGTGAAGCAAAGAAAAGAGAAAAATGGAGCGTACATGCTTACTATGCTCGACGGAGGCAATGAATCCAAGTGTGTGTGCGGCCAATTCAGACACATGGGCCTGCTTTGCCGGAGAAGGTACGTCAGCAATAGTTCAGAAGATTTGATTATGGGATTAGACAAAAATGTATTTACTCTAAATGAATGTTTTTGCTGAATTGTGTAGCGTTTTCTACCTATACCAATGATGGAAGGCTTTTCTTTTTATATTGTGGACATTGAGGAAAGGAATCTTCTTGTTAAGGACCCGGCAGAGACAAGCATTCACGATGATGAGATGAGGGCGAAGCATGAGTTGAATGCAAACCTGGTGCTGAGAGGACTTTGGAGGTACATCCGCGCGCATTTTGCTGTCTGGTATTGTCCAGATGACGACTGGAGCGTGACATATGCCTACAACATGAATGAACCATGTGAGATGTGAGTATTCTGTTAACTCAATATAGCAGGAACATAAGTTGTTGCGGATACTTCATCTCTAGTTCGTCATGCTTTGCAGCGAGGACACCTGGGTCTATCTCGCGCACTACTGGAGGTACTACAATGGTGAGTATATAGTTGGAGAACAAATCGAGTGATGTTGTAAAAAGTTGATTGTGTTTTATAGGTGCTAACTCCTGGAATTGAACTGTATTGCAGTACAAGCTGGATTATCTTAAGAAATAGATTGCATACGGGGTGATATCTATGAAGGGGAACAAGGGTGAGCACCCAAGCTTCATGATCGAGGAAGTGCTGTTCTGAAGAAGACCGGAGTGGCTGTCTCATTATCTGCTTAGTTATATTATGCATTTACCATGAGTTTGCAAAAGACTGGTTATATTATGCATTTGCCATGAGTTTGCAAAAGACTGGTTATATTATGCATTTACCATGAGTGGCTGCCTCATTATCTGTTTGCAAATACGTAGTAAGCTAAAATGGATCCTGAACTTCAGTACAAATGCTGCTGCTTTGAAAGACTGAATCTATGAAACTAGAAACAACATAGATTTGGAAGACTTAATCTTTTGGTTTATGAATCTATGAATGTATGCATCTACACCCAGCCTTGAATTGAAAAGAAAAACTAAAAATGTATGCATCTGGCATGACACCGAAACTATGATGCTATGAATCTCGAGGCAGTATTGTTTTAAAAACTAGGAACCTGTCCATCTAAACATGTACATTAGTCTGCATACATTAAAAATATTGCCTCGTGTTTAGGAGTATGCATTAGTCTGAATCTTTGAATCTATCCATTTTTAGGAGTATGCATTAGTCTGAATCTTTGAATCTTTGTATCTATCCATTTTTAGGAGCATGCATTAGTCTGAATCTTTTAGGAGTATGCACTAGTCTGAATCTTTGAATCTATCCTTCTAAAAATGGGCTGCCACACGACTTCATCAACTCAGCATATGCTCGTCTGCCGGCGTATGCTGAGGAGTATGCATCTTTGAATCTATCCTTCTAGTTTGAATCTTTTAGGAGCATGCATTAGTCTGAATTTTTTAGGAGTATGCATTAGTCTGAATCTTTTAGGAGCATGCGTTAATCTGAATCTAAAGACTGCAGCTATGATTTTCCATGGCTGAAAGCAGCAGGGGCATGGAGATTAAAATAGATGTATAGGGTACGAACCCGGAAGGCCTGACACTTCCTGGTGCGGCAAGGCAAGAAGAGTCAGAGGGTGCTTGGATACAAGGGACTATTTTTAGTCTGACTAAAAATAGTCTCTTTTAGAGGCTAAAGTTCCAAGCACCCCTGACTAAAGAGAGGCTAGGACTAGTCTTGAGGCTAAAATCTTTTAGTCATGGGAAACCTACTAAAATATGTATTAGCTCTCTCTCTCCTCATTTAATTTCTCTCCTTAGTTCTGGATTGGAGGGTTTGGAGGATAATAAATGCTCAATAACTAGATTTTAGTCTCTTTAGTATTTGGATCCAAGCATGGGTGAGACTAGCAAGTTTTAGTCCCACTACTTTTAGTCATGGGACTAAAACGTATCCAAGCATGCTCTCAGCATCGAATAGCCGTGCAAAAAATAGGATGCGGTTGGACGCCCGCCGTCTGGTGGTTAACGTCTCAGCCGTGGCCCACAACGTGATGGCACATCTGATCCGCCGCTGCGAGGATGACGGCCGTCACATTAAATGCGGCAGTAAAGTGGGCCAGGTTATTGGAAAAAGGCGTCCATACATCTCCAAATACATAGTAAAATAATAGGGGTGGTGCGAATCTTGGCGCCAGCTCATGGCTGAGATATAGAGTCCATCTGAGCTCGAGCTCAGAATAGACTTTCCGAAGGTCATGTTGCTATTTTCTTCTCTATCCGTAATTTTCTCAACCTTTTGAGATATTGTTTCTATTGTTAACAATTTGTATATTTCTTTGTATTGTCGTGAACCAGTTGGTTTCTTTGTTAAGGTGAAAAAAACTAAAACCCAAAATTGAATTCCGGATCCACCACTAGCTGCAATGGGTGTTTTATGTTTGGTTTTCGGTGCTTTGAGGATTAGGTTTGCAACCTTTTTTGAGAGGAGATGGGAATCTCATTGACATCTCAATGGTAGTGGCATAACTCTAGACCAATTCTACTAAAATCAAGTTAAACTAAGAAAATATGCTGCCCACCTTGGAGCTCGAACCCAACACTAGAATGTAAGAGCCTTGTGCTCTACCAACTGAGCTAGACCGGCAATCTGCCCTAATTTCAAAATTTTGAGATTATACTTTAGGAAATATAGAGCAATGTGAAGTATACACAAAAGTTTAAAACGGGAAAAAATTGAGTAGACAAACACTGAAAAGTCCCCCCCTGATAGTCGCATTGATCATAGGTTGGAGCTCCTAAAACAAACGTAGAACTTGAGAACTTAATGATAAATTTTTGAATCTGAAAACTCAACATTTCTTAGTTAGTGCCATGAGCAAAACAAATCACCAATTCCCATGGCATAATACAAACCTACTACTACTAGTAGTATGTTAAATCCCTTCGCAAAGAAATATAAGATCGTTTAGATCACTATATATTTCTTTACGGAGGGAGTATGTGTTATTCACAACTAAAGAATCATGTGTTAAAACAATACAATTGAAAGATAAAGTGACATAAAAGATACACTTATATCCACAACGTCAAGTTATCCATACGCAAGGGTACTTCTCCCAAAAAAAATAAGGGTGCAAATTATAATTGAAACCATAACTATGCTTCGTGCAAAAAGAAATACAAACTATTTAGATATATTTGAAATAACTGCTTGTACCAGGTATCGGGCATACAAGAACATTATGTAGTATTAAATAATACCAATAACAAGGATTGAAATATAAATGAGAGTGAAATGGTGGAGAGGTCCAGAATGGATTGGAACCACCCGCAAAAAAAAGAATAGACTGGAGTAGCTTGAATATGATTGAGGATTAGACGTAGGCACGCACGTCACCACGCCATATTTTCTCTGAAATTTATGTTTCTATTTGCTTCTTCTTTAACCTCCGCGTGTTTAGTGAGCCAAATTTGCGGTAATGCCCCTCCACGTGTTGCAATGTGTGTTTTATGCTTGGGCTTCAGTGCTTCAGGGATAAGAGCATCTCCGCACATTCAGCCCCCAGTGCACCCAGCGTTTTGGCCTACGCGCTGATGTCATTTTCGCCCTAGGGACGATCCAGTTCCCAGACGCGCCCCCAGGTTTCGGCCCCAAGACGCACATAAATTCAAACTTTGTCTTTTCCACTGTCAAAAAAAGCCACAAGTTCAGCAATCATCGGCGATCAACATGCCCCAGTTCGGCAATCAAAACATACACAAAAGTTCAGCTTTCAAAAGGAAGGACACGTAGAAATGCATCAAACGACGGGCCCCTCCGGCGTGGTACTGGTCGCGGTCGGCGTGGCTTCTGTGCTCGGGCTGGTCGGTGTCGGCGTGGCTTCTATGCTCGACGTCGGTGGCGTCGGCATGGCTTCATCGCTTGGGCTGGGTGTCGGCGTTGGGGTCGGCGTGAGCGTAGGCACGGTGGTTGAAGGCATCTAGTTCACGTTCGTCCGGAGTAGGTCGAGCTTCATGTCCTGCTTCGTCATCAACGCTGACTACCGCGAATCAGATTTCTCTTCCCTCTTGGCAGCGTGGTTCTTGGCGTCGGCGATGCACTACTCGATCGACGATTGCAGCCGCTCGGCAGCTAGGTGGCGCCCTTCGTCGTCTTAGCTCTTTTGTTGCCGTCAGGGCGCCCATTCGCCGCCCCGAGGGCCGGCGCATCTAGCTTAAATGTTTCCTGGACCTTGGCGAGGGTGAGCGAGACATCCCTCCACTTCTCGCGTGACTTGATCCGAGAAAACTTGAACTCTTGATCGCTATTGTCCTAGAGATACATGGTGAAAATACGAACCATCTGCGCAGCTGAAGAACGACTGTCGACGACGTACACGGCGAAAAGAAGTGAGCCGGCGGCTGGACATACCTGACCCTCGATGTTGGTGCCGCTTGCTGGACAAGCCGCGATCTCCTCGATGATCCCATGCCATTTGATGCAGGCCGTCTAGATGATCTCCCAATGGTTCAATATGGCCTTTGCGTCGCGCGGCATGTGGATGATGGTGAAGTAGGGGTCGACAAGTTTGCGCTCGTCGAACACCGACTTGATGCGCGTCTAGTACTTGTCGGCGTTCTGGTTCGCGCTGGTGACCGGGTCCATGCTGACAGGCTTCCATGCTTCAGCGAGGCACTCGTCTTCTTTGGACGTCCACTTGATGCGCAGCTCACCCGTCCTGGCATTGCCCCCCGCTTCTTCTTTTTCCCTTTCCTCCTCCTCCTCGGCATCGTCGAGCTCGTCCTCCATGTCAACAGTTGTGTCCATTCTGTCGTCTTGCATGTGGAACCCGGGGTAGGAGGCGGCACCAACAGCCGCTCGTGATAATCACCTCCATGTCAGCGTCGGTCGCGTCGGGGTTGCCGAAATATGCCCCGAGGCTTGTGAGAAGGGTAGGCCACGACGTAGAGGCGGCGTCGGCGAGGCTATGTACGCCAGGGCGAGTAGTTGTACGAGTGGTACTGAACGCGGGCGAACGCGGCCGAGGGAGTGAGTTGGTCGGGGTTCAGACCGGAGTGTCAGGCACGTAGTGGCGCGCCATGTGGGAAGGTGATGTTCGGGTTGAACCCACCATGTGCGTCGCCGTTGGAGTAGCCAGGCGAGGGTGCGCACCCCCAGGGCGGCGACGGAAGCGAGAAGTTGGCTAGCGACACGACGCTCTGTTGGCTCCATGCAGCTTGCGGGCAGTGGCTGCCGGGCGGATTCATCATCCCCGCGCGAGCCGCCTCTGCCTGCTTCGTCGCCGCCGCCACTACTGCCGACGCGACCGCGTGCCTGGCTTGGCATTGAGCCTATTCCGCCGGTCGGTGGTGACAGCCTCTCGGCGCTGAACCTCCGCCCTCCACTTCACGTTGGACATGGCCGATGGTTTTGGCATCGGCGCCCTCGGCTTCCTCTGCTCTGGCTGGGTGGAATTGGCAGCGGAACGGAGCGAGGGGCCGAATACTTCTTCGGCGGCATGGTGGGATGACGGTCGGCTGGCGGTTGAGTGGGAGAAGAATGGCGGGAGTGGCGGGGCAGATGGGGGGAAGTAATGAGAAAATGGAGGGAAAGGGGGGAAACGACTAGAAAAGGCCCGTCTATCACCGACAGAGCGGACCACGCGCCTTTTCGCTTCGGCCGGTGCCTTCACCCAAGGTGCCCTTCGTGGGGCTGGGTTTGGCTCGGGTTCTCCGGCTGCTATTTCGGCCCAAATCGGCGAAAAACAAGGACCTGGGTCGCGACTGGTCCGATATTTCGCCGTCGGCGCTAAAAAAGGCGCCATAGAGGGCCGGTTGGGGGGGGGGAGTGGAGATGCTCTAATGGTGCAACCTTTGTGAGAAGCGATTGTAATCAAATTGAATTCTCGATGGTAACACTCGTAGAAAAACGACATTTAGTACCGGTTCGTAAGGACCTTTATTCCCGGTTCTGTAACCGACACTAAAGGGTGGGGACTAAAGGTACCCCCTCCCCTTTTAGTCCCGGTTCAACACGAACTGGGGCCGAAGGCCCACCACATGGCACGAGCCCGCAGGGTGGTCTGGGGGACCTTTAGTACCGGTTGGTAACACCAACCGGGACTAAAGGATTTTTTTTTTTGAATATTTTTGAAAAAAGATTTTGATTTTTTTCTTTTTTTCAAATTTCTATTTTTTTGATGATTTAGTCTCTAATCACCCCTCATCATTGCTCTAACCACCCCTCATAATTCCAAATTGTCTAACTTCCCGGCCGATCACCCATCCTCTCAGTACTCCAGTCTGAGCACGCTTAACTTCCGAGTTCTATTCCCCCTAGTTTCCAAGTCTACACTTGTTGTTTTTCTGACAATAGTAAGCTGTCAATCCTATTAACCCTCAGGAGTTTAGCTGGAGCATGAAGTCACACGTTTCACCGTTTGAGTTTGAAACTATTATTCTAAATAATAATTATTATTTAGTAACACTAATATTTCTTGAATAACTAGTTTGACCATAGTTTGACCACAGTTTGACCAAAATTCAAAAAAACTAAAATAATTATTTATTAGCACTAATATTTCTTGAGTAAGTAGTTTGACCATAGTTTGACAAAAAATTCAAAAAAACTGAAATTTGAGCATATCTTTTTTCCTTCCAGAATTTGAGGATTCTAGCAA
Source organism: Triticum aestivum (assembly GCF_018294505.1). NCBI lineage: Eukaryota > Viridiplantae > Streptophyta > Magnoliopsida > Poales > Poaceae > Triticum > Triticum aestivum. The sequence continues at coordinate 804,225,608 of NC_057801.1, read as the reverse complement.
ACAGGCCTACGGCTGCCGAAACCGGATGCGGATTTTCGTGTTGATTTGGATTTTAGTTTTTTCAGTTTTTATCATTTCTTTTGTTTTTTTAAACAGAAAAGACGATACGGGGGGTAGAGTTTGAAAATTGCCCTATAGTCCCGGTTTGTGTCTCCAACCCTGACTAAAGGTTAGACTCCTTTAGTCCCGGTTTGTGATACAAACCGGGACTATAGGTTGGCCCTTTAGTCCCGGTTTGTGTCATAAACTGGGACTAAAGGGGCTTGTGGGGCCCCGGCCTGACGCCAGCCTGCCACCACCCCTTTAGTCTCAGTTTGTGATACAAACCGGGACTATAGGTCAGAAATGAACCGACACTGATGCATAGCCGTTCGAACCGGGACTAATGGTCACATTAGTGCCGGTTCATTTACAAACCGGGACTAAAGGGCTGAACATTAGGCCCTTTTTCTACTAGTGTAATGACATCTACTATTAGGAAGAAAATTCTCTTGGCAAGGTCTAGTATGTTAATCTTGACTAAGAAACCCTATCGTGTGTTTATCTTCCGAAACATCTGTTTATCTTGGCAATGCTTGAGAATGACAGTACAATAAGGAAAAAGCATCGGATCTTGGCAGTGGTTGCCAATGAAGGTACAATAAGTAAAGGGTGTCGGTTCAACCTCTTATCTTCAGCCAAAGTGTGTGCAAATGTTCAACGACGTTAAGTTCTCATGGTATTCGACTCATATCTTTCTAGGTAGTCCACCTCGTGCAAAATATGTGTTATGTAACTTTCAATGCATAAAATTTTGGAGAAAATGGAGATGTGAAAAGGTGCTTATAGATATCTCTCCTTTATCAGGGATATTTGTAGTATCCTCAGCCCATCTGGGTTCAAGTCGTAGACTTGACACTTGTGCTACCATTTCCATCCTCTATACCAGGCCTTTTAGTGCTCGCATTTTCCTGCATTTATTCCGGGCTTTCGGTGCTCACATTTTCCTGCACTTATTCCTAGCCTTTTAGGGACGTGCGTTCAGTTGAAGGAGACGTTCTCGTCGACTATGCTGAAGGCATCTGAGGCCATTTCGTCAATCTCAAGGATATGTACCGACTCAGTCTCTCGAAGGTGATCACATGAGTGTATGTATGTATGTATGTGTGTGTGTGTGTGTGTGCGCGTTTGCATATTAAAAAGAAAAAAAAATTGTGGTTTGATTAAGATGCCAAACGTGTAGAGAGATCACTTTTTTTATAACAAATATTTTGTGGTTTGTATTTATTCCACCTAGTTAGGCAAAGGAATATGAAATATTGCAGTTTGTTTGATCAATCAAATAGCTAAAAGCGACTTAAACAAAAATTGAACGCCCACCTTGGGGCTCGAACCCAAGACCACAAGGTTAAGAGCCTTGCGCTCTACCAACTGAGCTAGACGGGCAGTTCGTTCAAATTTTGAAATTAGTGCTTATACTAAGGAAAGTTTTAAGTGATGTGTATTATAAACGGAAGTAAAATGGAGAGGTTTCTTCGGCAGACGAACTCGGAAAAGTTCCCTGCTCGCGTTGGTCGTAGGCTACAGCTCCGAGAAGAAACGTACAACTTCACAACTTTGTGAGCAAATTTTGAATCCGGAGACACAACATTTCTTAGTGCCATAAGCAAAACAAATCTCAAATTGCCACGCCACCGCCGGTCACGTTGTAGCACGTGTCGAACCCGCCCAGAGGCGCCGACACGGGCGCCCGTGCCCTGCGCCGGAACGCGTCGCGCACGGCCGCGTACACGGGGCGCGAGAGCGGCGTGAACATGGTGCCCGCGTCCACGATCGTGCCGCCGGTGCCTGTGGCCTTGTCGAACGACGCGAGCGCCGACCCGGTGCCTGTAGTTGGGGATGCTGAGGATCTGCCGGCCCGGTGCGATCGGCACGAACGACCGGTCTTTGCTCTTAGGTTTGGCTTTGGCGGGCATGGCGGCCGCGAGCATGGCAACGCGTGCCACGTCGGCGGCGGACTGCGCGGCGAGGGAAGCCGCCCATGCACTGAGCGGCGCGCCGGCATTGGGCG